>NC_135315.1:14236861-14536861 GCF_048772815.1 Callospermophilus lateralis
AGTATAATTTGAGTGTTACATCATTGAAAATTCTCACTGTAGCTGATGGAAAGATATTTGTCACATCTCAGTGTAAATATTTTAGAAGCTCAGCATTTCATAAAATATATCATGTAGTTCTAAAGTAAATTGAAGAAAAAATCTTTATTCTGTGATTTGATCCTTCCATTTGGTCTGATTTGTGATAGTAGATAACCTTTGTGATCACAGTGAAAATCTTCAGTGTCCTAGTTTCCTATTAAATCCTATTAATGCCTTATCTTTCAATATTTTTATTTAAGCTGGGAAGAAAGGCGAACTGCCTCTGGAAGAATTCAGTATCTTAACCACATAACAAGAACTACACAATGGGAACGCCCAACACGGTAAGAACATATAGATATTTCTGATAGTTTTTGCAAGTCACTTTCTTGAACTTCCTTTCTTTTTATCTCTCATCTTTACTAGATTGTTTTCGTAGATTTTAGAGCAGATATTTGCTATCATTTCTAAAAAGTAATCATCGGGGGCTGGGGTTGTGGCTCAGTGGTGGTGTGCTTGCCTTGCATGCATGGGGCACTGGCTTCGATCCTCAGTACCACATAAATTGATAAAGTGAAGGTATTGTGTCCATCTACAACTAAAAAAAAAAAAAAAAGTAAATCATCAACAGTTGGATGCAGTGGTACACGCCTGTAATCTCAGCGGCTTGTGAAGCCCAGGCAGGAGGATCTTGAGTTCAAAGCCAGCCTCAGCATTGCGGCCCTAAGCAACTCACGAGACAGTCTATAATATAAAAAAAAGAGCTGGGTTCTGGATCCCTGGTACCCACCCCCCAAATAGTAATAATCATCAAGAAAGATTATTTGACCGATCATCCTGGTATTGGAGCGCCAGGGCCTATGGTATTACTTAATAAACATTAATTGATCTGGGCATGGTGGTCTATGCCTATAATCCCAGCAACTCAGGAGGCTGGGGCAGGAGGATTATAGGTTTGAGGCCAGCCTCAGCAAATAAGCAAGGCTCTAAACAACTTAGTGAGACCCTGACTCAAAAAATAAAAAGGGCTAGGGATGTGACTCAGTGGTAAAGTATCTCTGGGTTCAATTCCCCAGTACCAATATATATCTTTATTAATTGATCACTTGAATAAATTGAATAATCATTTTATTTCTGGGTATCTGTGGGGTTTTTTTTTTTTTTTTTGAGCTTGTGGTTACATCTGTTATTGAATGGTCATTATAAAATACGTGTACAGGGTCTCTATTCTTTCAGTCACATAAAGAGGTCATATTATATCAAGTCCAAGTAAGGTCTGTGATCAAGATAAGAACACTATGGAGGGGCACCTATCTTAGAGTGGGTGATGAGGAGCTGGTTGAAGTTGCAAAGGAAAACTGTGAAGGAGGTGACTCTAAACCTTGAAGAATGGTAGACATATAGTCCCTTTTTTATGGAGCTTAATTTATAAAGACATCAGGGTGCAAGCTCATTTTTGAGAACTATAAAGACATGCTTTTAAAGTAACTGAAAATGAATAGGGTAAGTGACTTAGTTCTCCTTGCCCACTTTAAAAAAAATATTTTTAGTTGTAGGTGGACATAATATCTTTATTTATTTATTTTTATGTGGCGCTAAGGATTGACCCCAGTGGCTCACATGTGCAAGGCAAGCACTCTACCACTGAACCACAACACTAGCCCACCTTTTCCTCTTTTTTTAAAAAAATTTATTTCTTACATACATGACAATAGTGGAGTGCATTACATTCATAATTATCCATTCGCCTTTTCCGATTTTAAAAAGCAAAATCAGGGGGCTGGGATGTGCAGCTCATGCGGTAGCGCGCTCGCCTGGCATGGGTGCGGCCCGGGTTTGATCCTCAGCACCACATACAAACAAAGATGTTGTGTCCGCCAAAAACTAAAAATAAATAAATAAATAAATTAATTTAAAAAAAGCAAAATCAAAGCTTATTTGTCATCTCTGTTCAGTGTTTTGTTTGCTTTTTTTCTTCTGCTGGGCAGGACTGGCACCAGGAATAGATTATCGAATGCTTTTCATTAGCTTTACCTCTTTTACTTATTGGGAATTAATTGATTAGCTCATTGGAATCATAAAATTTCTCTATTACATTGTAATTGTCAAGTGAAGCTTAGTTTATGTTGCCTTTTTTAAAGATGTTGCATTTGTAGCATAAACTGTCAAGGATTTTATTGAAGTTGAAAAACATATTTATTGTAAGTGAGCATAAGTGAATGGGTGTGTGTGTCAGTGTTTAAATGAAGCCTATTTCCTTCTAATTCATTTAGTTGATAGAATTAATTTCCACATGTATAAAATGTTGGTTCTTATAAATGTTATTGTAAAAATGAATTCTTGAATATTTTGTTTTGGAAGACTTCCAATAAGTCTGAAAGCTCCTTGATAGAGACAAATAGCTTCTTTCCTTTATTCATTCAATAGGTATTTATTGAGCTACTTGTACTAACCCAACAAGCACTAGATGATAGTAGGGAATAAAATCAGCAGACTACCCACCCCCCTTTTCAATAAATATTCTAGTGGGGGAATATGAACAAAAAAAGATTGTAAAAAATGAAAAATAGCAGAGATAACTGCTGTGTTGAGGAACTAAGGCAAGGTATGGATGTTCCTCAACTTGATTGGATAATATCTGATAAACCCATTGTAAGTTAAAAATACCTTAAGTCAGAAATTCATTGAATATACTTAACATACCACACGCAACATAGTGTACTGTAGACTATCTGTCATTTACTTTTGTGATCATATGCCTGACTGGCAGCTGCAGTTCCCTGCCAAATGTCTAGCATTTTGAGAGTATGCTATGTGTATTACTTGCTAGCCCAGGAAAAGATAAAAATTTGAAGTACTATTGCTATAAACATTGGTTGCTTTTGCACTATTGTAAAGTAAAAAAAATCATAAGGTGAACTATCATAGGTTGGGTTCTGTCTGGACTATCAAATGACTGGATGACTTCTTTAGAAGATTGGAAAGACCTCTTAAGGAGGCATCAAGTGTAAATTATGATTTGAATGATAAAAAAGAACCAAGCCCAGGGATAATAGGAGAAATGAGTATTTTAGGTGGAACGAAAAGGTACTGTTTTTGAGGACTAAAGGTAAAATGACTTTTGAGAAGTTCAAGGAACAGAAAGAGTATTAGTTTGGTTGAAGCTAAGTTGGGAGGGAGAATGGTGGGAAATCAGGTCTGAGAGGTCGGTTATATTACGTCAAGTTAGGCTTTGTAATCCAGTATTCAAATCTATAAATATCTGGACTTTATATAAAAAGCAATTAAAACCAATATTTAAATATAAAATTGGCATGCTAATCACTTGCATTTCTCTGGCGCCTAAAGCTTTCAGGCTTGCTTTTGCCAGAGTTCTTAAATCATTATGTTTGTATCAGTCATTCCATTTTCTTATGTGATAAGTGATTGTTACTGTAGAGAACTCTACTTTTGATATCTAAATTGATAACTTTGTTTCCTTGTTACTTTTCAATAGACCGGCATCTGAATATTCTAGTCCTGGCAGACCTCTTAGCTGCTTTGTTGATGAGAATACTCCAATTAGTGGAACAAATGGTGCAACATGTGGACAGTCTTCAGATCCCAGGCTGGCAGAGAGGAGAGTCAGGTCTCAACGACATAGAAATTATATGAGCAGGACACATTTACACACTCCTCCAGACCTACCAGAAGGCTATGGTATGACTACTAGCAAAGGAAAAATAAAATGTGGCTTACTAATTTTAGTTTCTAAGAACAAAAATTAACTTAAAAATTTATTAATCTGGGCTTAGAGATTCTGCATGAAAATAAAAGCAAATATAAAACCTCCCAACTTTGAAAAATCTTTCAAGTGTTAGAAGACTACCTAACCAATGTTTGACTAATTACTTTAGCTTTTATGCTCTTTTAAAATTAAATGTGACTAATACCTTATCACAAGGTATTGTGAGAAACCTGAATCATAGTGAGACAACTCTGCAAGTAGGCACTATATAAAGGTATGGTAGCATTATTATTGATAAAGGTCATCTGAAGTTAGACATACAGTGTGGTTTTTGGTTTTGGATAAACATATTTAGGAATAGTTTCAAAGGCGTATTTCTTATGGTGTTTATTGTTCTTTGTTATCTATAATTATAGTGATTTAGTCACTTTTTTGTATAAGATGATTTTACTCTTAGGTAATTTGCTGGAATTATAGAATTTCATGTGGAAGATAATGTGAATCTTCTAATTGAATACAGACTTTCTAAATCACTCCTTGCAAACGCTAACATTTTATGAACTTGACTGGCATCGCTTGCTTGCTAAAAAGCTAACTAAATTTTTGCCCTGTTAGCACTGACTGTAGATAAATTATTTTGGGCTGATGGTGACACCTAATGACCAACATTGGGAATTGCCTGATCTAAGTTTTCTTATTTTTAGTTGAGTTATTTAAAAAACTATTCTGCAAATTCATGATTCTAATTTTATTTTAAAACATATTTTATAGGAGGCAGCAACTTGGGAAGTGTGAGGCAGGAGGATTGCAAGTGCAAAGTCAGCTTCAACAACTTGCAACTTAGTGAGACTCTGTCTCAAAATAAAAAATAAAAAAGGGCTGGGGATTTGGCTCAGTAGTATAAAGTGCCCTATGTTCAATCCCTGGTACCAAAAAACAACAACAAATAACATATTTTAGCTCTTTTTTTTTTTTTTTGCTTTTGGCACTGGGAATTGAAGCCAGTTGTTCTTTACCACTGAACCACATCCAATGCCCTTTTTATTTTTATTTCGAGACAGGGTCTCACTAAGTACATAAGGCCTCATTAGGTTTCTGAGATTGGCCTTGAACTTGTAATCCTCCACCTCAGCCTCCCAAGTCACTGGGATTATAAGCATACACCATTGTGCAGGGCCATTTTTAGCTCTATAATTTGGAAAAGAAAAAAACTGTCCACTAACTGTGCTATGCCTCAGAGAATACTTTAGAGTATGTGAAACAGACAAACCTCAGTTCACATCCTAGCTTTGCCATGTTACACTGAGCATAGTATTTAGCCTCTGTGAACATATGGGGAACGTAATAGTACCAATAGTGTAGGTTTATTGCATGAATAAATGATATTTTATGTGAAGTATCTGAAAGAGTGGCATAGAAAGTGCTCAATAAAATTTAGCTGTTATTGTCAATGTATAGATCTTAAAATAAAGTATCTTTTGCCATTTATCTTTGAAATTATAAGGCAAGCTATTTGGAATAGGAGTAGTTATACTTTTATAATATTGTGTGATCTCTAGGTTAAAAAAAAATTTTGTACAACTAAAACAGAAATAAGGTTGATACCAAGGCTGAAATTATTACTGTCATCTGTAACTGAATTTAAACATTTTTATGTTTAAAATTTTTTAAAGTTTGCAATTTAAGTTTATTGACTTAATTAGAAGCTTATAAATAAATTTCTGCTAATAAATATTAACAATGGTTTTGTTGTATATTGAATTTTTAAAAACTTTAAAAAAATATTTATTTTTTTAGTCGTAGTTAGACACAATACATTTATTTATTTTTTAATGTGGTGCTGAGGATCGAACCCAGGGCCTCGCATGTGCTAGGCAAGCGCTCTACCACTGAGCCACAATCCCAGCCCTTTACCTGTTTGTGATTTTATAATGTGTTCATTGTAGCTCATCTTTTGTGTGTGTCTGTTTTAGCCTAAATATAGTTGAAAGAATACATTTCTGGCCCAGCATGGTGGTGTATGTCTTTAATCTCAGCAACTCAGAGGCTGAGGAGGAGGGTCATAAGTTTGAGGCTAGCCTTAGCAACATAGGCCCTAAGCAACTTAGTGAGACTCTATCACAAAATAAAACATAAAAAGGGCTGGGGATTGGCTCAGTGGTTAAGTGCTCCTGAGTTCAGTCTCTAGTTCCAAAAAAAGAGATCACTTCTTTACCTTTTGACTTGTTTACTTATTGGTGTTGTGACAGTCTTAATTTCTATTTTCCATTACAATTCCACTACATTATAAGTTTAGTTAGGTTTTAGGTATCAGGTCTATAACTTTCATATAATTGTTTCTAGGAAACAGAAAAAGTGATTTGTGAAGCTGGTTTTCATAATGAAATAGACTGGTAATTTGGAAATTTTTCCCTATTAGTATGTCATCCCAGAGTATGTAAAAGTATTTGATTTGGACATTCTGAATTTTGTTCTTCTTATTAGTTTTCTTTATTTTACAGAACAGAGGACAACGCAACAAGGTCAGGTATATTTCTTACACACTCAAACTGGTGTGAGCACATGGCATGATCCAAGAGTACCTAGGTAAGAATATATTTTAAGTACTCTTATACAATGAATATACATCTTACTTTGGGTTTCTTGCAGTTTTTAAAAAAGATATTTAACTTTTAAAAATAGTTTATACATATGTTTGACTCTGACAGTCATTTGAGTTTGACATTCAGTAGAAAGTCTTACCTGTTTCTCTGAAGTCTCACCAGTTCCCCCTACCAGTGTCCAGTCCCCTTTTCTGATCCCTTTAAAAAAAAGTGAGACAGCTGAGCATTGTGGCATAAGCAATCTCACCTATTCCCTTTTTTTGGTACCAGGGATTGAACTCAGGGGCACTCAACAACTGAGCCACATCCCCAGCCCTATTTTGTATTTTATTTAGAGACAGGGTCTCACTGAGTTGTTTAGCGCTTCACTTTTGCTGAGGCTGGCTTTGAATTTTTGATCTTCCTGCCTCAGCCTCCCGAGCTGCTGGGATTACAGGCATGCACCACTGCCCCCAGTTTGCAATCTCATTTTAAATGAGGTAGGAGGATCAAGTTCAATTCCAGTCTCAATAATTTAACAAGGCCCTGTTTTGGGGAAAAGGAAACAAAAAGAGGTGGGGCAGGGCTGGGGATGTAGCTCAGTGGTAAAACACCACTGTGTTCAATCCCAAGTATCCAAAAAAAAAGGCAAGCCAAAACATGGGCTAAAACATTGCGTTTAAAATAGGTAGAGATTAAAGATGGTGGAATGAGATGGACATCATTACCCTAAGTACATGTGTGAAGACATGAATGGTGTGACTCTACTTTGTGTACAACCAGAGACGTGAAAAATTGTGCTCTTTATGTGTACTATGAATTGAAATGCATTCTCCTGTCATGTATAACAAATTAGAAAAAATAAATTAATTTTTAAAAAGATGGGAAAAAATAGGTAGGAGATGATAAGTTTTATTTCTGGTCAGGCTTTTTTATTAAGTTAAAAAATTTTAATCTCGTACAAATTATTCAGTGATCTTCTATGTGTTCCTTAATAGTTTCATTTTGTTGCAGAAAAGAAAACAAGTGGCTGAGCATGGTGGCACACACTTATAATCCCAATTCTGTAGACTGAGACAGGATCATGGCAAGTTCAAGGCCAGCCTCTGCAATTTAGTGAGACCTTCTCTTGATATAAAAAATAAAGGGTTGGGGATATAACTCAGTGGTAGAACACTTGCCGAGCATGCACAAGGCCCCGAGTTCGACCTCCAGTACTGCAAATAAACAAACTAAAAAGAGCTGAGGATCTAGTTTAGTTGTAGAGCTCCCCTGGCTTCTATCCCCAGTACTAGAAAAAGAATAAAGAAAACAGCTTAGGTTAATTCCAATTCCATTTTATTTAAAAATTAAAACTTATACATTTGAACTGTAGGCATTGCATTTGTTAACCAAAATATCAGTTGTATTCTGACTTCAAGAAGATGGAATGATATACAAATCAATTTAATAATTAGTATAATTTTAAATACATTCTGGTACTAAATATTGAGTTTTTCAAACATTTAGGTTTTTTTTTTTTTCTTTTCCTTTTTTTTTTTTTTTGAAACTGGGGATTGAACCCAGAGGCACTTTACCACTGAGATAAGTCCCTAGACCTTTTTATATTTTATTTTGAGACATGGTCCCCCTGAGTTGCCCAGGCTGTCCTTGAATTTGCAATTCTTCCTCAGCTTTCCCAGTAGACCTGGGATTATAGGCATGCTTCACTGCTAGCTTGTGTTATTTTCTTTTATTTTTAAATATTTATTTATTTTTTTTAGTTATAGGTAGACACAATGTCTTTATTTTATATTTATGTGGTGCTGAGCATCGAACCTGGTGCCTCACGCATGCTAGGCGAGCGCTTTACCTCTGAGCCACAATCCCAGCCCAGCTTGAGTTATTTTCTAATGAGCATGTACAAAGTACCAAGTAGTGCAGCCTGATTTGCCAAAAAGCTTTGAATTCAAAATTAAGTTCTAAATCAACTTTCGGTGGTACATGTGTACCTTTGTAAAGTGAGGATGTTTTGTATATCAACCCCCTCAACATAAAAAAACCCAGGGAGTGTCAAGAGAACGTTCCTTCCTAAAGCTGACTCAGACTTCTGTCTGTAACTGAATCAAAAAACAGATGTGACTAGCTGATGTTGGGTTGCCCTGATACCTGCTATTTATTTATAAATAAAACGATTATAATGAAAATATTTGATTATATAATTTAATTAGACTCTTTTGAGGGTGGCAGCCAGCAAAATATGCTATCACTAATCACTGTATCAAGTTGCCATTTCTTGGTGGTATAAATGTTAAATTTTAACTAGTAGTAGAGAGAGAATTTTGAATCTTATAAGTTAAGCTTGGGAAAAAAATTTAAGGTCCTAACTTTTAGAAATCAGAATTTGTTAAATTATGAAAGGAAGTGTTTGGATTCTGTTTATCAAATTGAAGATAAATAATGAGCTTTTCTTTAAAATTATTTATAGTCATTGGTAAGACGTATATAGAAGAAAAATGATTTTGCGGTAGCGAGAAAGATAAACTTGAATTATCATTTAAAGATATCCATACACTTAAATTTATCTGAGAAGTCCCATTTTATTATGCTTTGCATTTCTGTTTAAAGTAATGATTAAGGCCTAATTATTCATTTTATTGCATATTGGCTATAGTTTTGAAGTTCAGATTCATTTATTGATTGTATCAAGGATTAACCCAGGGGTGTTCTACCAGTGATCCACATCCCCAGCCCTTTTTATTTTGAGACAGAGTATCACTGAGTTGCTTAGGGCCTTGCTAAATCATTGAGTCTAGCTTTGAACTTGTAATTCTCCTGCCTCAGCCTCCTGAGTTGTTGAGATTACAGGCATGCACCACTGTGCCTGGCTCAGATTTGTATTTTTACGGCTGCATAACATTCCATTTTTCTGTAATCAGTTCCCAGTTGGACATAAAAATTATTTTCAGTTTTTTACGTTTTTAGTCAGTCCTCTCCCATGTATGACTGTAGATCAATAAAATTCTAAATAAAATAATATAAAATTAGTTTCTACATTATATCAATAGAATTCTCATTCTTTGATTTCTATCATTGTTTTTTACTTCTAAAAGTTCCATTTAAGAAAATATCACCATTTATTTTTATTTTTAAAAAATTTTTTCTTTTTTAGTTGTAAATGAACCTTTATTTTATGTATTTATATATAGTGCTGAGGATCAAACCCAGGGCCTCACACATGCTAGGCGGGTGCTCCACCACCAAGCCACAATCCAGCCCCTTCATTTATTTTTTAATAATGTTTCATTGATAGTTCATTTTTTAATGGTACCTTTTAATTTTTTAAAAAACTGCATATCATCGCTGTTCTCTTTTGGTTTCTGACAGTGCTTGGGGATCTGATTCTGGTTTATTGTTTCTCCTGACTTTAACAGTGTTGTTCTTTTCTGAAGAGTTTGGTGATTTTAGATTGTGAATTTATTATTTGATCTTGATTAGTTGGGGTTCTCGAGACCTGAAGTAGAATTTTAGGTAGTTTACCTGGAATTACCTCATTATTTTGAGATCTCAGTTTTTGGGGGAAGTTATTAGTTTCCTTTCCCAACCTTGCTGATGGCCTTTCTCTCTCCACACTGGCCACTCAGGTACCAGCTCCACCTTCATTTTCCTCCCTCCCTTCCCTCTTTTTCTCCCTCCCTCCCTACCTCTTTTAGTAGGATTCTTGGAGCTTTCCCTTGCTTCTTTTGTGACTAGCTATGTCTTCAAATATTATGTTTCCCTTTAAACTTTAGTTGTTTTGTAGTAGGAGGATATCTCTCTCTCTCTCTCTCTCTCTCTCTCTCTCTCTCTCATATTGGGGATTGAACCCATGGTGCTCAACTACTGATCCACATCCCAGCCCTTTTTATATTTTATTTAGAGACAGGGTCTCACTAAGTTGCTTAAGGCCTTGCTGATTTGCTGAGGCTGTCTCTGAACTCACCATCCTCCTCCCTCAGCATCCTGAGCCCTGGAGGAGGTCAGGAGAATCCTCTTGGAGCACCTCTAAACAAAAGTCAAAGTCATCATTTCAACAAATCTATGAGGGCCCATATGTGCCCATCATCATGTTTCACCCAGAACAAGCTGTTACTTGAGGGGCGGGGGGCGGAAATCTTTGTCTAGTTTAACTTTTAAAACGTGATTTTGAAGAATCTTATCAGCACAATTATGTTCTAGTCTAAATTTACATTAGACACGCTGCTTTTATCTTTTCAAGCCCCCTTCCCCCAAGCCCCTAAAAGACCACAAAAGGCAAACAGTTTTAGTGTCTAGATGCTTGAGCTTTCTTGGTCACTTTCAAAGAGTGGCAGTTCCTTAGCATTTACAGGTAATTCCAGTAGCCTGAAGTGGTTCACTTGGGCTTGAAATGACCTGAGCATATTACTCATTGTTACATGAGGCTTTAGTGGGGTCGTGGAAGACAGTGACTTCATTGTCCCAGAAGATGATGACAGTAAGTTTGGGATCTGCACTCTGAAAGATTTTTGTTCTAACAGTGTAGAGGACAGGATTTTATAGTCCTTATTGCTGGTTTCATTATGAATAACCCAAGGGAAGCAATGTCTAGTGTCAGGTATAGGACATGCCTACTCTGAGCATATTAACTTCCTTGCACCTTAATGTGTTTAATAACTTGAGGCTCCTTATCTTATTCTTTAAGGTCCTATAAATCCTTGTTTATATATAATAGTATTTTAAGTGTGTGCAATATAATAACTGTGGCCTTTGGTTCATTAAAATGCATTAACTGGGCTGGGGTTGTGGCTCAGTGGTAGAGTGCTTGCCTAGCATATGCAAGGCACTGGGTTCAATTCTCAGAACCACATAAAAACATAAATAAAGATATTGTATCCATATATAGCTTTAAAAAAAAAAGTCTATTAACTGCCTGTAATCCCAGCGGCTTGGGAGGCTAAGGCAGGAGCATTGAGAGTTGAAAGCCAGAGTCAACAAAAGCTGAGGTGCTAAGCAACTCAGTGAGACCCTGTCTCTAAATAAAATACAAAATAGGGCTGGGGATGTGGCTTGGGAGTGCCCCTGAGTTCAATCTCTGGTACCCCCACCCCCTCCCCCCCAAAAGTTTATTAGCTTTTTTCATTGCAGCAGTAGTAAGCCTTAGTGTTTGTTCTTTTGGTATATCAAACAGGTTCTTTATTCACAAGTTCACAGACTTCAAAAGTCAAAATGAACTAGTTATCCTTTAAAAAAAAAAGCTGTGATTATTTTCAAGATCATAATTTCTTCTTCTTCTTTTTTTTTGTATTTGGGATTTAACTCAGAACTGCTTTACCACTGAGCCTTTTTATTTATTTTTTTTATTTTGAGACAGGGTTTCATTAAGTTGTGTAGGGCCTTGATAAGTTGCTAGCCTTGAACTTGTGATAGGATCATAATTTCAAAAACATTTCCAGTTTTGCTTTGTTGAAGAGCTTAAAATTACTCATGGAATAGACATTATTTACACATATTTTTGATGTAGTAAAGAAAGAAATAGTTGGGAAATTTTAGAAAACATTTAATTCCTTTTATCACTGATACTTGTAACACAGTATTTTCTGTCAAACAAATATTGAAGTATAGTTTATGTTGGCAACTGTTGTGATTACTTTTATATTAATTTAAAATCTGTGTTACATTAAAGTCGAGAAACTAACCTACTAAAAATGTAGGCTTTGTGATAAGTTCTTCTGAGCTGTTTATGGATTGGATTTTGAACATGCAAGTTTGTTAAACCACTGGGAATTAAAAGATTCCAGCTCAACATCTCAAGTTTCTGAAACAATACATTTTCTCAGACTTCATGGAATTGTTGTATGTCATTTACACTTGCTTGGCTCAGCAGGCACAGCAATGAGGTATTTTTTACTTTATATTTGTTTTTGCAGGGATCTTAGCAACATCAATTGTGAAGAGCTTGGTCCTTTGCCTCCTGGATGGGAGATCCGTAATACTGCAACAGGCAGAGTTTATTTCGTTGACCATAACAACAGAACAACACAATTTACAGATCCTCGACTCTCTGCCAACTTGCATTTAGTTTTAAAGTAAGTTTTTTGAAACAATACATATAAAAATACCTGCTGGAACAAGAGGAAATTGATGGATACTTTCTATAATAAATGTGAAAGAATGTCTCCTCTCTTCAATTTATGAGTTATTTTTACTGATCAAATTTTATGTAAGAGTGTGACAGAGTTTACTCAGACATATGAGTATTTTAATTCTACTATGCTTCAGTAGGAACTGATCTTGAAATGTTTGGTAAAGGTATGTATTGAAAGTACTCAAGTTGAGGGGCTAGGGATGTGGCTCAAGTGGTAGCGCACTCGCCTAGCATGTGTGAGGCACTGGGTTCGATTCTCAGCACCACATAAAAACAAAATAAAGATATTGTGACCACCTAAAACTTAAAAAAAAGAAAAGAAAAGAAAGTACTCAAGTGAGAGGGTGTTTTTTCCTGATAGGCAGTAGCTTGACAGAAGTTGAGGCTGAACAGTGTATTTTTGTGTTGCTGTTGCAACAAAACTGCTGTTAGTGGCTTTTCAATAGCTTTTATTATTTGTGAAGTGTTGTTCTTTTGCTTTATATATATTAGCAATATTTTTCCCGACAAATTCCTTGAGGTAGTTACTGCCATTTATATGTATAAGGAAACTGAAATCTAGAGGTTGACTTTCTGTATGTTGCCAGGCAGTAAGTGGCCATGTCCAGATTCATACCGAACATCCTGGCTTTAGTTGGCTGTTAACTATGTTATTGAGCATTATTTGTAGGTGTTATTTGTATCTTTGCTTTTCTTTTTTCTTTAGCTGTCTAGTTTTTTCCTAACTTTGTTAGTTCCTACGTTGTCTTCTGAGGAAGGGGAGGGGTAAATAAAGAGAGAAAAGGAAACTTCATTACTAAGCAAAGCACCAAAGTATCTTTTTCAACAATTTTGATGAAACTGTTGTGTGTGTGTGTATGAGTGGGGAAAGGGAGAGAGAGAGAGACCGACTCCACGTCTGAGCTACATCTCCAGCCCCGGCAAAAACACTTTGACAATAGTATATCAACAAGGTTCTTGGCCTTAGACTTTGAAGAACAAGGTTCTCTCTGACTCCAGAATAACTTACTCTATCATGTCTAAAAAATATTACATGGTCTGTCTTCCTCATTCCTAACATACATCGTAAGTACTCAAAAGTCAAGTACTTATGAAGAATGTTAAAATTTTAAAACAAACTGTACAAGTTGGCACACTCTTGTAACCACTGCTTGGGAGGCTGAGGCAAAAGAATTGAAAGTTTGAAACCAGCCTAGGCAGCATAGCAAGCCCCTATCTCATAATAAAAGTGTTTTGAAAGGTTCGGAATGTAGCTTTGTGGTAAAGCATTTGCCTAGCAAGTATGAGACCCTGGGTTTTATGCCCAGTAACCAGTCCACCCCTCTTCCCACCTTCAAGTAGTTAAATAACTCAGAATGGAAAATATCTTTGATTCATTAATTTTTTTGGAGCTGGGTTTCATAAAGCAAAACATTTAAATGAGAGGTATCTAGCAGTTGTTTACGAGAACAGAATGAAGCATTTAAAATATCTATGGTTCCTTCATTTAAATGTATACAGTTATCTTAGCAGTCTCATTATGTCAATAGATCTTACTTTATTGTGGATAGAAGATTCTAAAATTTTGGTTACAAATTCACGAGTATTTGGCAGGTTTACAGTTTGTAAGCACTTGAAGAAATACTGAGAAGTATGGATGTGCAATCTACCCTTTGAATAACACTGCTCTGGGGCACTTGCCTAGTGGTTGAATTACAATATCATAGAGTATTTTTTTCTCCCATTCTAATATGGAAGCACAATTTTTCTAGAGTCTTTTACCAGCATTTTATGAGTTCCTGTTGCTTGGGAACCTTACTAGTATTTGGTATTTGCTTACTAATGCTTTGTAATTATAATTTGCCAGCATTTTCCTAATTTTTAACGAGATTTAACACCTTCTCATATGTTTATTGGCTGCTTGGATTTCTTTTCTTTTTTTGGTAGAGGTCCTCTTTACATCTTTTGACCATGGACTAATCAGATCGAACAGTTTTTTGTTGGCCTGTTGATCAGTTGTATGACATTTCATATAAATAGTTTACATCCTTTACTTACTTTTCTAATATGCCCTTTAAATTTTAAAATTTGAAGTGTAGATGAATTTTTGATGCATTTATAGTTTTTTTCTTTACTGGGTAAGTCTTTAATCTGTTGGGACTTTTTCCTTTGTGTGTGGATTTAAGTGGCATATGGGAGTAACTAACTGGGATTTGGGGGAGATGATAAGGAATACATGAGATGTTGACATTCTCTATAGAGAGCTTTGTTTTGTTTTAGTATTATCATTATTTGTTACCTTCCTGCTTCCCCTACCCCACTGGACCCTGAATTACTTAAGAAGAGTGCCCATATTCTCTACATTTTTCCTTCTTTAGTATGTAACATACCCAAGTTTTTGGTAGATGTGTATTTATTGAAAACTCAGAATTCTGGCTCTTTTGGAGGCCCAGAAAAGCCTCAGGAGGTACTCTATTCTATTTTCTGTCCTCAGAATCACCTCTTTAGGTAGTAGGAGTTTGGAGTTTGACTTGATGTTGCCAGTGAACATTTCAGTAGAATAGTTATAGGTATTCTGTCTTGTGAGTAGTTAGTTGTATCAAATAACTGAATTAAAATTAGTGTTCTGAAGGAAGGACTAGATGGGATGATTAGAAATGTCGGTTGCCTTTTCTGTTTGAGTAAATTATAGGAGATAATTTGAAGAACAATTGACTGCTTTTCTGATGATTATTATTTTTACAATTCTGTTTAGAAAGTAGCATTAATATCATTAACATTTGCCTTTGTCTTATCTCCAAGTTTTATGGTCATTCCCAGTAGATAGTTCTCAAGTGAATTTTTTCTCTTTGCACTGGGGTGGCACTGAGAGACCGTTGGTCATTGAGCTACATTCCTAGTTAAATTGCTGAGGCTGGCCTTAAACTTCTAATTTTCTTCCTGAGCCTCCTGAATCACTGGGATTCCAAGCAGGCACCATTTCGCCTGTCCTGAAATTTTGTGTGTGTGTGTATGGTGTGTGTATCAAAGTATTGCTCCTCCCTTTAATATCTTTGACTTATTATTCTGTGAAAAAGCTTAAACATTTGTGTATCTGTTTGTTTGTTGTATTTTTTTTTAAAAATATTTTTTAGTTATAGATGGACTCAATATCTTTATTTTGTTTATCCATTTTTATATGGTGCTGAGGATTGAACCCAGTGCCTCACACGTGCGAGGCAAGCGCTCTGCCACTGAGCCACAACCCAAGCCCCTCATTTTGTTTTTTAAGAAGGACAGAATTTCAGAACTACAATTGACAGAGTGTCATCTGTAAAGTCTCCAACCTGATAAATCTTCTCTGAGGTTTATAGTCATGTTATATTAGAACAAATATATAAAAATTATTCACAGCATTTAAATTTCTATCAGAAGTTAACTTAGAAGTGATAAAAGAGTTAGTTTTTATTCAGATATAAAATGTAAAATAAAATTTGTATGTACAAGTGAGTTTATCATGATGAGGTAAAGGAAACAATTTTAACCTAGATTATAGTTTTAAAAAGGATATTCAGCTGGGAGCAGTTACGCATGTCTATAATACTAAGTGGCTCGGGAGGCTGAGGCAGGAGGATCATGAATTCAAATGTCAGCCACAGTGACTTAGCCAGGCCATAAGCAACTCAATGAGACCCTGTTTCTAAATAAAATACAAAAAAGGGCTGCGGATGTGGTTCAGTGGTTAAGTACCCTTGAGTTCAATCCCTAGTACACCCTCCTCTCACATCATAAGGCATCAGTTTTAAAATTTAACTGTTGTTACATTAATCCTTGTATATCTTAGGATATGTTGGATAGAAGACTCTTTTTTTTTTTTTTTTTACGTTGATGCTTTATTTCTATTTTAAAAGACTTTGGGGATGTGTTTTAAATGTGTGTTAAAGATAAGTACCCTTTTGGGCTGGGGATGTGGCTCAAGCGGTAGCACGCTCGCCTGGCATGAGTGCGGCCCAGGTTCAATCCTCAGCACCACATACAAAGATGTTGTGTCCGCCAATAACTAAAAGAAATAAATATTAAAAAATTCTCTCTCTCTTCTCTCTTAAAAAAAAAAAAAGATAAGTACCCTTTCTATGATTGTATTGCTATCAGTTCTCACTTCCTAAATGCTGAAACAGGCAACACACACACAAACAAAACCTAATTAAAAATAAAAATCATCTAAAAATATTTATGAAAGTTATATAACAATAAAATATGTACTAGAAATATGTACTAGGCCTAGGTGCAGTGGCACATGCCTGTAATCCCAGCAACTTGGGAGACTGAGGCAGGAGGAATCACAAGTTTAAAGCTAGCCTTAGCCTTTTAACTAAGCTTTAAGCAATTTAGTGAGACCCTGTCTCAAAATTAAAAAAAAAAAAAAAAAAAAAAGGCCTAGGGATGTGCCTCAGTGATTAAGCACCACTGGGTTCAACCCCTGGTATTAAAAAAAAAAAAAAAAAAAAAAAAAAAAAGTCTGGGTTAAAGGAATTTTGAATCTAAATCTTTGATCTGTCAAATATATTGTTCTCTTACTTCGTAGTCTTATTGTTTTCTGTCTGAAATTTTTTCTTTTTTCCAAAAAATCTTATTGGAGTATTGCTGTTGCTATTAGGCTAATTATGAATTGGTGAAAGTAGTTTAACCTTTAGTTTGAATTGTAGGAGAAGCTATGATGTAT
Organism: Callospermophilus lateralis; assembly: GCF_048772815.1. NCBI lineage: Eukaryota > Metazoa > Chordata > Mammalia > Rodentia > Sciuridae > Callospermophilus > Callospermophilus lateralis. Next base: position 14,253,997 of record NC_135315.1, read on the forward strand.
GGATTTTATTGTTATATAACTTTCATAAATATTTTTAGATGATTTTGATTTTTAATTAGGTTTTGTTTGTGTGTGTGTGTGTGTGCCTATTTCAACATTTAGGAAGTGAGAACTGATTGCAGTCAATCATAGAAAGGGTACTTATCTGAGCTAGAAAATAATGTAGTGGAGCAAGTTATGTTTTAGAAAGGACTCTCCTATTCAAACTAAGAAGAACTGGTAATTAAAGTTTTGAAAGGAAGTGATAAGAAAAGTTACCTCTTAGAAATATGTACTGGGCCTATTATATATAAAATGTTTATGAGAATATTATTTAAGTTCTTTCTTATATAGTACTTTAATCTCTCCCTCCTTAACTCCCAAGCCCTTCCTGAAATACTATTGTTGTTATTTTTTTTTAATATTATGAAGATTATGCAGTACCTGTGAGGCCTCAGCACATACTCTGTCAGTGATGGCACAGTGTTGATAAACTATTGCAAAATGTTGTCATTGGGATTCAGTAAATAACTTGGCAAAGGACATATTCTTCTAAGAAATAATTTAAAATCTTTTTTTTTTTAAATTTTCCTCCTTCAAGCAAACTTTATAGATTTTTAAACCCAGTAACTATATTGTTACAGTTCTGATGATTAGCATTCATTCTGCATAGTGTGCTCTGAGCACTGTGTCATCCTTATTGTAACTCTATGTTGTCTCCCTCTCACCAATGAGAAAAATGGAGCCTCAGTTACATAAGTTGTCTAGAGATATATAAAAAGCGTGAGAGCTGGGATTTGAATTCAACTAGTTTGACTGTAGAGAGGTATTTTTTTCTTCCCCTTTTTTCTCTTCCTGTTTTTATTTTATTTTTTTAATAGTTGTAGATGGATACAATACCTTTATTTTATTTATTTATCTTTATGTGGTGCTGAGGACCAAATCCAGGGCCCCACATGTGCTAGGCAAGTCCTCTACCACTGAGCTACAACCCCAGCCCCCCTGTTTTTATTCTTTTAACAGTAATTATTTCCTTTCCTTTGATTGGCATTGCAGGAAGTTATTACTATAAAGGAAGCTTTTCACTTTTTCTTTTTAAAGATCACTATGGGCAAGGACTTTACAATTTGAGTCTTCTTTGCATGTCAGGTTCACTTATTTTAAGAAAATTGTTTGATTTCCTAATTAAGTCACTAGGCATTGTTAGACATCTTGAAGGATAGAGGATTGACACCTGCAGTGTTTCTTTCCTAGCACAGACATTAGTCTTTACATAACTGCCTTTTGCACCCTCGTACAGTTTGAAGAAACAGACTGCTTTATTGGGTAATTGAATTTTTATTTTCCCTGTGTGTATGAGAAATAATAGCTTCTGGTGGCTGAATCTGAGATTATTTACTGTTTCAGTTTTAAGCCTTTTCTATTTGCAGGTCTTCAGTCTTTCACACAAGGCTTTGTGAATGAGCTTGCTGTCTCTGGATTTAAAAAAAAAACAGCTTTTTTTTTTATTGGTTGTTCAAAACATTACAAAGCTCTTGACATATCATATTTCATACATTAGATTCAAGTGGGTTATGAACTCCCATTTTTACCCCAAATACAGATTGCAGAATGTGGATGTGTAACCGATGTGATTCTGCAAAAAAACAGCTTTGCTGGGCGCAGTGGTGCATGCCTGTAATCCCAGCGGCTTGGGAGGCTGAGGCAGGAGGATCAAGAGTTAAAAGCCAGCCTCAGCAATATCGAGGCACTAAGCAATTCAGTGAGACCCTGTCTCTAAATAAAATACAAAATAGGGCTGGAGATGTGGCTCAGTTGTTGAGTACCCCTGAGTTCAATCCCCAGTACCAAAAAAAAAAAGACTCCAGCTTTATTGAAATATAATTGACATACAGTCAACTGTAAATTTTTATACAATTTAACATGTTATATACCCAAGAAACTATCATCACATGAAAGTGAACATATTCATCCTTCAAAAGTTTCCTCATGCCAATTTGTAATTTCTTTTCCTCTCCCTCCCTATGCTGCTTTCACCTTGTATTAGTTTCCCAGGGTTACTGCAACAAAATACACAAGTTGGGTGAACAAAGAAATTCATTCCCTCACAGTTCTGGAGGGAAGTCCAGACTGGAGGAGTCAGCTGGGTTGGTTCCTTCTGGAAGATCTGAGGGAATCTGTTCCATGCCCCCTTCTAGCTTCTGGTGGTTTCTGGAAAGAAACATTGGTGTTCCTTGACTTGTAGACATTTCACTCTGATGTTTGCCTTCAGTCATCTTATAGGTTTATTTTCATTGTATCTACATCCAAATTTCCCCTCTCTTATAAGGATGCCAGTTGGATTTAGGACCAACCCAATGCATTGTTATCTTGTCTTAACTTGATTATATCTGCAAAAACCCTATTTCCAAATAAGGTCACATTCACAGGTCTGAAGAGTTGAGACTTCAACATGTTTTGGGAGGGGACAACCCACAACACTACCTTTTGGATATTAGATAAATCGAATCTTAACAGTATATTTGTTTGATTTCTTTTCTTTTACCCAAAATAATTTTGGGCTTCATCTCTCTTACATATATAGTTCATTTCTTTTTAGTGTTACAATGGAATATCATCTGCGCTGTTTCCAGTGTTTGGCTATAAAAGATAAAGGTCTTTATGTACCTGTTTTTGTATGAATATATGCTCTCATTTCTCTTGAGTAGAAAAGTACCTAGGAGTAAAAAGGCTAAATCATATGGTAGATTTATGTATAATTTTCAAAGAAAGTGCCTGATCACTTTTCAAAGTATTGTTCCATTTTACATTCCCACCAGCAATGCATGAGGTGTTGCTGTGTATCCTTACTAACTCTTGGTATGATTAACCTTGTTAGTTTTAGACATTCTAATTGGTATGTAGTGGTATCTCATTCTGGTTTTAGTGTACATCTCTGTAATGACAAATGATGTTGAGCATCTTTCATGTGTTTCTTTGCCATCCATGTATCTCCTTTGGGGAAATCTTTGTCTTCTACTCCCTCATTTGAGCTGTTTAGTTTATTTTTTTTTAAAGATATTTTTAGTTGTAGACGGACACAATACCTTTATTTTGTTTATTTTAGTTTTATGTGGTACTGGGGATCAAACCCAGGGCCTCACACATGCTAGGCAAGTATTCTACCACTGAGCTTACAACCCCAGCCCCCTTGAGCTGTTTAGTTTTTATTATTGAGTTTTTGAGAGTTCTTGGATATTTACACGTCAGATATATGCTTTCCAAAGATTTTCTTCTAGTCTATGATTCGTCTTTTCATTTTCTTGTTGGTGCATTTTTAAAAACAGAAATTTTCTTTAAAATTTTTTAGTTTAATTTATTCACTTGTTGTGTGATATCTAAGAAATCATAGCCTAACACAGGTTATAAATATATTTTCCTCTGTTTACAAGTTTTAAGGTTTTAGATTTTACACTGAGGTCTATGATCCATTTTGAGTTAGTTTTTGTATCTGATATGAAATATACCCAAGTTTTCCCCAACCCATCCTATAGTACTGGGACTTAAACCCAGGGCCTCACATACACCAAACAGTTCTTTACCACTGGGCCATGTCCCTAGTCCCCCAAGTTAATTTGTTAAAAATCGGATTATATAATTTTTATGGAATACTTAAAAAAATATTTTGTTTTAGTCATAGTTGGACATAATACCTTTATTTTATTTTATGTGTTGCTGAGAATCAAACCCAGCGTCCCCGCACAAGCTAGACAAGCGCTCTACTGCTGAGCCACAACTCTAGCCCGAGGGAATACTTTTTATTTATTTAGTGTGTGTGTATGTGTGTGTGTGTGTGTATGTGTAATAACACCTTTATTATTATGTTTAGAATAATAGTTAATACTGACATTTTCAAAAATGCTGTTTGTATGGTTATGTTTTAGACATGAAATTTGGCCTGGTGTGAGAATCACTATATGTAAAGTAAATTAGGATGACCTGCTAACAAATTGAGTTATTTTCATGTATTTATATTTCATGTAACATGAAATATAAATAATATAAATAATATTTATATATTTATTTATAAATATATAAATATAATGGTACATTACTACCATTACTCTTTCCTTTAGGTTAAGAGAGATTATTTTCTTATCTATTGCATGTAAAATTAATTTTAAACTCCATCTTTGTCCCTCGGTGTCTGCATAAATATCAGTAATAAATTATAACTTTATTTTCTGACAAACTTTTGGAATTAACTACTTCATTATATTATAGAGTCTTTTTTAAAAATCTCAAGTGCAACTTAGAATATTTTGTGTCAGGAGAATAAAAACATATGTAGGTAAAGTGTCTCTTAAAATTATTATTATTATTATTATTATTATTATGTACTTGGAACATTATTTTCATGTTGTGGTATTATATGTGTAGTTAGACGTCACTTCAGCCAACAGTGAATTTTCTTAGTGTCTCTGAAATTTATTTATATTTATTTTACCACATATACACACAGAGAAATAGTCATTTTTTTTTTTAAATATTTATTTATTTTTTTAGTTATCGGCAGACACAACATCTTTGTTGGTATGTGGTGCTGAGGATCGAACCCGGGCCGCATGCATGCCAGACGAGCGCACTACCGCTCGAGCCACGTCCCCAGACCAGAAATAGTCATTTTTATAAAGTACTTAGACTTATTTGTAAAGTGCTTATTTCTCTGTGACAATAACTTAAACATGATCTCCCAAATTGTTGTAGTATAGATTATAACAGATAAAGGAGGAAGAGTTTCTGCCATGCTGCCAATTTAAACTTTTGTTTGGCTCTTCCAGAAAGACAGACTCAAGATAGCAAGCAGTGGTGGCATCTGCCTGAATTTTAAAATGAGTGATGGAAAAATGTAGAGGAAAATGGAAATGGTATTTGAAAAATTTGTTCCCAGCAGCAGTATAAAGCTTTGTGGATAAAACTTCATTATCTAATTCTTTATCAGTTCATGTGGATGATAAGAAATAAACTTTGGAACTGGTTTATTGTTGCCCCCCTCCCCCCCAAAAAATTAGGCTGACCATATGTCCTGTCCTAATAAGGCTTGGCAAATGATACAGCTAGATTTGATTTACAGTTTGATGGTATTTGATATTTTAAATGTATAATAGCAATCTTTTTAATTTAAAATACTTTCATAATAACATTTCTGTTACTTCCAGTCGGCAGAACCAGTTGAAAGACCAACAGCAACAGCAAGTGGTTTCATTATGCCCTGATGAGACAGAGTGTCTGACAGTGCCAAGGTACAAGCGAGACCTGGTTCAGAAACTGAAAGTCTTGCGGCAAGAACTTTCCCAACAACAGCCTCAGGCTGGCCACTGCCGCATTGAGGTTTCCAGGGAAGAGATTTTTGAGGTAAACTTGGAAATCTTTTTTTTTCGACAAGTCTTATTTTAAAATAGAGGAGAATTAAATTTAGTCTTTTATTCTCCCTTTACGAAGAATACTTTTTTGGGATTCATATCCCTCTCAAATGGAAGCATTCTCATTTATATTTTTTAATTGTGGGAAGTAAAGGCAGTAATATTGGAGATACTCAGTATGTGATATAGGCATTAAATGGAATGAAGAGTGCCACATATTCCCCTTAGTTCAATTTGGTCTCTGCATTGCAAATTCTTATTTATTAGTGAATTCTATTTTTCTTAATTAATCAAATAAATTTTTTTTTTTTTGGAACTGAGAATTGAACCCAGGAACACTTATACACTGAGTCACATCTTCAGACCCTTTTTGTATTTTATTAGATACAGGTTCTCACTAAGTTGCTGAGGCTGGCTTTGAACTCGTGATCCTCCTGCTTCAGCTTCCTGAGCAGCTGGGATTACAGGCATGCACCACCACACCTGACCTGTTAGTGAATCTTATTTATTTATTTTTAAATTTTTTTTTTTTTTTTGTAGTTGTAGATGGACAGAATGCCTTTATTTTATTTCTTTATTTTTATGTGGTGCTGAAGATTGAACCAAGTGCCTCACCCATGCTAGGCAAGTGCTCTCCCACTGAGCTACAGCCCTAGCCTGTGTTAGTATAGATTATAACAGAAAAAGGCCCCAAGTATTATCTATCCCTTGCTTTCTGATTCTTCTGAAAGTCAAGGGACTCTAATTTAAAAATAATTATTTTGTCTGATTACTGTTGGACTACTTCTTTAATTTATTGAAAATCTTTCTGTTATATACATTTATCCTTGGATTATGGTCCTAATGCCAGCTTCAAAATTCTTGTCATAATACGCGGTAGAGGCCAAAGGTAGGGGTTTCCCATTCATTAGAGGATTCTTGTTCAAAAGACATTTGGAACCTGATAACCCTTTTCCTAAATTAGGATGCATTTTTTACTTTCAGAGCAGTTCTGACCTTGTTTGTAGTCTACTATTCATATTTTAAAATGATATAAGGCTGTCTATGTAATGAAGACCACTTTATGATTGCTGATTTTCTTTTGGAACTTTGTTTTTCTTACCCTTACTTTACTGGTGCCTGTAATCTAAGATTAGTTCAACCAACTTTTAAAAAAATCTGCTCTTCTACCAAATTCTCTTTTGATTGTGAGTGGAAACATTACTAGTACCTAGTAGGGTTTTCATACAATATTTATCAAATAAATTGCTTTCAGAAGGATTAAGCTATATATCTATCTTGCTTTTCAAAATCCTGTGTGTTTTAAAATATTTGGAATTTATTTATTGATTTAATGGACAAATTTCACTTTATTTAAATTGTGTTTTGTGAGTGAGATGAGAGGGAGAGTTTAATAGGTTAAAAACACCTAATAATAATATATATATATATATTTTTTTTTTCAGGAGTCATATCGACAGGTCATGAAAATGAGACCAAAAGATCTCTGGAAGAGATTAATGATAAAATTTCGTGGAGAAGAAGGCCTTGATTATGGAGGGGTTGCCAGGTAAAGACTTGCTTGTCAGTTAATGATATGTGGATCTTTATACTTACAAATTTAAGACACTTCCTGTGATATAGCTTTGTCATGGAGATTTATTTTCTAGTATTATATTCCCTAATGTTTGCAAAACAGGGAAAATTCTGTAGATATATTCATGAGGTTAGGACAGTGAGACTTTTCCTGAAAATAGCTGCAACCCTTCATGGACTGTTGGTAGGACTAGCTGGCCCTGTGTTTTCATCATTTCTCTTCCTTAGCATTTATTATTTCCTCTGCTTTACATTGTCAGGAATAATCTCGAGACATTAATGATGTATTACCTAAATTACTGTTTCCTTTTTCTTCCATTGCCAGTTTTTTTTTACCCTGCTAAATAATTGTGTGTATGGCAGGTCTAATGATGGTCCTTGGAATGTTTCAGTATAGAAGTTATAATGTTTCTGTTGCATTCATAATTACACATTTAATTACCATTTGATTTATTTCTTTTTTTTTTATTGGTTGTTCAAAACATTACAAAGCTCTTGACATATCATATTTCATACATTAGATTCAAGTGGGTTATGAACTCCCATTTTTACCCCAAATACAGAATGCAGAATCACATCGGTTACACATCCACATTTTTACATAATGCCCTATTAGTAACTGTTGTATTCTGCTACCTTTCCTATCCTCTACTATCCCCCCTCCCCTCCCCTCCCCTCCCATCTTCTCCCTCTACCCCATCTACTGTAATTCATTTCTCTCCTTGCTTATTTTCCCATTCCCCTCACAACCTCTTATATGTAATTTTGTATAACAAACAATGAGGGTCTCCCTCCATTTCCATGCAATTTCCCTTTTCTCTCCCTTTCCCTCCCACCTCATGTGTCTGTTTAATGTTAATCTTTTCTTCCTGCTCTTCCTCCCTGCTCTGTTCTTAGTTGCTCTCATTATATCAAAGAAGACATTTGGTATATGTTTTTTAGGGATTGGCTAGCTTCACTAAGCATAATCTGCTCTAGTGCCATCCATTTCCCTGCAAATTCCATGATTTTGTCATTTTTTAGTGCTGCGTAATACTCCATGGTGTGTAAATGCCACATTTTTTTTTTTATCCATTCATCTATTGAAGGGCATCTGGGTTGGTTCCACAGCCTAGCTATTGTGAATTGTGCTGCTATGAACATCGATGTGGCAGTATTCCTGTAGTACGCTCTTTTAAGGTCTTCAGGGAATAGTCCGAGAAGGGCAATAGCTGGGTCAAATGATGGTTCCATTCCCAGCTTTCCCAGGAATCTCCATACTGCTTTCCAAATTGGCCGCACCAATTTGCAGTCCCACCAGCAATGTACAAGAGTACCCTTTTCCCCACATCCTCGCCAGCACTTGTTGTTGTTTGACTTCATAATGGCTGCCAATCTTACTGGAGTGAGATGGTATCTTAGGGTGGTTTTGATTTGCATTTCTCTGACTGCTAGAGATGGTGAGCATTTTTTCATGTACTTGTTGACTGATTGTATGTCCTCCTCTGAGAAGTGTCTGTTCAGGTCCTTGGCCCATTTGTTGATTGGGTTATTTGTTATCTTATTGTCTAATTTTTTGAGTTCTTTGTATACTCTGGATATTAGGGCTCTATCTGAAGTGTGAGGAGTAGAAATTTGTTCCCATGATGTAGGCTCCCTATTTACCTCTCTTATTGTTTCTCTTGCTGAGAAAAAACTTTTTAGTTTAAATAAGTCCCATTTGTTGATTCTTGTTATTAACTCTTGTGCTATGGGTGTCCTATTAAGGAATTTGGAGCCCAACTCCACAATATGTAGATCGGAGCCAACTTTTTCTTCTATCAGACGCCATGTCTCTGATTTGATATCAAGCTCCTTGATCCATTTTGAGTTAACTTTTGTGCATGGCGAGAGGAGGGGATTCAGTTTCATTTTGTTGCATATGGATTTCCAGTTTTCCCAGCACCATTTGTTGAAGATGCTATCCTTCCTCCATTGCATGCTTTTAGCCCCTTTATCAAATATAAGATAGTTGTAACTTTGTGGATTAGTCTCTGTGTCCTCTGTTCTGTACCATTGGTCCACCCGCCTGTTTTGGTACCAGTACCATGCTGTTTTTGTTACTATTGCTCTGTAATATAGTTTGAAATCTGGTATCGCTATACCTCCTGATTCACACTTCCTGCTTAGAATTGCTTTTGCTATTCTGGGTCTTTTATTTTTCCATATGAATTTCATGATTGCTTTATCTATTTCTACAAGAAATGCCATTGGGATTTTGATTGGCATTGCATTAAACCTATAGAGAACTTTTGGTAATATCGTCATTTTGATGATGTTAGTTCTGCCTATCCATGAACAGGGTATATTTTTCCATCTTCTAAGATCTTCTACTTCTCTTTTTAGGGTTCTGTAGTTTTCATTGTATAAATCTTTCACCTCTTTTGTTAGGTTGATTCCCAACTATTTTATTTTTTTTTTAGGATATTGTGAATGGAGTGTTTTTCCTCATTTTCATTTCAGAAGTTTTGTCGCTGATATACAGAAATGCCTTTGATTTATGCGTGTTGATTTTATATCCTGCCACTTTGCTGAATTCATTTATTAGTTCTAGTAGTTTTTTTGTAGACCCTTTTGTGTCTGTTAAATATATTATCATGTCATCCGCAAATAGTGATAATTTAAGTTCTTCTTTTCCTATTTTTATGCCTTTAATTTCTTTCGTCTGTCTAATTGCTCTGGCCAGTGTTTCGAGAACTATATTGAATAGACATGGTAATAGAGGGCATCCCTGTCTTGTTCCAGATTTTAGAGGGAATGCCTTCAATTTTTCTCCATTCAGAATGATGCTAGCCTGAGGCTTAGCATAGAAAGCTTTTACAATGTCAAGGTAAGTTCCTGTTATCCCTAGTTTTTCTAATGTTTTGGACATAAAGGGATGCTGTACTTGTCGAATGCTTTTTCTGCGTCTATCGAGATGATCATATGGTTCTTACCTTTAAGTCTATTGATGTGGTGAATAACATTTATTGATTTCCGTATATTGAACCATCCTTGCATCCCAGGGATGAATCCTACTTGATCATGGTGCACAATTTTCTTGATGTGCCTTTGTATCCGATTCGCCAGAATTTTCTTGAGGATTTTTGCATCTATGTTCATTAGAGATATTGGTCTGTAGTTTTCTTTCTTTGAGGTGTCTTTGTCTGATTTTGGAATCAGGGTGATGTTGGCCTCATAGAATGAATTTGGAAGAGCTCCCTCTTTTTCTATTTCCTGAAATAACTTGAAAAGTATTGGTATTAATCCTTCTTTAAAGGTTTTGTAAAACTTCGCTGTATACCCATCCGGTCCTGGGCTTTTCTTGGTTGGTAGTCTTTTGATTGCTTCTTCTATTTCATCCATTGATATTGGTCTGTTCAAATTGTGTGTATCCTCCTGACTCAGTCTGGGAAAATCATATGACTTAAGAAATTTATCGATGTCTTCACTATCTTCTATTTTATTGGAATATAGGTTTTCAAAATAATTTCTAATTGTCTTCTGTATTTCTGTAGCAACTGTTGTGATATTGCCTTTTTCATCCCGTATGTTAGTAATTTGAGTTCTTTCTCTTCTTCTCTTCGGTAGCATGGGTAAGGGTCTGTCGATCTTATTTATTTTTTCTAAGAACCAACTTTTAGTTTTGTTAATTTTTTCAATAGTTTCTTTTGTTTCAATTTCGTTGATTTCCGCTCTGATTTTAATTATTTCTTGCCTTCTGCTACATTTGCTGTTGTTTTGCTCTTCCTTTTCTAGGGCTTTGAGATGAAGTGTGAGCTCATTTATTTGTTGGTTTTTCTTTTTTTTGAGGAATGACCTCCAGGTGATGAATTTCCCTCTTAAAACTGCTTTCATTGTGTCCCATAGATTCCGATATGTTCTGTCTGTATTTTTATTTATCTCTAAGAATTTTTTGATTTCCTCCTTTATGTCTTCTGTAACCCATTGATCATTCAGTAACGTATTATTCATTTTCTATGTGATGTAGGATTTTTCCTTCCTTCTTTTATCATTGATTTCCACTTTCATTCCATTATGATCAGATAAAATGCATGGTATTATCTCCACCTCTTTATATTTACTGAGGGTTGCCCTATGGCATAATATATGGTCTATTTTTGAGAAGGATCCATGTGCTGCTGAGAAAAAAGTATATCCACTTGATGATGGTTGATATATTCTATATTTGTCAGTTAAGTCTAGGTTATTGATTGTGATATTGAGTTCTATAATTTCTTTATTCAACTTTTGTTTGGAGGATCTGTTCAATGGTGAGAGAGGTGTGTTGAAGTTACCCATAATTATTGTGTTGTGGTCTATTTGATTCTTGAACTTGTGGAGAATTTGTTTTATGAACATCGCTGCACCATTATTTGGTGCAAAAATATTGATAATTGTTATGTCTTGTTGGTGAATGTTTCTTTTAACAGTATATAATGTCCTTCCTTATCCCTTTTGATTAACTTAGTCTTGAAGTCGATTTTATTCGATAGGAGGATGGCCACCCCTGCTTGCTTACGGGGACTGTGTGCGTGGTATATTTTTTCCCAACCTTTCACCTTCAGCCTGTGTATGTCTTTTCCAATCAGATGTGTCTCCGGAGGCAGCATATTGTTGGATTTGTTTTTTTTTAATCCATGTTACCAGCCTATGTCGCTTTATTGGAGAGTTTAAGCCATTAACGTTTAGAGTTACTATTGATATATGGTTTGTACTTCCAGCCATGTTTGATTATTTATCTTTTTTTTTTTTTTTTTTTTAGTTTGTTTCTCCATGATTAGCTTCCCCCCCGCCCTCTGTCTTTACCGAGGCACTCCCCACTAATGGTTTTGGTTATTGTTTTTCATTTCTTCCTCGTGTAGTGTTTTGCTCAAGACGCTTTGCAATGCTGGTTTTCTGGCTGCAAATTCTTTTAGCTTTTGTTTATCATGAAAGATTTTTATTTTGTTGTCGTACCTGAAGCTTAATTTTGCTGGATACAGAATTTTTGGTTGGCATCCATTGTCTTTCAGTGTTTGAAATATGTTGTTCCAGGATCTTCTCGCTTTCAGCGTCTGTGATGAAAAATCCGTTGTTAACCTTGTTGGTTTACCCCTGAATGTAATCTGCCTCCTTTCTCGTGTAGCTTTTAATATTTTCTCTTTGTTCTGTATATTGGATATCTTCATAACAAATGTGTCTTGGTGTTGGTCTACTGTGATTTTGTATTCTCGGTGTCCTGTATGCATCTACAATTTGTATATCCGTTTCCTTTTCTATTTCTGGAAAGTTTTCTGCAATTATTTCATTCAGCAGGTTACTCATTCCCTTGGTTTGAATCTCTATACCTTCCTCTATCCTGATGACTCATAAGTTTGGTTTTTTAATGTTATCTCTTGGATGTTTTTCTCGTGATTTTTTACCAGCCTTTCTGAGTTGGCTAGACTCTTTTCAAGATGATATATTTTGTCTTCATTATCTGACGTTCTGGCTTCTACTTGCTCCACTCTGTTAGTGATACTCTCATTTGAGTTTTTAATTTGGTTTATAATTTCCTTCATTTCTAGAATTATTGTTTGATTTTTTTATTATCTCTATCTCCTGATAAAGATGCTTAACTTCTTCTTTTATCTGTTTATGTAATTCATTTTCAATGTGTTCTTTCACTGTTTGAATTTGCTGTCTCGTATCCTCTTTAAGGTTCCATTCCATCTGTCTAAGGTATTCCTTGAGTTCTTTATATGACCATTTTTCTGATGACTCTAGGTCCTCCTGAATATTTAGGCTGTCCTGCATTGTTTGTACTCCTTTTCTTCCTTGCTTTTTCATGCTGCTCATGTTACTTCTTGTTCTGTTTGACTGCTGAGTTACTGTTTACTCTTATAAATTTATTTGACGCTTGGGAGGAAAGATATTAGAAGGGAAGGGAAGTAGTCACTAAAGAGAATGAGAGTAAGCAGGTAGAATTCAAGGAAGGGGGAATAAGAAAATTGAAAAGAAAAGAAAAGACAAAAGAAAAATAGAAAATAAAAAAAATTTTTTTTTAAAATAATAATAAAAAAATGAAAATTAAAAAAATAATAATAAAATAATTTTTAAAAAATTAAAAAAAAATTTAAACAACAACAAATGAAAATGAAAAAAAAACCCAAATTAAAAAAAATTAATAAATGCAGTCTTAGAGTTTGATTAACTTCTCTTCCAGTAGGTGGAGCTGTGCCCACTGGGCCAAGCTTCTCCTCTCAATAGGCTGGAACCAATCACTGTGCAGCAGCTCCTCCTCCCAGACTGGGCGGGTCTCCAATCCTGAGTGCCTAGGGCCTTCTCTTGTGTTTAGTCACTTCCCCACTTTTCCTCAAGCCAGGCCCCGCTCACTGGTGTCGCTCACCACAATACTGGCTACACGCCAGATCTGCTGCTCCTGGGAGCCCTGTTTTCATGAATGCCTGGGCACACTCTCCCTGTTTGCCATTCCCTCAGACCCTAAGTTTGTAGAGCTTGGGGCTGAGAACCCCCAGCGAATTTGCTTGCCCTCCGGTACCCACGCCCCCGGTAGCGGGTGCAAGAGACCTCGGTTGTCAGCACTGGTGGGAGCAGTAGCCAAGAGTTCCGGGCCGCAAGTCCCGCGCCACTCCTGATTCCCTCAGTCTGGCTGTCCCGCTCACGGGATAGCTGGGAGGGGCCCTTAAGGTTTCCCCGCTGTGTGGAGAGGGATGGCTAGGGGATTACACACCTGTCTCCGTTGGTTTCAATGAAGTTATCTCCTCCGCCGCCACCATTTGATTTATTTCTGATGGCATATATACTATTAGAATTTTTTTCCACGTGTGAAAATTCACTTTATGTATATGTAGGAGAAACAATAGAAATGTTGAAAGGACTATCAAAATAATTCTGTTTCCTTATTCTAAAGCCAACCTACATTAAATAGTGCTTCCACTAAGTCCTATAGCTGTTATTTAATATCACTTGTGTTCATTTGTAGACTTATCTTCATTCTGTCACCTATGGCAAATGGTTAATTTCTTTTAATATTTTCTAAAAATGTTCTCTTGCACATCATATTTAGGACTTAGTAGTTTTTGTGGAATTATGATTTACTCATAAATAGAATTCATATGTTTGTAGGAAAACAATATATGCTAGTGGTATCTATGTGTATAGAATAGTAGTCTTTTATAAAAATCCTTTCTTAACCTTATATACTGTCAAGATTATGGCAAAATAAATGGGATTGGTAGTGAATGGCTTTTTCTGAACTTTATTCTGTAGTAGAACACCCAAATAGTTTAGTTCTTCTCTTATACATATTCTAAAAACTTGAGCAAACAAAACGAAAATTGGGATTTTCTTTGACAAAAACATAGATTCACATGCAAGGTATATCAGTGAGTATTGTGTTGTTGGGATGCTGCATATATGGAGACTTCACTTCTTTTTTTTTATCTCTGTGGTAATTTTTCAAGTGTTATATCATGATAGTAATTTGATTTAGACTATCACATTATTGAATTTTGAAATTTTTTCCTTTAATTGGGAATTCTACCCCATTTGCTAAAAATGTGTCATTTTAAGCTACTTAATTCATAATGTCAAAACATACCATTTTAAATAATTTTCTGTAACTCAGGAATAAGAATTGGGATTAGAACTGTCTCTCTGAAGTTCTAGACTAGTGATTTTATTTCATTTCCACCAAGATGAGTGACAAGCATTCATTTATTCTTTGAAAACTATCAAGGATTTATTAAGTTTGGGACAGTAATACTACTTATTGTGAAGTTTTTGAAAACGTTGATGTAGAACACTGGATATGAAGAAGTAATGTGAATCATAACCAGAGAATGCAGACTGGCCCTTGTATTCACACCTATGCCAAGTGCCTTGGAATTTCTGATTTCTTATATTCTTATCATGGTATGCTTTAGGCTGCATTCGATAAAATATGATTAAATCGATGATGAATTTTTCTTACTAAAACAATATCATCAACAAAACACTCCACTGTCCAAAAGTAAAAGTAAATTAATGTTATATATCCATATAAACTTGTATAAACCTGCCACAATGGGAGTGAATTAGGATAGTCTACATGACATGGATGCTTTGAAATAAAACCATGTTTTCCCCTTCATTTTGTATTTATCATGGATTACAAATTTACTTAGCATTTAAAGTAGCAGACTATGGGGCTGTAGCATTTCATGAGTAGCTGAACTGCTAGGTAACGTGTTTATACTCTCTGATGCTAAAATGTATTAAAATTGCCCAAAATTACCTGTGTAACTCTATATCATGTACAACCAGACAAATAAGAAGTTATACTCCATGTATGTATGATGTGTCAAAATCCATTCTACTGTCATGTATAACTAATTAGAACAAATTTTAAAACTGTAAAAAAAAAAAATTAATTTAAAAAAATTGCCCAAAATTGAGTGAGCAGAGACTTAAGTATAACTACAGTTAGTTCTTTGTTTTCTTTTTTTCTGGGTACGGGGATTGAACTCAGGAGCACTCAACCACTGAGCCACTTCCCCAGCCCTATTTTGTATTTTATTTAGAGACAGGGTCTCACTGAGTTGCATAGTGCCTTGCTTTTTCTGGGGCTGGCTTTGAACTCAGGATCCTCCTGCCTTAAGCTGTGCTTACACTCTCTGATGCTAAAATGTAATAAAATTGCCCAAAATTACCTGTGTAAGTGTACATCATATACAATCAGACAAATGAGAAGCATTTATGTATGAGGTTTACAGGGTGTGCCACTACACCTGGCTGTTTTCCTTTCTTAATTAAAGAAAAATATTTGCTAAAATGTTGAATGGTATATCAATAAACATTATCGATTAACAAAAAAATTTTTGTCATATCTTGTTTTCTAGGGAATGGTTGTATCTCCTGTCACATGAAATGTTGAATCCATACTATGGCCTCTTCCAGTACTCAAGAGATGACATCTATACATTGCAGATCAACCCTGATTCTGCAGTGAATCCGGTATGATTTATAGTTGTAATGATGTGAATTGGGACCTATAGTGCTTGTTTATCTCTAAATATCAAGTGAAGTTTATTACATTGATTGATTGATTGTGGTACTAGGGATTGAACCCAAGTGTACTCTACCAATGAGCTACCTCCTCATTCCTTTTTATTCTTTTTAATTTTTAACAGCATCTCACTGAATTTCTGAGATTGGCCCAGAATTTAGGATCCTTCTGTCTCAGCCTCATGAGTAGTTGGGATTATAGGCCTGGCTCAATATAGTTTATATTCCATGCCTGGCTCAATATAGTTTATTATAATAGAAATTACTTGTTTATGTCCTAGTCATGCTCTTTGACTCAGTAATTCTTCTAAAAATTTTTCTCAGGTGAATGATTATGGATATATACAACAATTTAAGCACAGGGCTGTTTATTATTTATAATAGCCCTAGTTGAAAACAATAGTTATCCATAAGATTGGTGAAGATGTGGGGAAAAAGGTATACTCAATACATTGCTGGTGGGACTGCAAATTGGTGCAACCACTATGGAAAGCAGTATGAAGATTCTTTAAAAAACTTGGAATGGAACCACCATTTGATTGTTTTCCCACTCCTTGGTATATACCCAAAGGACTTAAAATCAGCTACAGTGATGCAGATACATCATTGTTTACAGCAGCTGTATTCACAATAGTTAAGCTATGGAACCAACCTAGGTACCCTTCAGAAGATGAATGGATATAGAAAGTGTGGTGTATATATACACAATGGAATATTACTCAACCATAAAAAATAATGACTTTATGACTTTTGCTGGTAAATGGTTAGATCTGAAGACTATCATGCTAAGTGAAATAAGCCAGTTCCCAAAAACCAAATGCTGAATATTTTGTCTGATATAAGGATGCTAACACACAGTGAGGGTGGGGGGAGAATAGAAGTTCATTGGATTAGACAAAGGGGAATGAAGGGAAGGGAGGGTAGATAGGAATAGGAAAGACAATAGAATGGGTCGGACATAACTTTCCTATGTCCGTCTATGAATACATGACCAGTGAAACTCCATATCATGTACAGTCACAAGAATGGGATTCTAATTAGAATCAGTTATACTCCATGTATGTATAATGTGTCAAAATACAGTCTACTGTCATGTATATCAAAGAAGAACAAAAAAAGAAAAAACAGTTATCCATAAGAAGGAAGAAATGGTTAACAACACAGATTCTGGGATTAGAAGACATGGAATCATATCCTATTCTCATCGTTTACTTAGCTTTGTGATATGGGTGAGCTCATTAACTTAAGCCTCAATTTTTTAATTACTAAAAATAATAAGTATGGTTCATGTCTCAGAGAAGAGTGTGAGAGTTAAGTGGGACCTTGTACATTGCGAAATTAGTATAGTGCTATACTTTTTAAAAATATACTCTTTTTAGTTGTTGATGGACTTTATTTATTTATTTATTTATGGTGCTGAGAATCTAACCCAGTGCCTCACAGATGCTAGTGCCTCACAAAAGTGCTCTACCACTGAGGCATAACCCCAGCTAGTGCTATACTTTTTAAACCCTATTATACATTATTATGAACTTAGGAAGAGAACCTATCTACAAGCAATTAAGTGAAGCTGCAGTGGGACTATAATTTGGACTGATTTCTAAAAGAGAAATTTTACAAAGTACCTTTACCCTCTGAGAGAGGCATCAACTGTAACACGTTATTTTTTAATGATGTATAAAAACTTGTGTGTGCCCTACAGAAACATTCCTGAGTGTTATTGAGCTTTGATGTGACAATCTGTTCCATTTAAATAGTCACGGAGTACAAATTTGATATTTATCAAAAAATCTTAATGCCTACTTAAATATTTACTTTTTATTTAAAAACTTCTTTGATAGTTTCTAGCTTGAGTATTTATATAAACTTTTTTTTCAATTTCAGGAACATTTATCATATTTCCACTTTGTTGGACGAATAATGGGAATGGCTGTGTTTCATGGACATTATATTGATGGTGGTTTTACATTGCCTTTTTATAAACAGTTGCTTGGAAAGTCAATTACTTTGGATGACATGGAGTTGGTTGATCCAGATCTTCATAACAGTTTGGTGTGGATACTGTAGGTGGAATCTTATATCTGTTTATTATAGCTAGAATATGAGCTTTAAAAAAGAATCATTTCAAAACTATTTATTTTAAAACTTAAAAAAATATGTGCTGAAAACATATTAAATGTAGTTACATGAATAATAGGCTCACATAAGACTTTCCCCCTTTCTGCTGCTTCCTATACATTTCAAATTCCTTAAAGTTAGCAGGTGTTATTACTTTAAAAAGGAAAAAATTCTGGTACAGATTGAGTATCCTTTATCCAGAATGTTTGGAACTGGCATTGCTTTCAGATTTTGGATTTGTTTTAGATTTTGAAATATTTGTCTATACTTAAGATATTTTTGTGGTGGGGGGGGACCCAAGTCTGAATACAAAATTCATTTATGTTTTTGGAATACCTTATCTACATTGCCTACAAGTAATTTTGTACTTATATTTTAGTGTGCCTATGTTTTTACTTTGACCCTCCCATGAGGTCAGGTGTGGAATTTTCCACTTGGGGCATCATGTTGGCACTGAAAATGTTTTGGATTTTGGAACTTATGGGATTTAGGATTTTTAAATTAGGGATACTCAATTTATATTACTATTTATATATACAGTACTGTGTGTATTGATTTCCTCAATGTGGTAAAGTTCTGTTCCTGTTTTGCATGTGGTAGAATAGCAAATTTCTGAATCCATTGTTTTTTAATGAAGTGCTGATTGTTGGAATCATAAATAAGAACTAATTCTATTTAGGTTAATAAATAATTTAGGAAGATATGCTGGTAGTACTTACTTTTATGAAATAAACAGATTACTTTCTCTGGATTACTGAGGTCAGTGAAGGAGGTTCCCAGATTCCCTAAGGCCTTTTATCTAAATGTCAAAATATAACTGAACTTTTCTTACATTGTGGTCCTAGCAAAGTTCAGCTTTGATCAAGGTTATTTCTCATTACTAAGGAAGTGAAATGTTACTTGTATTTATATTAAAGCTTTTTTACTTTTCTGCCCAAGAAGAGTATGTGGTAGTATAAAAAGTAGAAGATGAATCTGACCTTATATTTATCATATCATAAAACTATCTTAGTTTTATCTGTCTCACCAGTTAATAAACTTATAGGATTGATGTTTTAGGTTTCCCAGTTATGTATCTTTTTCTCTGTTTCCTGTCCAGTGAAAATGATATTACAGGTGTTTTGGACCATACTTTCTGTGTTGAACATAACGCATATGGTGAAATTATTCAGCATGAACTCAAACCAAATGGCAAGAGTATCCCTGTTAATGAAGAAAATAAAAAAGAATATGTCAGGTAAACATTTATCTGTTCTCAAGATTGAGAATTTTTGTAATGTTCTAGAATGTCAGTATGGACAAACATTAAGTAGTTTTATTCCTATAAAATATGCTTTCATAGAATTTAGTGACTTAAAAACAGTCACTGTTGTTTTTCACAATTCCAGGGGTCAGTAATTTGGGCGAAGAATAATGGGGATGGTACATTGATGTTCCACAAAAAGTCAGCTGGACTAAAGGGCCAAGGTGGCCTCTTCATTCTTACAAATGAGAACTCAGCTAGGATGGCTCAAATGGCTGTGGGCTGGCAGGAACAACTCTTATCTGAGGGCATTGTCTGGGGCCTCATTGCCACTAGGCTCCTTGGTACTCCCTTTATAGCATCAAAGATCTCTATCTCTCTTCCAGCAAAACAGTCAGATTTCTTGGGGGTGGCTGGCTTTCCAGAGCACAAAAGCAGAAGCTTCCAGATCTTTTTAAAAACTAGCATGGCACTGTCAACATGACATCTGCTGTATTGTTTTGGTTGAAGTGAGTCACAGGCCAGCCCAGGTTCATTGGGGAGGAGGGGTTGCACATAGGTGGGAATGCCAGAGACTGGGAGCATCAAAGCTATGTGTAGTATAGCTATTTCAGGGAACTTTGTGTTGTATTCCTAGCACTTTGCCTATTTATAAATGAGTACCTAGTGAGTTTGAGGGAGAAATATAAGAAAATGTTGTTCATGTTTTATAAAATACAAATTGAGGAATTTTGAAATTGGTTTAATACTTACTATGGTAACTAAAGTCTTCTAAATATAAAACTGGATCAGATTTAGGAGTTTCAAGCTTCATATGTACACAGAAACATGAATACTATTGCTATTTTGTATATATTATTATCCCCAAATCTGTTTTTTTTTTTTTTTTTTTTTGACACAATACCTTTATATGTGGTGCTGAGGATTGAACCCAGGGCCTTGCATGTGCTAGGTGAGCGCACTACCACTGAGCCACAACCCCAGCCCCTATCCCCAAATCTTATTAGCTAAAATTTTCCTTCTTTCAAAATGAGACCTCTCAGTTTCATACACTGTTGGTGGGATTTTGGGAAAGCAGTTTGATACAGCTACCAAAGTGAACTTGCATATATGCCCTTTCACTGGCAGTTCTGTTTTGGGGACTCTCTTACAGAAACACACATCTAATTAAAAAAATATGAATAAGGA
The DNA here is from genome assembly GCF_048772815.1 of Callospermophilus lateralis. Lineage (NCBI taxonomy): Eukaryota > Metazoa > Chordata > Mammalia > Rodentia > Sciuridae > Callospermophilus > Callospermophilus lateralis. The sequence continues at coordinate 14,274,529 of NC_135315.1, forward strand.
TGTTCAGTTAAAGAATGCTTATAGAAAAATTAACTACCAAAATGTTTTTAGAGTAAAATGATTATACATTCAGTATAATATTATGTGGATGTTTAAGAAGAGAGATTGTATAAGCTATAAGATTTAAGAAGCAAGTTCTAGAAGAATTACCTAGGGACAAAATTGTGTTGTTGTTTTTTTTTTAATTATATGGCTGTATAATTATTTGGTTCTATACCAAATATAGTATTTGCTAGGAGGAGGGAGCAAAGGTGGGGTCCTGAAAATAGGGAGGGTAAAGAGGGCAGAAGAATGGACTTTCAGGTTTCACTTGGTCTCCATGGTTAATGTTTGATTTTTTCTTTATATTGGTGATTGCTCTGTTACATTTCTGATAAAAACTGTAAGAATGGCTGAGAATTTCTCTCATCCCTGCTGCATTGTCAGTCTAGGATCCAGTGTGTCCTCAGTTTTTAGATTTACTTTCTCCAGGGCTTATGTGTTTTATCAACACAATAATAAATCCTATGCAACTGTAGGAGTGAGATAAACAAGGACAAGAGTTATATGGTTTTGCTGCCCCTTTAAACCAACAAACAGATCCTCCAGACAATGTAATATTAAGTAATTATTTATTAATTAGAGAAATAGTCATCCAAGTTTGGAAAAGGAAATGTTGATAACAAATTTGACAGAAAAGTAGTACTGATGTGTTAGATTGAGAGGTTTCCTGAGTAGACAGGTAAATGAAAGCAATTTATTTTTAAATGACAAACTCCAGTCAGAGCACAGGTTATACAATTGATGTATAGTTTAGTGCTTTTTGGGAGTGGGGGCAGGGAGGGGGTAAAATGACATCTTCCAGAGTTTTTACAGCTTCCAGTGAACAATGAATATTTATTCAGAAAGTGCTATTGGCTTTAGTTTCTTCTCATTTTGGATATGAAGATTCCCTACCTCCTTTTCCCCAATAGTCCTGCCCTAGATATAAACAGAAGACCCAGCAACACATTCTGATAACATTTTCAAATACAGCCAGAAAAAATGGTCATCTTTTGAGTCAGTGGGCTATTTTTTTCTGGTTTGTTGGAATGTGTTATAAGAAAGAAATTTTTATCAAGTTTGTTTGTGTATGCTTGCTGGAGATTAAACTCAGGGCCACGTGCATGTTAAGAAGCACGTGCTCTACCACAGGTGTATACCCTCAGCCAATAGGAGTTGAACCTCAGACTATCTGAGCTCTAGTAGACTTCTAGTTTACTAGTAGTTTCTCTGATTTGAAGAATTGCTTCATTGATATTGCTTTTATTTGTGGAAGTTTACATTTTATCAAGATTGAACTGCCTCACAGCTTGGGATCCATTTATCCCCATTAGTTTGAGTTTTTTTAAAAAAAAACTTTAGAAAAAATTCTTATTTTAAAAAATTATTTTCTAACTGTTGATGGATCTTTTTATTTATTTGTATGCGGTGCTGAGAATCGAACCCAGTGTCTCACACATGCTAGGCAAGCGCTCTGCCACTGAACCACAACCTCAGCCCTAGAATAAATTCTTGATGCTAGTTGTTTATAAAGTACAGTGTTGCTGAAGAAGTGATTCACATTAATTACCAAATCTAAATATATCTGATCATATGAAACCCCTGCCTGATGTTTATAGGCTCTATGTGAACTGGAGATTTTTGCGAGGCATTGAGGCTCAGTTCCTGGCTCTGCAGAAAGGGTTTAATGAAGTGATTCCCCAGCACCTATTGAAGACATTTGATGAGAAAGAGTTAGAGGTCAGTACATCCATGTCATGACATCATCTAGCGTGATAAGATTAGCAGATATTTTGTTTCTTAGTTTTTAGAGGTAAGTTGTGTTTCTAATGCTTTGAAAGTTTATTTTTTATTTTTTTAATTTTTTTATTAGTTACACATGACAGTACAGTGATCTTGACAATTCATACATTTGAATCAAATGTGGTATAATTTCTCATTTTTCTGATTGTACAGGTTGTAGAATCACATTGTCATACAGTCACTTATATACATACAGCAATAATAATGTCTATTTTATTCTGCTGCCCTTCCTATCCCCCCTTCCCCCGCCCCTCCATCACTTCTCTCTACCCAATCTAATGTGACACACTTCTCCCCACCCCACAACATCATACATATATTCTGTATAACGATGAGGGTCTCCTTCCATCTTCCATGCAATTCCCCTTCTCCCTTCTTTTCCCTCCCACCTCTCTTCCCTGTTTAGTGGTAATCTTCTTCTCATGGTTTTCCTCCCTGCTTTGAAAGTTTTATGGTTCAATGCTTTGAGAATTCTTATTCACCGGAAGTCTTTTATGCTTGGAATATCTTTGAGTAAGCTTACATTAGGAACATTTTTTCTTTTTCTCCTGTTTTGGTATTGGGAATTGAACCCAGAGAAGTACTTTACCACTGAGCCACAATCCCTAGCACTTATTCTTTTTTTTTTTAATATTTATTTTTTAGTTTTAAGTGGACACAATATCTTTATATTTATGTGGTGCTAAGGATCGAACTTAGCTTGCTAGGTGAGCACTTTACCATTCAGCCACAACCCCAGCCTTCCCAGCACTTCTTATTTTTTATTTTGACACAGGGTCTTACAAAGTTCCTTAGGGGATTGCTGAATTGCTGAGACTAGCCTTGAATTTGAGATTTTCCTGCCTCAACCTCCTGGGATTATAGGCATACACCATTATGCCTGGCACAATGTGAACATTCTTAATTTCCTTATTGTCCTTTCTTCTCTTAAACAGACTTCATGTCTTATGTGTACATTCTTCCAATTTTTTTTCTGTTCCATGATTTAGTGGTTATCGATTTAACTAAGTAAAGCCTTGTCAACTATCATATTGAACTTTATTTGGATAAAGGTCTAAGCTCAGTTGTATTTGTACTAAACTTTGCTAGAAAACATTTAGTAGACAGATCATTAGAGGAAATAAATAAAACACTTAGGAAAACTGTACAGTATCTAATCACCTTTAGACCTTTAGAAACATTCATATACCAACAGTAGCTATATTCAACAGTTAAAAGTTTGTTTCTGATTAAAGCTAGTCTTTATAGTACCTCAGATGTGGTTAAAGATGGTTAACGTCTTTTAATAGTCACCTTTAATGATTAACATCTTTAATAGGTTAAAGTTTAACAATCTGGTTAAAGTTATAATAAACATCTTTAACAAACACATCTGAAGTTTTTTCTGAACTACTTTGAAAAATTAATGAGATTTTATTCTGCCAAAGGTTCCAAATTTATTTAGTGATTAGGGATAGCATAAATATTTGAAGTCTACAACTATCTTAAAACATGTATTCATTAATATCAGCGTCCTAACTAAATGCTGTTTGCAAATAAATCTAAAAAGGTTCGTTTGTCTTAGTGCTATCTCCATTCCTTCTGCAACTTATTATTCATAGTAATATGGCCAGAAGGAGGTGATCAGGAAGGGAGGGGACACATAGCAGCAGGAGGGGCACTAAAGTTGAGATACAGGACCTTTTCATCTGTTTATGAAACAAATGAGTTTTCTTTAGAGGAGTGGAAATTAGAAAGCAAAGAATTTGGAAGGTGTCTTTTGCATTCTGAATGCATCCATAATCCTTTTAGGGTAACCTTTCCCCAGTGACTTAGATTCAGTAATCTTTTAGAATCCTATACAAACTTTGTTGGAGATCTTGTTCAATAGGGTTGGGATTTACTTATAGTTTCAACTACTAATGAAATTGTTTAGACTTTTTAGAGTTACACTGGATTAATAGGATTAATTATAATCTAGGATACACAAGTTACATTGTGTTTTATATTATATACTTTCATAATTCACCATTATAAACGTGTTAGATTAATAAGATGAGTTAGTCTTGGATCCTAAAGAGATGTATTAGTAGTGCTCAAATGATTTTGATATAGTTCATCTGTACTAACCCTGCATTAGGATGCTAAGCAGAGTTCTATAGCAATGTGTTCATGTATTTCATATTTTAATATAATTTTAAGAATGTTAAGCAAGTTGTGTTAATCCCTTATTCAAGACAACATTTCATGAGTTGCTGTGTACTGTGAGTCACTTTCATGGAATGTGGTGGTGTAGATGTAACTGTCATTTTACAGCAGAGGAAACTGTTGGCTGATGGAATTGAAATGCCCCAAATCACAAAGCTAATAGTGTTGAAACTAATAGAATGTTATGTGGGTCTGTGGAAGGCACAAATAAACTGTATGTGTCTCAATTTCTGTCCTTTTTTAAAAAAATGCAATTCTGTTATAAAACTGTGTAATTTTCACAATTCTTTTGTCTTGTTGAGTCCATCACAGTGGTGATTTTCAGATCCTGGAGAGGGAATCTACAGTGAGTAGATACCTTTGTTGGTTTTAAAATATAGATCCTGTCACCCAGATGCAAAGAATTAAAACCTCTGAGCATAGGATTTGGTGTATATATTTTGGAATGTTTTATCATGTGCACCTTTGATTAAGAGGCACCAAATGAGAACTAAAACCACAAATCTTAAGTTCTATTTTGAAGAATTTTTGGTGTGGCTTTGGTTTCTAGTGGCTCATCTACTTGTGCAATATTTTAACAGCTCATTATTTGTGGACTTGGAAAAATAGATGTCAATGACTGGAAGGTAAACACCCGGTTAAAACACTGTACACCAGACAGCAATGTCGTTAAGTGGTTCTGGAAAGCTGTGGAGTTTTTTGATGAAGAGCGACGAGCACGATTGCTTCAGTTTGTGACAGGATCATCTAGAGTGCCTCTTCAGGGCTTCAAAGCACTACAAGGTAAAAAGAGGGGAGACTGGCACAGCTTCTCTAAGCTTCTTGTAAGCTTGTGGAGGTGGGGATGGCAATATTTAGTTTGTACAGATATTTTACAAACCATGTGCTTATAAACAGATTCTCTTTTCACTCTATTTCTTATCTGTAATACATACCATGAAATCTTCTTCCTTCCTTCTTTTGTTCCCCTCCTAAGAGCCTTTTCTGCCGGGTTCTCTGTGATTGTAGTGAGTGCTAGACTGGACTATTCATGATGATGCTCTGCCTTTTGTTTTCTGGTTGCTTGCTTATACTTCTGTTGCACATTCCTGTAGTGGAAGTTGTTCATTTCATGTTCACATTTCAACCTGGCAAAATATTTACCTCCCTGCATGCCTCTTCCCTCTACTCTTTATTTTAATAGAAACAGGCAGTTTGGGCATGGAAGCCATCTGTTTGGTCAGAGCACTTCAATTATTGCATGGCCTCAGACCATTGATGTATAACAATATTCCATTTTTTTAAGAATTGTTTTCTGAGGAATAAGCTGTTTAATTTTGGATGAGTTGGTAATATTGCTAGTGACTATGGTACTTCACTGTGCTTTCCTTACCTCTTAAGCTCTTCATTTTAAAAGCTGCCGGTACTGGTACTGAGGGAGGATATATAAAGCAAGACTGGTACATAATGTCAGTGCCAGGCACAGTGCATACCTTGAAATTCCACAGACAAAGTTGTGTCCTTTGAGTTGTGTTTATTTTCCCTGTTTGGAGAACTCAAAATTGTATTCCTTCTCCATATATTTATATGGGGCATCTGTGTTAAAATTGTATATGATAAACTACTAATCTGCTCTTAGCCCATTTTGAGTCATGAAATCTAAATTTGCATTAGGTTGTCATTTTTTTAAAAAATTTGTGCATATGTATTTTATCTTGAATTTACCCAGTTACTTTTTTTTCCTCATTCTTTGGAATATTGATCTATAAAAGAAGTTTGACAAAAGGATTCAGTTCAGCACTTTTTCCAAAAATGAAATGCTAGCATATTAAGGCGAACAGCCTTACCCAAACCAATTTAAAAACTCAGATTCTTTTTCTGCTGCCCCCGAGGTAGCATGTGTGGATTTATAGCATTCTCCTATCCCTACATCCTGTGGCTTATGTACCAGTTTTAATCTAAGATTTTAGAGATGGAGACATATACCCACGGTGATTTGACCCATTTTTTTCCTTTGCAGGTGCTGCAGGCCCACGCCTCTTTACCATCCACCAGATCGATGCCTGTACTAACAACCTGCCAAAAGCCCATACCTGGTATGTTGTTTTTGTAACTTTCCTCCCTGTCCTGTGTAGGTGTGTGTTTGTTCCTAACAGACTTGATTTTTCATTTGTTGTTTTTACCAGTAAATTGACACTTAAAAGGAATGAAAAATAACTCAAATTAAGTAATTTAAAAGAATATTATTCAGAAGTTGGTAATCTTTAAAGTATAGATTACTAATCCCAAATTAGTAATCTATACTTTAAAGAAATACAGCCTTTTAACATTCTGAGTGACATAAAGATTGACATGGTTGTATTCGTAGTACACATTTAGTATATAGATCATTTAAATGAACTCTATAATATCTGATTTACTTATTCACAGCTTCAATCGAATAGACATTCCGCCCTATGAAAGCTATGAAAAGCTCTATGAAAAGCTGCTAACAGCCATTGAAGAAACATGTGGATTTGCTGTGGAATGATGAACTTCAAGGACTTACCCAGACTCTATTTATACCCCTGACTGACAGCCTCCCTTCAGCAGAGTTTAAAGAATGCTGAAATACAGGAAAACGCCCTACCCCCCTTTTAAATTTTAGGACACTGTGAGGGGAAAGGACAATTTTGAAATTCCTTTTCAAGGAAAAAAAAGTCTTTATGCTTTGCCATGAGGACACATTCAGCTGCTATTAAAATTAATATCTTGAACCTTACAGAATGCTGACTTTTCCTGCATTTCCAGAGTTAGGCAGTATTCTACACTTAAAGACTACTACTATTTTTATAAAAGGTAATCTATTCAGAACGCTTCACAGATTTCAAGTTTTTCGTACATCAAGACAACTTCAGCAGTCGGTACAAGTCACATTTCATTTTGATTGAATACATGATTTTGAACAGCTCCTGTACTTGCTCTTTGTAAAAATAAATAAATAAAGTTATTTTGAATTATTCTACCTTTGTAAACAATTGGCTAAAAAAATCATTATCTCTGAGAAATTAAGCCATTTACATGTTTAATCATGTTTTTCTATAGAGCATTATATTTTGCATTATGTGGTTCAACCTAGCCTATGTGGGTTGTTTTTATATTTTTCAAGCATGGATTTCCTGGAAATACAGCTATATAATTTTGGTTATCAAATTCATAATACAACCATTTAGTCTAAACTTAGTAGTTTATTTCTTATCTAAGATATGTTCAGGGGTTCCTGTTTTTAAGAAGACTTTAAAAAAAAACTGATGTTTTTATCTTGAATCAATATGATCAGGAGTTTTCGGAATTACTTTTCACCTTAAATTGAAATACTGCATTTTTATAGTTTCTCAGAGCATGTGGAAGGGATAGGATTTTCATTCTTTTGCTGGGTCAGCTTGTCTTTAGTATATATACTACTCTTATAAACCAAAGCCTCTAATAAGTGCACCTAATTTATATTTTAATTACAGTGTAAGTGTCTATCAAGTAAACCATGCTGGAGCTTAGTTTAGCTGCTTATAACTTCAATTAACTAAAATTATCAAGAATGAAAATTTTCTTCTAAATATTATGTAGCAAGCTTTACTCTGGGTACAAATTACTTTAAAACGGAAGAATTAATTTTGGAAGTAAAGGAATCCCAGATCCCTAAGTGTTAAAAATTTGCATCTGACTTTCAAGGTGTGTGTCATGTCATTCAATCCAGAAGGCAACCAAAACTCTGGGGTGAGAGATTGGAAAAATCTGAAATCACAGGTGGATTTCTAAATTCAGCCAACAAAAATTATATACCTTCTGTTTTTAAAAACATTGATGTGATATTTTGGACAACTTTTGGATTTTGCAGTTTAAATATCAAGTGAAAAGAACATTTATGTTCTGGTTCATGTAATATAGTGGGTTCCAGTCTGTGTTTTTGAAGCCAAAGGGTTCCTCAGAGGTGCCTGATGAGTGATGGTTTAGAAAGGGAGGGAAAGCCTAGCCTATCCTTATCCCTTCCCCCTTCACCCAAAGCAGCTTCTATTTTTCTTTTATATATTGGAATTCTAAGTAAGCTTTCCTGGGGTGTGTTGGTATTGGGGGGGGGTGGGGAAATGAGTAGGATAAAACAAGTGGAGACTTTGCTGCTTTAAAAACAGTTTTCTGAGTATTTTAATGTATTTTATTTGGCCAAATTTGACTGCTACAAAAACTAGTCATAATAACTGTGCAGCAGTAATGTGCAGCTATGCCAACCTTTCTTCCCACTGTTTTTCCTACTGCATTCTTAGTACTGAAGAAAATCTTGAAATGTACAGAAATGCTATTTGATTATCAGTAATTTTTAGCTTTTGTGAAAGTACATTAGTTACAGGTCCATCTCTTTTCTATAAAGCACGAGTGCAGTTTGTAGTTGTGCCTACTCTTATAATATTTCAGTAAAAAGTAAATACACGATGAATACTTTCTAGAATTCATAACTGACAGGGATGCCGTAATAATAAAATGATATTAACAGTTTTCATGTACAGTATAAAGAAGGCAGAGGTGGGCGTGTGGTGCTCACTTGTAATTCCAGTTACTTGGGAGGCTGAGGCAGGACGATCACAAATTTGAGGTCAGCCTCAGCAAATTACTGAGACCCCCATCTCAAAAATCAAAAGGAGCTAGGGATCTAGCTTAGTAGTAGAATACCCCTGGGCTCAATCCCCAGTACCACACATACACACAAATAAATAAATATGAATAAGTAAAAATTAAACAGGCAAATGTCATCTCTTTTTGAGTGCCTTTTAACTTTATAATAATGACTTAATAGAACTTAAAGAGAGAAATTATCCTGCATCATATGTCTATGGTACCACCAACATAATAAATGAAAACATGATTTAGATTTCAATTTCAAAATTACATTAACTGATTACTTCCAAATGGGTGCTAATCAAACAAAAACACGCAGTGTGTCATTGAAACTTGGATTTGCACCTCATGTTTAATGTGAATATTTATTTCCACACATCCCTTTAACTGTTTTTCTTCCCTGTCCTTTCTCTAGCTATTATTTCGGATAATGTTAAGTGTCACCTTTCCATACTTTTGCCAGTTCCATCATGAATTCATTATTTTGAACAGTGATTACTTTGTAGAGCTTATATGCAGTACAGAGGTGCATTTTGATTCAGAGGGCTTGTTTCTTGATGTAAAGAGTTTTTAAATAGTGCTGTGTATAGTGTACATTGTTTTGCACATAGTTTGTTGCCCTGAATGGGTTTATTTTTTATCAAGTCCTTTTTTCTTTCTTGTATTTACAATCCAGAGCACAAGTTTCTCCTCTTAAATACAATGTAATTTGCTTTATTTTACAACACTAAATCTGCTTTAAACTTCGGGTGCATTGGACTGATTGCACTGGCGGGAGTTAGAGATGGTTCCAGCCACCTTTGTGGTCTGGTAGAGCAGCTCCCTCTGCTTCTGTGTTTAAGCTGCAGCGTAGTCAACGGGTGCCATTTGTTGTGGTATTTAACATTCTTATGTTAGGAGGATGATTGTACCAAATGCTGAGTTGTTTTATTTCTAGATGTAATTAGTTCACTTTATGTAATTTTCTTCCTTCTCTTGAACTGACTTTAAAAACAAAGTTTTATCATTTTCATTGTATTTGTATTTATTACAGAGTGTTTTAGCTTTGATATTCTTTGTATTTTCCACTCAGTTACATGAGCTTTATCAATAACATCTACATAAATGGTTTTTAAAAGTTAACTATGTATGTGCCCATGCCGAAGTTGAGCAATAAAATGAATGCTGTTTGCACTATCACAGCATCAAAGTTTTTAAAGAATATTGTGTGTAATGAATTGTCTTGAAAAAATCTGATTGGTTCTACAAAAGGTGATAAGCATGAGTGATAAAATGAGGAGTTAATGCATGCCTTAGTTGTTCCTTTATCACATTAAGGAGCTTTATCATTACAGATCCTTTATCACATTAGAGAGTTCAGGACCCCTTCTCTTTCTCCAGTAGAGCAGGAAGGTGCATGTTTTCTCCTGCCATGGCAATTTGGTGAGTTGCCTGTGCCTGCTGAGGGCTGTGAGGTCTGTCTGGATTTAGCAGGGAAAGAGTGATATGGTCCTGAAACCAGTCTATACCCAGGACTGTCGGGTCTGGAGGGCAGAGCTGTGGTAGGGACCTTAATATTTGCCAGTCCTGCCTTGGTGTTGCAATAAAATCCTCAAAATGAAAAGGAAAAATCAGTTCTACTCTCCTTAAATGCCAAGAATTTTAAGGTATGTGATTTACAACTCTGTAAATGCTAGTGAATGAAAATCCAGCTAAAATACATAATGGGAAAAGAAATGCATGTGGTATATTTTTTTCATCTAGAAAACATAGTCTATTTGAGTCTACACAGCACAGGCTACAACAGAATGGACCACCTGGGGGACCTGTAAGTAGCAGCATGTATTAAAGAGTTTTAAGAGTGGGAATGCTGTGCTTTTTTTTTTTTTTTTTTTTTTTTAGTTGTAAATGGACACAATATCTGCTTATTTTTTATGTAATGTTGGGGATCAAACCCAGTGCCTCACATGTGCAAGGCAAGCGCTCTACCATTGAGCTACCGCCCCAGTCCCATGCCGTGCTTTTAAATATTCATTTGAAATTTATTATTTTCCTTTGTCTCATTGCCACATTAACTGCTTTTAGCTAAAATTTATAAGGTTTTAGTAAAGATTTTTGATAATAGTCTACAAATTAGCTGAAAGTTTGATTTAATGTTTGTTGGAAGTTTTTCTGCTGTGTGGTAACCGGAGAAGTTTCTCCCTTTGCTAATTATAATCAAGGTTAACTCTATTTCCCACTACATTTATTTGTACTTTCTATCCCAGATGTCTACAAAGACAAATGTAACTGGACAGGAGCCTAGCACCAGGATAGATGAGGCATTTATACAAAACGGTTACCTCCCTGTGTTAGCAATCTTAGCAAACAAAAAATAGGTTAAACTTTATATGGGAGGTGTTGTTTGCAGTAGATGCGACTTCTTTGTTCATTCAGCAGATATTTACTGCTTTTCTCCTGTATGCGAGGCTGTATGTCATAGCTGTGGGTGGCTATTAGAAAACTCAATTTCCAAACTAATGCTTCAGCCTATGTCTCAGTGAAGGCCAAATTCAAACTGGCTCAAAAGTCAGTTCTCAGTCTGCATCCAGCAAAGGAATCAGTTCAGATGGGAGGAGCACATGATTAAGCCTTTTTTCAGGAAATTTGTTGAGATGTGGCTGAGAAAGCAATTGGTTTTGCTCCAGGAGCAAAAATGTCTCTGTCTGGTAGCTCAACTTTCTATCAGCTGCCATTCCAAGAGGGCAGCACTTGAGACCACAGTATTTGATCCAATTGCTTACTTTACCCCAGGACAGTCAGATATTACCCCTTCTTGCCTCCTGGGGCATTGCTTCACTCACAAGCTCCTTCCCATGCCTTCATGGGAACCTCTCTCCTCCCTGCATCCCTGCTGTGGTACCCTCTGCCCCCCACTTGCTTTGATTAGCAAGGCCCCCATTTCCATAATTGCCCTGAAGCTTTCTGCTCCTGGCCTTCTCTAAAGCCTCCTTGCTATGGAGGACACCATCCCTGCATGGGTTCTCTCTCCCCACATGCCCAAACCAGAGATTGGGTTGGTGTGCTCTTGCCCACTTTGAGTCATGTGCAAACTGTCTGGCTTTATACCCTTTGCTGCTTCTCACTGCTGTCTTCTCCCACCCAATAGAAGCCATGATGCTTCTTTTCTCTTATCTTCCAATGTGTTGCAAGAATCCTGCACATACACTATAAAGGCTCAACTCAAAGGCCTATCTCTGATGACCAGCCTATATTCTTGGGAGATGGGGGGAATCCTCTTGAGAGAGAGAGAGAGAGAGAGAGAGAGAGTGTGTGTGTGTGTGTGTGTGTTTATTGTTGACATGCAGCAATAGGCTTTAGGGATTGGCTGCTAAGTTTAGCACAAATCTGACTAATGAAGAATATGTACCTTCACTTCCCTTTTCCAGGTTGAAGTCAAATTCAAAAGCAAGCTGGGTGTGATAGAACATGCTTGTAATCCCGGAGGCTGAGGCAGGAGGATGCCAGGTTTGATGCCAGGTTTGAAGCCAGCTCTAAACAACTTAGTGATTTATTTGAGACCCTGTCTTCAAATAAAATAAAAAGGGCTGGGGATGCTCCTCAGTGGTAAAGTGCCTCTAGGTTCAATCCCCAATATCCAAAAAAATTAAAAAAAACAGTAAGCTTTAAGAAAACATTTTTATTTGAAAAAAATTATGAGTACTGGAATGAATACACAGATAAGGCATTTAAAAAAATTCTTCTGTTTCAGACTGTTTACTGGCTCAGTTCTAGCTCTGTCCTGGTAAAGGCCTCCAGAAACCTCACCTATGAAATCTGGCCTCATGAGAAGGGATTCCGACCATACTGAAGAGAAGCCAGCTGCAGCCGAGCTCTGAAGCGCTCAGCTTCCAGTTCCCGGAAGAAAGCATCATCGTCGTTCTGCGTTATCATGTTCTGTAGTTGCTGAATTTCCTTCTCCATCTTAGATCTCAGCTCCCTCTTCACCTTATGTAATGTCTAAAAGAGGATTCATGTCATCCTTTTACTCCAAACATTTATTTATCCAGCCCTTGTCTATTTTTAGTCTTTGCTCTACCTTCCAGCTCATCAAGCTCCTCCAATAAATTTATAATTTAGCAGCAGCTCTTATAGAGACCTGAATGAGTGAAGTTAAACTCACAGGACAAATATCTTGGATGGTAAATGGATTATCTTATTAGTATTCTCTCCATTCCCTATAAGGTACAATACCATTTTCTATTTTCTAGAAAATTTCTATCCTGTTAATTATTACCTGAGCCTGGAATTTCTCTCGGGCTTTGAGTTCCTGACGTTCCTGTGATATGGCTTCTGCCAGCAATGAAAACTGTTTATAGGGAAGAAAAAGAAATCTTATTTAATGTTTTCAGTCCAAATGTAAAAATTCTTACACTAATGTTCACAGCTTAAAATCTTTTCTTAGAAATGAAAAAAGCAATACAATATACTACAGCCAAGCACTAGCTTATTTTATCTTAAATTTGTCTTGGAAATAGAGTCATTGTAATCTATACAGTCTGCAAAGTTCTGAGTTAACAAACAGAGGTTTATTGTCTGTATACTAAGCCAGCTTTTGACACAGGTGGTCAAGATCCAACACATTCTAATGAGCCCACCTGGTCCTTATAGTAGTTCTCCATCGAGTCCAGTTCATTCTGATGCTGTCTCTTTTCTTCATCTCTTTTTTCTTTGGCATAGTTTCTCAGGTCTTGTAATCTTTGTTTCTGAATTTGTAAACCTTCCTCAAACAGCTTCTTAAATATCTGCCATTTAATGACAAAGATAAATTTAAGCTGAACTTCATGATCGTTTTGCTCAACTAGAGGTAAATACCAATAGTGTTTTTTTACAATTTTTTTTAAACGGGAGGCTTTATTAGTATATTATTCACATATCATAAACCAACCTTCTTAAAAATGTATACTTCGGCAGCTTTGAATAATAATGTGCCATCTTTACCACTAGTTTCAGAACATTTTTGCTCCAAAAAGAAACCTCATGTCTGTTGGCAGTCACTCCCTATATCCCCCCCTCCTTTTAGCTAGCACCATTAATCTACTTTCTATATATGGATTTGCCTGTTCTGGACACTTCTTTCACTTAGCATAATGTTTTCAAGTTTTATCTACATTACAGTATATATCAGTACTTCATTCCTTTTTATTGTTAAATATTCTACATGAGTTTATATTTTAATTATATTTACATTTAATTATTATTTTGTTCATCCATACTAGTTGTTTCCCCCTTTTGACATTAGAAATAATGCTGCTATGAATATGTGTGTACATCCATATCTAAGGATAAAATTACTGGGTAACATTTAACTCTTTATGGTCTTCTTGAGGAACTGCTAAGTTGTTTTCCCAAGCAGTCACACCACTTTACAACCTCATTATCCCTGCATGGGAGTTCCAGCTTCTCATCCTTACTGACTTTTGTCTTTTGTATTCCCATTCTTGTGCATGTCATTGATATATTGTAGTTTTGATGTGTATTTGATTAATAATGTTCAGCATTTCTTACTTATCACAGAGATCCTTTACTGCTTGCTTCCAGAAACGAATTCTCAAGCAGCCATGTGTATAAGGCAGGAACTCCAGAGCAAAACATGCTATACTTCTGTGCAACACTTATATGAGCTGGTTGGCATTTGGGGAGCCATGGAAAAGAAATCTATTCAGCAGGTTTGATACGCTACTTATTCTTTTTTTTTTTTTTTTTTTTTTTCTTTTGGTACTAGGATTGAACCAGGGACATTTCACCACTGAGCTATATCCCCAGCCCTTTTTATTTTTCATTTTGAGACAGGGTCTTGCTAAAGTTGCTGAAGGTGGCTTTGAACTTGTGATCTTCCTCCCTCTGCCTCCTGAGTCACTGGAATTATAGGCGTGTGCCACTTGGCTCAGATTTCAGATTTAAACTGAGGCAAGACTTATGACAAAGAAAGTAGTCCCTAAAATGTAAGACATAATTTACCTTCTTAACAGGACTGGGCAGAAAGAACACACTTACCATTTCTTCCCGGGTTCTCATTCTCATCATTTTTGCACGCAACTGAACTCTATAATCATCATAATATTTTCGGGCACGAATAATTTGCTGACGATTTTCTTTTATTTTTGATTGGGTCAACCTCTGTCTATAAATGCAGTCCTTGAAGTCTTGCTAGGAAAGGAGAAGAGGATGTAAGGATAAGAGGAAGGCATATACAAGCATCACATCTCCATGACAGTCCCTTATGATGTCTTTGAGCAGAAAGGCAGCCATGCAGGGACAGTGGCCCTGCATCCTGCCCAGTGTGAAAGACCATCAGTTCCCAGAAACCCTCATCCTTTGCAGCTTCATCACCTTGATCTGAAGAGCAGCACTGGCAAGCCCCGACAGTGCAGACAGCAGCCAGGACCTGAGCATCTCCCAAATTTGAGAGTCTCATCTCCCCACTCTACCAGAGATCACTAAGTCACAGCCAATGCCTACTTAACAAGAACAAGAAAATGGCGCTCTGGACTTTTAAGCTTGAGTTGTCAAGAATATTTAATTAGGACAATATCAAAGCAATGAGGATGAAATGAGGTCCTATATCCAAAGCCTCCAACTCAAATATTCAGATATTGTTTTCACCCATTCAGTGGTAGAGTGCCCCTGGGTTCAATTCCGAGCACTGGGGGGGGGGGGGGGGGGGTTTAGCATTTCTATAGCATTTGCCCCTAATCAATTTTGGATAAAGCCCTCGTTGCTTCTGCAGGCAGTGTTAGAAGAATCTGTACTGCTCAGCTATACAGATAAAAGGAAATAAGTATAACTTAGTTTCTAAGTTCAAAATTAGAATGCCCAACTTGTTCTTGACGTACCAGTCTCTTGTTATGTTCATATTCTTTCTTGACAAGGGAAGTGAGGATTTCATGCCTTCTCAGGGCTTCTTCTATCTTTAAGGGAAATAACAAGGCAAGTTAACAATGACGTTCAAGTACAAGATCTTCCCCTTTCGGGTTTATATTCCTACACTTCAAACTGTTGGTAACTTACTTCATCCTGGAGTTTCTTCTTTGATCGACTGTCCCTGTGTGCCTCTTTATTGAGCTGTTCAACATGTGCAATTTGTTGTTTCCACATTTTGCTTAGTGTTGGGCCAGAAACATAGAGAAATGGAAACTGCTCCAGCATAAGGGGCAAGAGACTGTGTTCATTTACTTTCACTGTAAGGACAAATAAGATGCTCTTAATTTGGGAAACTTGCCAATAAGAACTCTTACCCCATATTCCTGGTATGCCAAATCTTATCTAATTGATGTGGTGATGATCCTGAAAAAAGCCATTCTAAATGTACTCATCACTTTTGCATTCCTTCTTTGATCAGAGTAAGCCAGCTACCTGTTAGGGATGAAGAAAAGCTCAACATTCTTACTGATGATATGCTAGGCCTGAAAGTGCATACTAACTGCTCGGCTGCCTCGGCACCTGTAGGTGGATGCTTCCTATGTGTTAAAAGATTTGTCAGCCCTCCTGGTAGGCATGCGCTTAGAAGAAAAACTCTGTTTAATGGCATGTAGCTGGAAGGCCAGCCATCTTTGGGGAATAGTTGAAAATCTGGCATTTTACATGACCCAACTATCAGTATACAGAGGCTGGACAGGCCATCTGTTTGCCTTCGAGCATCCCTTGCATTCTACCAACTTCCCAGAAACAAAAACAAAAAAAGGCAACCAGAGTGAGGCTCAAGCTGGAGCTGTAAGTGGTAGCCCCAGCTTTCTCTTGGTGCAAATATATAGGCTTTCCTAAGGCAATTCTTTGGAGTTTTTAGCTCTCTTTACAGAAAACCAGCCATATGGCAGTGATAAAAAAGGAACTTTCTGTTGCTAACTGGTGGATGTTAGTTTGCAAAGCTATCCTTGGAATGCAGTGCATACTTTCAAAGTTGGCCAGTTTTTCATAAAGTACAATTCTGTGGTTCTTACTTGGAGCTGCTTTATTTGGCCTTTGGAAGCCACCTCTTGAACTCTGAGTTGTGGATTTTCTGGAGTAAATCTTCCAGGGCTGACTATGTTTGGGAGTTCTTGTATGAATGACTTCTCTGTATATTTTTCTCTTCAAAGCAGATATGGAACAGAATGGAAGTAAGAGAAGTAAGACTCTTTCATACATCATCTTAAATATACTGACAAAATAGCTAACCAATCTCTCGACAAATCACCTTTCTTCTAAATCTCTAAAAATCTAGCTAATGTTCATTTATTCTAAGGTAAAGACATCTTTTGGCCATTGGTGTCCCTTGGAATTTTTCAAGTTTTCAGTCACCTTGTCCCACACTCTAAATACAACTAGTATTAATGCTTTGATATGCTGGTTTCTTTCAGAATTTTTCCCACATAGATTAAAAAAATTCCCAAGCAACTATGCATTAGGTTTAGTTGTGACCACATTGTACTTCATAACCCATTTTGTTCAGTAACATTTAATAAAAGCATTTCTCCATGCTTTTATTTAGTTTCTATAGTCAACCTTTTGAAAAGCATTAAACATGCTTTGGGTTTCTCATACTCAATAAAGCAACTTGGCTTCTATCTTCTCTTATTCCCCGTTAACTTGGTCAGCTTATGCAATTTTTTAACCCCCTGGTGAACTGGAAAGTAGAAACTGGTAAAAATTGATATAATTTTAGGCAGAAGGGAAAACACTAGCTTTCTCTGGTATCATGTCTTGCTGTATCTTAGCAACCTGACAATGAGTAAGGGAAAAAATCCTACATTATGAAATTATGAAATGAAATCCTGTCTTTTCCTAAATAGCTATTGTTAAGGCCCTGAAAAAAATAAAAAAACTCTGTACTTCCCACTGATCTGACCAAATGCATTTATTATAGTGGAGACTTTTACCCACTGTTTCCTCCTCCTCCTCCTCATTTATCCTTTGAGATCCAATATTGTCTTGAATTTTATTTCTTCTTAGCTCCCTTTCAAATGCTTCAGTTAATGCCTAAATGGGGAAAGGTTATATAATATTATAGTTGTTAAAAAACATACATGTGAGTGCTGGGGCTGTAGCTCAGTTGGTAGAGTGCTTGCCTCGCAAGCACAAAGCCCTGAGTTCAATCCCCAGCACCACAAAAACAAACAAAACAAAACAAAACAAAAAAACCCACATATATATGTAGGGGAAAAATTCATCTAGGAACCTTTCAAGCCCAAAATATGAAGCTCATTCTTTCTCACCTTTTTATAAACAGTTCCTTTCAGGCTCTATACACGTTGTTTTAAAAGATATGTAATTGGGACATAAAATGAAATAATTATTTTGATTCTCCCCTAAATGGAAGTTACATGATGAATTACATACTGATTATAACTACTGTAAGACATTTGAATTAATTTTAGTTTTCACTATTATAAATACTAGAGCTGGGCACTGAGGCAAATGCCTGTATACGCAGCTACTCAGGAGGCTGAGGTAGAAGGAACCCAAGTTCAAGACCAGTCTAGGTAACTTATTGAGCCACTCTCTCAAAACAAAAAATAAAAAGGGCTGGGAATGTGGTTCAGGGGTAGAGGGCCACTGGGTTCAGTCCCCAGTACCACAAAAAGAAAAGTAATTTAAGCTGGTTGTTGTGGTATATGCCTGTAATTCCAGCTACTCAGGAGGTTGAGACCAGGAGGACTGGGCAACTGAGTGAGACCTGTCTCAAAATAAAATTAAAAAGGGCTCAGCAGTACAGCATTTGCCTCATTTATGTGAGGTCCTGGGTTTAATCACTAGTACTGCCAAAAACAGAAAAGGGGGTGGAGAGATTATGAAATCTACTATAGCAAACAACTAAGTGTCCTACATTTATGCAACATTTCGAAATCCCTTTACCACAGCAGAAAGTCCTCCTCAGCAATCATCATCATACCAGTCTCCTTGTTGGAGGCCAACCATCTCCTCCAATGGATACTCAATGGCCCATCATGTCATTCAAATGATCTATCATGTGTAATCCACCTCAAATTCCCCTTATATCTTAAGTTCTCTCTGAAAATACCAACTCATACTGATCTCTTCCTTAATCCACTGGAACAATGAGCTAACATTCTTCAGAATTTCATGATATATGCTCCTTAAGAGGGACATAAACCATATCACATAATTCTCTATCATCCACTCAACTCAAAACATATTAAGTGCATTTTATTTATTTATTTATTATCATTTTAAATTTCTTCTGCTTTTTTTTTTTAATATCTATTTTTTAGTTCTCGGCGGACACAACATCTTTGTTTGTATGTGGTGCTGAGGATCGAACCCGGGCCAAACGTATGCCAGGCAAGCGCGCTATCGCTTGAGCCACATCCCTAGCCCATTTTTTTTTTTCAAATGTTTATTTTAGTTCTCCACGGACACAACATCTTTGTATGTGGTGCTGAGGATTGAACCCGGGCTGCACGCATGCCAGGCGAGCATGCTACCGCTTGAGCCACATCCCCAGCCCCATTAAGTGCATTTTAAACCTTTAATCAACAGCATGCTAATTTAATCCATGATAGCAAGGATAAATGGCATTGTCTCCTACCCAACAACAGTCAAAGAATGGAGAAGTACCTTTGCTTGGAAATGGCGGATATCTGTTTCTTTTGGCTTACGCTGCCGCCTTCTCTCTATCTGGAACTGTTTATGTTTGTTAACTGGAGATGGAGAAAGCGAATGGGATCTGTAAGGTGGCTTTTTGTGCTTGGGAAATCCTGCAACACAGAAAGGCCATTTACCATTAGTTCCTGACAGCCAGAATGTTAAGCTGGAAACCAATTAGTTGGTTCTCACCAAATCCAAAGAGAAGGAGAAGTGTGCTAAATGTATTATAACTAATTCATATTTGTATACTTAGTCATACCAAGTAAACAGACAAATGAATACAAATGTGAACCATCTCAAGCATTTAGTTATATATTAAATTTTGGAGTGAATTCAATATGAATTTATATGCATAAAGTTCCTTGGCTGGCAATGGGGAGAGAATCTAGATAGAGAAAAGATAAATTATCTGAGCCATGTGTCTGCATTCTAGATCCTAAGGAGGAGATGAAAATATATACACATAGCTTATAAATACTTACAAAGTAGAATACTTATAAGCAAAAGTTAACATGGTTAAGTACTGTCTAAGCAGTCCAGATTCTTCCCTAATGAATAAGTAGTGACATATATGAATAAGTAGTGACATATATGCTCATACCAATGGGATACATCTGTGAATTTGGTCATACCGCAGCTAAAATGAATTAGCTGGACCTTTAAGTATCAAAATAGATTTCCAAAAAAATATTAACACACAAAAAAAGCAGACTGAAGAATGATATATATAGTATCTATGTGAATTTTTTTAATTTTTGTTTTTTGCGGGGAGTGATGAGGATCAAACCCAGGGCCTCAGGCATGCTAGGCAAGAGCTCTACACTGAGCTGTATTTCCACCCCTATGTGAAATTTTAAAAGAACATAAAACAATAGTATGTTTAGATAAGTAATATATAAATAAACAGTCAAAGTATGAAAGTAGTCATAAACCCAGCCTAGTGGCACACCCCTGCAATCCCCAAGCTAAGGCAGGAGGAATGCAAGTTCAAGTTCAGCCTTGGCAACTTAGTGAGACCATGTCTCAAAATAAAAAAGAAGGTTTGGCATGTAGCTCAATGATACAGTGTCCCTGGGTTCAATCCCTAGTACCAAAAAAAAAAAAAAGTGCTATTTTTTTTTTATCTTTTTGCATATTTCTGAAATTTTTCAAATGAGAAAGTCATTAAAAACACACAGAACGACCTAAGTAGGTTCACATGGACACCACCATTCTAGGTCCCTCTGGGTTTGTACCTGGCCTTAGCTTCTTTGGCTCATATTCCATGATGCTGTCACTATGTTGAGAAAGTGTCTCCTCATTTCCATTCTCCATCTCTTTGTTTATAATATCTTCTTCATAGACAGTCTTTTCTTTAATTCGATCACCCAGAGCACTTTTTAACATCTATTGAGAAAATTCTTTTCAACATCTTTGATTTCAACAGAATGTAAATTAGTAGAAATAGACAGCAGACTTTTAAAGTTTCCTCTGATAGTTACTAATAATAAGTTTTCAGATGCTTATGCATCTTTAGCTTTTAAAGGCTGGATACTGATGCTACCAGCTACTCAGTTTTAGTAAGCTTAACAGTAAGTCAAGTAGGGATTTAATTAATTCAATGTTGTCTCACTGCATTTTGTGGCAATCAGTGATCCATCCAATTTTATATCAGATCCATCTTTAATAACAAAGGGAAACTAAAGATAAATGGTTTAACATTAACTTGTATAGTAAATGATTTAGTTACTTGTATAGTAAATGATTTAGTTTTCATCAGAAGTAAATATAATTTGGACAAATCTGTGTCATGCTTGGTTATATCAAGAAAGGTTAAGAGATCATTATTCATGTCTTACCTGTTTGACTTCTAGAACATTTTCACAGTAACTAAGACTCAACTGATTTTCCAATACCTAAGCTTAGCTTTCAACTTCAACTGGGAGACACTGAAATGCTCACTAACCATAGTAATTATACATTAAAAAACAAAACTTGCCCAATCTAGCTCACAGAGCCGTTGAGAGAGTTTCTCTGACACTGCATGTAGTTCTTGTTCTGTTAACCTCTTTCTTGACCTCTGCGGGGAAGGTGAATCCCATGATGAGACTGCAGCTCTGTTTTCACTTCTGTAACAAAAGTGACCATGTGACATTTAAGTAGCCACGTATACTTTATTTAGTTCAAAATAACCATGTAATATATACTTTAATACATATTTCATACCGGTTTCCACAGCTAAATTTGTAGAGTGTACTCCTTCACTTTTCAAATCCATTTGCAAATAGACTATAAACATGTAAGCCTGGAGTAGTGTTACCTTTTTCCTTTGGGAATCTTCCTTGTTCTGGGGCTGGAGACCCCAGTTGGATAGGCTTCCTGTTCACTATCGTCAGGCAACTTGGAAGTTAAGATAACTCTCTCATCTGGTTCCTATTAACACAGAACAAAGTTAATTTGAAAAAGCTACAAAGACGACAGGCAAAATCCTTTTGATGGTGGGATGCATTAAACCTGTGGCACCAAAGCTAGATTCTTCAATTTCCTTTATTTTTAAATGCATTTGTCAAAATACCATATTGATACTCAATGTTAAAGGACTGGAGCATGTCTATCATTTCTACTCAGAGAAAAAGTGTGGCTTAGAATGCCATTCTAATATAAAGCCAGGTGAGGCGTTCTCAAACATGAAATTTCAGGGATAATGCCTACAACTAGACAATTACAAATGATCAAATCACAAATTTTTATCTCTTCTATTGAAGAATCAATCAACTAGAACTGTCTAAAATTGAAACACTTTTAAACAAACCTGAAACTTCCCAAAATATAAATATAGACCCAACACTTTCAATAATATTTTCTTAACCTTAGAGAGAATCTTTTTTGCTTGTATGTTTGGTGCTACAGATTGAACCCAGGGCCCTTGAGCACACTAAGCATACATCCTCTACCACTGAACCACACACCCATCTCCTAGAGGGAATCTTAGAAAATTTCTTGTGATAAATGATATCCTCAATTTCACTTCAGAATCCTTTTCTTCTATTAAATTTAGTACAGTTTAGTAAATAGCAATAATTAATCAAATTTTAAAAACTTTTAAAATGAAATTTAAATGTCCAGCTTAGTGAATTATTTCAAAATGAATACTCCCATTCACTGCCACCCAAGTGAAGAAACAGAATTACCAATAACAGCATTATACCATCTCAGCAAGACTTCCCCAAAGGTAACCATTATCTTATGACCCCTTTCTTTCTCTCTCTCTTTAATGTATCCACCCTCCTATCTGAACAGACACAGAGAATGTTTAAAATGATGGTTACCTAATGCTAATGATGTTTATTTCATCTTTGTACCTTTTCTGTACTGTTTGAATCATTGTTTATAAATCTACCCTGGCACATATTTGCCTGTTCTTTCTAGGAAGATATGGGCAGAATAATTTTTTTTTTTTTTTTTTTTTTTTAAAGGGACCGGGTTTCTCCATCCCTTCCCTAAGAAAAAAATAAAAGCCAACAGGCCAAGATAATAACAGGGGTTCATGCTGACAATGGAAATATGGATGAATAGATTTCCCCTCCCTTTAAAGCAGTAGTAGGGATTGAACCTAGGGTTGCTCTACCATTGAGAACATTTCAGGCCTTTTTATTTTGAGATAGAGTCTCACTAAATCACACAGGCTGGCTTCAAACTTGCCAAGCTTAGCTTCCTGCAGAGCTGGGGTTATAGGCATGCACCACTGTGCCCAGTGACAATTTGCTTTTTCACATTTTCCAATATTTCAAACATTTTGAAGTATTTAATTGGGGATATACAACATGTGTTCTGAAGTCAGAATGCTTGAGTTTAAATCCTGCCTCTAATAATTGTTGTGTAAACTCAAGACAAGATATGGACCTCTCTACATCAGTTTCCATAGAAAATATAGTGATTTCTCCAGAACTGTTTGGAAGAATAAATTATCCAACACCTGTAAAGTACCCAAAACTGTGCCTGGGAAAAAACAAACAAACATTCCATATATGTTGGTTCTTATTTCCCTTTTTATACACTTATTTTATCCCAACCTTCCTATAACAAGAACATGCAGGGGTATGTAGAAGTAAATTTTAAGAAGTACAATGCTTTGGTCAGTGCAATATACTTGACTTATTCTAACAAGAGACCTCTAAATAGATAGGCTTCTGGTGTTGGAGCTCAGTGGTAGAAGAGCACTTGCCTAGCAAAAGAAAGGCCCTTGGTTTGATACCCAGTACAATAAGTAAATGAATTTTTAAAAATATGGGCTTTCTAACCAAATGCAAGCAAATTTTTCCACTTACAGAAAATGCTGTGTGCTCTCCAGATGAATTCCCAGCAGGGGAGAAGTGACTTGCACGCAGGTATTCTTTTCCTATAGGGCAGGGTGCTCGAGGTTCTGAAGGGTGGTAGGGTGGATGTAAAGGAATAGCTGCTCGGATGGGCTCCCCTAGCTTTCTAGCGCTTGGAACCATACTCACAGAAGGGGTTTCCACTAGTAGGACAAATTAAAGTGGATCTACGATGAAATTCTAAGACATAAATCATTTTACATACACCTACACCTATATAAATACATTCACACACACTCATCTTTTTAACTTGATTAAAAATAAAAAATACAAAACATAATTAAAGCAGTGATACATCCTTAGCCAACAAGTAGAAATCTAATTAAATCAGAATGAATGTAACCTTAATATTATATAGTATAAAAATGGACCCTGAAAGTTATTTAAAAATAATGAGCTGGGCAAAGTGATACACACATGTAATTCCAGTGACTTGGGAGGTTTAGGCAAGAGGTTCACAAGTTTGAGGCCAGCCTCAGCAACTTAGTGAGACCCTGTTTCAAAAAATAAAGGGTGGGCTGGGAAGTGGCTCAAGCAGTAATGTGCTTGCCTGGCATGCGTGCGGCTCGGGTTTGATCCTCAGCACCACATACAAACAAAGATGTTGTGTCCGCCGAAAACTAGAAAACAAATATTGAAAAATTCGCTCTCTCTCTCTCTCTCTCTGTCCCACTCTCTCTTAAAAAAATAAATAAATAAATAAAGGGTGGGGATATAGCTCAGTGGTAAAGTGCTCCTGGGTTCAATCCCCAAAGAAATAAAAATAATGAAAAACTGGAAGCAACCAATGTTTAAAGAATGGCTATGTAAACTTATGGTTCATTCACATGTTAGAAAACCAGCTGGCCATTAACAATGATTTTATGTAATACTACCATATAAAAATTCTGTAATAAATAGGAATATTTTTCAAGTACTATATTTTGTTATTCAGTTATAAGTTGAAGACCAACAACTGTATGTATATATACATATACAAATGTATCAGACTGTATTATCCTTAAAAGAAAAACAAAAAAATCCAAATATTTTGAGAGAAGATGACTTAGATAATAAAACAGTGGAAGAAAAAATATGTGGTGGGGCTGGGGTTGTAGCTCAGAGGTAGAGTGCGCTTGCCTCGCATGCCTGAGGCCCTGGGTTCGATCTTCAGCACCACATTAAAGAAATAAATAAAAATAAAGATACTAAAAATAAAAAAGCACCTTTGCCTTAAAAGAAAAAATATGTGGACAAAGACCATATTAAGCAGAAATTCGAGCTCAAAATTAAGAAAAAACAATTACAAATAAGATCATGTAAAACCAAAAAGATTCTTATATAGTGCAACTAAGTAAAAAGACCATTAGAAAATGTCCTGGGCAATGACTGTGTCAACCCAGGAATAGATTAAAGAACGAACAACACATTACGACTCACTATCTTCAACAAAGGATGTCCTATCCTTGAACAGAAAACTAGATGAGGGAGGGTTTAACACATCTTCATGTAGTTTTACAACTGGTGAGGGTGACATTTTTTTAGACTGCTTGTGGACAGGACTTTGAGCACCTAGGAAAGAAAATAAAGGTAATCCTATCAAAATGTTTGCTAAATATTATACTAAATGCCAAGAGGAATGTTGAAAGATACCAATTATTTTTAATAACATATTAAAAGGCAGCTCTATAGTCCAGAATCACTTTTACGACTTGAAAACAAGGTTTTACTTAATGTTTCATTACTCTGCTTCAGAAAAATAGGTGCTAGAGTTATAGAAATGCTGATTGTTATATGGGAATTTCTAGGCATAAAGATGTTAAATGAATTAGGGTTTGTGGCTAGTACCATAATCAAAGAGTTACAGTTCAGAAATTAAAATCTAAATTAGATGCCTGTGAATGTGACAGTTGTCTGACATCTTACTCTGATGATAAAAGGAAGCTGCCATAAAGCCCTTTAATCAAATCAATCCCAAATACCTTTGCTAGCTTCCTTCTCGACCTTTTCTCCTTTGCCTTAAAAACGTTAAATCAAATTCCACTCTCTACAATTTGAAAACAAGTATAGATTGAGTATCCTTTATCCAAAATGCTTGGGATCAGAAGTGTTTTGGGTTTTGGAATATTTGCGCAGACAGAGTAAGATCTTTGGGATGGGCCCCAACTCATATATGTTTCATATACACAGCCCAAGGTAATTTTATACACTATTTCTAGTGTTTCCTGAATTTTGACTATGATCTGTTATATGAGGTCATGTGTAGAATTTTCCACTGGTGATATCATGTCAGTGGCTCAGAGTTTAACATTTTGCAGTCTTTCAGAGTTCTGGATTAGAGATGCTTGAATAGTAAATCATCTTTTACTGTTGTACTTAGTTTACATGGCACTTAATATCAGAGGACCCATTTCTAAAATCACCATCCCCTCCACTGTGAATCTATCTGACTTCCTTCAAGTAACGTTCTTAAAATAACTATACTTTACACTTTGCCTGTGATTTCAGACAATTATTCATATTTAGTGCATAATGGTGCTAAAAGTCCTTTACTTTGCCTCTCTCAATGACAAACTCATGTCTTTGGTCTACTATGATGTTCAGACTTGGGTTTTTGAACATAATTTCTTAGGAGTGCAGCATCCATTCCTTGGAATTAGAGTATTAGTGCTTACAGGGACTTTATTGTTGGTTTAGTCCAATTCTCTTATTTCAAATTTGAAGAAATGGGGCTCAGAAAAGATAAGAACCTTGTCCAAAGTCACACAGCCAGTAGCAGAGTCTGGATGAGAAAGCAGACCAACTGATTCCCAATTTAAAGTACTAATTATGGGGTAGCATTCTTGTCTTTCTATTCAAAAAAATACTTATTTGGGATGGGTATTTTCCTAAGTTTTAAAAAATTATGATGAACAAGAATAATCTTACTGTATATTTTTATTTATCAGCAGTTTTCACAGGTAGAATGTAAGTTCCATGAAGGCAGGGATTTGTGCCTGTTTTGTTCCCAACTCTCTCACCACTGCGTGGTATAGGAAAAGCACCAAATAAATATTTGCTGAATGACTATGATGTGGCCACTTTCCCAGGAATTCACAGTTTACACAACAAGCTATAAGTTACCAAGCAATGTGGGAATGGTGTTATAGAAAGGAAGAGAGAGAGCAGAGTTGTCAGCCTGAGGCAGGTAGGGGAGGCTGGGCTATGGAGAGTGAGTTTGTCAGGAATAGGAAGAAAGAGCACCATAGTGAATGAACAATATATGGCAAAGATGAACATGGCATGCAAGGTGGATAGGATGGTCACAGGGCCTGAAACTGGGAATGAGAGATTACTGGAAATATGGCCTAAAGCCTGGGAGGAAATTTGCTATTGGGAGTATGAACTTATTAGTTGAAATGATGAAAAATGTCCAATTTGGGAAACTATAATTAAGAGGTACTCCAGAATTTTGACTAGACTGTAAAGATACATCCACAATTCTCTTCTCAGGATATCAGGTCCCACAAAGTACATGACAACCTTGCACCCATAGATTTGCCTTGATCTTATGTGCCTCTGTGCTTGTGACTCCTACTTGCCTATGATTTCAGACTACTATTCATATTTAGTGCATAATGGTGCTATTCTGGAATTTCAATGCTGAGGTTCAATTAGGACTCTCTTCTAATATTAAAGAGCATACTCTTCGTATTGTTATAATAAACATACTGAATAATAACTGATATTAACTACTCACCATTACTTCTTAGAGAAAAGGTGTGTGCTGTGTCTCCGAGTCTAATTATTTCACCAGTGGATTCTGCTTCATCTTCATCCCAAGAGGGTCCCAAAGCCTCAGGTGAGGAGGAGCTCCTAGAAAGAAATTCTCACTCACTCAGGGCCCAGCCTGACCATAGAGGACCCTTCCTGCATCCAACACCCAGCCTGCAGGTATTCAGATTGCTCATTTGCTAGGTGCAAAAAAATTGAAAAAAACCAGAGTCGGGGAAGTAACTCAGCAGTAAGGCACTTGCCTAGCATGCCTGCAGCCTGAGATGTACAAAACAAATGATAGTGCGTGATATTCCTCTTAATACTTATCAATCCTTGCCGCTTGTTTTGTGTTGACAGATATATAATGAAAAAAACTGTGTATAAAGTGTCAAGGATGAAATGGACAGAATACATACAGAGAACAGCTAACACTGGTGAATCTAAGGGTGCAGGAGTGGAGGGGAGTCTGGTAGGGCATTAATTTTGCACTAAATATCTTTGAATTGTCTCACTTTTGCAATTGTTTTATTTTTTAAAATATAATGATAAATAAAGTCAAGAATTTCACCTTACGATGGGTCTCCTTTGAGACATTTTTCACAATGTACTTCACCAAAAAAAAAGGTATTTGCCAGCCAGGTGTGGTGGTACACGCCTAAGATCCCAGTGTCTGGGGAGGTTGAGGCAGGAGAATCATTGAGTTCAAAACCAACCTCAGCAAAATCAAGGTACTAAGCAGCTCAGTGAGATCCTGTCTCTAAATAAAATACAAAATAGGGCTAGGAATGTGGCTCAGTGGTTCAGTGCCCCTAAGTTCAATCCGTGGTACCCATCCCCTCCAAAAAAAGGTATTGCCTGTGGTTTTCAAACCATGACATACTCCATAAAAAAATCAAAATTTAGATATTTAAAAGAAAATCACAATATTATGTTCAAGTTTTAGTTAGCAAGGAGTACAATCAAATCTGTAACAACAATATATTTTGTCTATGAAAGTAGCATAAATTTTAAAACTGATATTGGTCAATGAAAATGGCTCATGAAGTACCTGCTCTTTCATGCTGCTGGTGGATGTAAATTAGTCATGTCCTCCTTGAAAAACTTGGCAACTTTTATTAATAGCCTTAAAACATTCATACTCTTTTACCCTCAATTTAGCCTAAAGACATGAGAGAAAGGGAGAATAAAAAAAAGGCTCCCCTCCCAGGGTCACTCTACCCCTAAACTATATCACCAGCCCTTTTTATTCTGAGATAGGGTCTTGCAAAGTTGCCCAGGCTGGCCTCAAATTTATAATCTTCTTGCCTGGCTCGCTTTTTAAGAATTTTGTCGTCGTTGTCGTCGTCGTCGTCATCATCATCATCATCATCATCATCATCATCATCACCATCACAAACCTCCACATTATAAGATCGGGGTAGTAAATTATGTTATAACTACATGAATGATGATACATAGTCATTATCATTCCAGGTATTCAAGAGCCTGAAGCAGGAAGATAACAAGTTCAGGACTATCCTAGGCAACTTAGCAAGAACCTATGCCAAAATAAGAAAAAGAAAAAGAAAAGGCTAGTGATGTAGCTCAGTGGTAAAACACTTGCTCAGCATGCATGAAGCCCTGGTCTCAAGGGTTCATGCTAAATAAATATAAGTAAAATAAAATTAAAACTTACTGCAGGGCAGAGGGTGTATGTAGCTTAGTAGTGGTATGCTGGTCTAGCATACACTATTGTCCTGGGTTTGATACTAAAAACTAGAAAAAAAAATATTATAGATAGGGAAAAGATTGGATGTGTTAAATAAAGATAATGCCTGCAGACAGTATGACTTCATCCAAAAAAAAAAAAAAAAGAAAAAGTATAAAGGACTAAAATATAACAAAATGTTAACAGCACTATTTAGTTTTACATGACAAATTTCATCTTTTTTCTTGCTGTTAAAAAAATACACACACACAAACACACACATATAAAAGAATTTCTCTGTACTTTGCAAGTTTACTCAAAGGAGGATGAACAAGGAAAAAATGATGATCCTTTCATGATCAAGGGACAAATGAAAAATGAGTAGGTAATTAAGATGGAGAATTAGTATTACATGTAGCTCATGTTCATAAAACTCCCTCAAAAAGGTATAAAATAGAAGAAGTTAGTAAAAATGTTCACATTAGCTTTTTTGGGTACCATTCTGGTATACTGTGTGCAATTTTAATTCTTAGTAGATGAGAAAGCACAATTTGTTTTGGTAAAATTCACAGACATTGTGGGCTACCTCCCAAAAGAAACTCTTTTCCATGATGATTTGGACTCCTTAGTGCTTTCTAGCTCTTCCAAAGGTTCTCCTTCATGGGATTCTTTAAAATACTGTTCACCTGTTTAAAACAGATTAAAAACAACAATACCAAAAAAACCCAAGTTAATACCATTTTTTTTTCTTTAAAAGAGGCCAGAAGAGGTAAGTAAAGAGAGACAACCCCCAACCTATAATGGTAATCTAGGCTCCCATGACAGTGAAATTAGAAAGAATCAAATCATTACCTGCAATGAGTTACTCAAATAACAAAGAAACAAGAAGCTCGTTGCTTTCAAATCAAGACCTACTGTGTATATTATGATATTTTCTTTTTTAAGCAATGTGGTAGGTTCACTTATCATTCTTTATACTTCTCCATCTGTAAGGGATGTCTGAGGTAATCAATTAAGATGGCAAGAATAATATGATTCTATTAACCTACTTCAAATTCCAAGACAACCATGCCTCATGCGAGAGTCAGAACATATCATGATTTAGATGAAATTTTTCTTAAGACCACTGACCTTTTTCTCCAACCTAAAATACCCAAGGAATACACGCTTTCACCAGCAGCACTAATTCACTAGGGCTATGATTTTAGGCGTTATGAGGATAAAATCTGATTCAGATTTACCTCTCTGGATATTCCAATGCATAATTCTAGACATTTCCTATTCAGACATCCACCTCATTATTTTCTATTTCTGTATTCACCAAGCAACATTTTAATATCATTTGTCGACACTGATGGTGCATATAGTCTGAGCTAGGCTCTATGCTAAACGTATCTCCTTACTTAATCTTTACAACAAGCTTCGTATGAAAAAACAAGTCTAGAGAGTTTCTCAGACGGTGAGGGTTTGCCTTCAAATCCCTCATTCTTCAATGGTAAATGATAATGCTAGCTCAGGTTTCAGAGAGAAGCTGCCCTGCACTGCTGGCATGACTAATGCTAGCAAAGACTTCCTTTCCATTTTGTCAACTGGCATTTAAAAAAAAAATTTTTTTTTTTAGTTGTAGATGGACATAATAGCCTATTTTTTAAATTTATTTATATGGTGCTAAGGATCAAACCCAGAGCCTCACGCTTGCAAGGAAAATGCTCTACCACTGAGACAACCCCAGCCCTGTCAATTGTCATTTTGAAGAATCTGATCAGCTCCAGATAATAATGCCAATTAAGTATATTTTGGACCTGCAGAAGTGAGACTGAAACCTTAGATAACACTGTTCAACTGTCATCCAGGGAGGCCCAACTCAGCAACTCCCACAGCTCAACTCACCACATACTACCAACCTTTCTGGGAGGTAGTATCCTTCAGCCTTTCACTACCACTAGACTCACGTTAGAGCACTGTCTTCATCCCTCCATCCCCACTGCTCTATCATCAATGAGGCACTATCTTCCCACTCCTCCCCACAATCAAGCACTGAATTGTAAAAACTGTTGCTGACTTTATATAACAGTTCAAATTAATCTTATTTACTTACAGATAGTTTTCTGTCTCTTAATTTTGCTGCTAAAAAGACAAAATGATACAGAGCATCGAAATACCTATTGGTAACCTTGCATTAGGTGAGTTCCACAGGTTAATCACTTTCAATACTCACCCCCAACTTCCTTCTTTGTGTCTATTGTTATGTATTTAAGGCTGTCTCCCTGACTTAAGTACAAGTTTTTGGTTTTTTTTAAGTCTTTGTTTTTGTTTTGAGATAAATCAATGACATGCAGCTTTGAATCCTTCCAAAGTACCCAGATTAGCATTTAACACATAACTATACCCAAAAGTTTAGAATTTTAAGAAAAAGAAATTTCCAATGTATACCTTTCAATCTTCCCTTCTGGCTTTTAAATCATTTTAGCAGAAATTGATTAAAGTTAGGGAAGTATTTCTAACTAAAAACTTTAAGATTAATTTCAAATATTAGAATCACAGCACAGGTCTATCCATGATGGCAGAAATTAGAAAAGGTGAGGCAACCCAAATTTTTTATTGTAACTTATATTAGAATTTGTTAATTACTGTGCTGATAATTTTTTGGGTAAATTTGTAATATAAGAACAGATAATATATTATTCCGTTCATGATCAACAGTATTAATTTATTAAAGATAATACAGTCCTTAAGTACTAAATTTGGGGAACTGGGTTAAAGAGTAAAAAAAAAATATTCAGCTGGGTATGGTGCATGCCTATAATCCCAGCAGCTCAGGAGGTTGAAGAAGGAGGGTCACATGCTCAAAGCAAAACTCAGAGGGGGAAAAAAAAAAAAAGAGCTGAGGATGTGACCTAATGCTCCTGGGTTCTATCCTTGGTACCAAAAAGAAAAAAAAAGTATATTCAGGCTGGTAGTCAGGTGCAGTGATGCATGACTGTAATCCCAGCTACTCAGGAGGCTGAGGCAGGAGGATCACAAATTAGAAGCCGGCCTGGCAACTTAGCAAGAATCTGTCTCAAAAAAAGCAAAGAAAAAAGGAAGAAGAAGAAAAAAAAGCTGACCATCATGAAATAACAGTGTTGGTAGAAATGCCCCAGTTCTTTCTGCTAATGCCTTAGTAATATCCAACTTTGTAATATAAAATGGTGATTCTGACGTAGGAAATTTTGGAATAAGAAATTTTATGCAATAATAGAACAATAAATAATTCAGGCAGAAATTTAGGTTCCCATTTTTTTTTTTTTTAATATTTATTTTTTAGTTCTCGGCGGACACAACATCTTTGTTTGTAAGTGGTGCTGAGAATCGAACCCGGGCTGCACGCATGCCAGGCGAGCGCGCTACCACTTGAGCCACATCCCCAGCCCCTAGGTTCCCATTTTAGATTAGCTTTAAAGTTATTTATAAGTAACAATCCAAATTAACAAAGGATTTGATGATACAGTTTCCAATCACCTGAAACAGAAACAATTAGAAATATACAATTAAATTTATCAAGCATATTGTATTGGTGATTCTGCTTCCTAAGAAAAATAATCAAAGAGATAAAAGGCAAAAGGGTATGTAATCCTTCTTGGGATTTCTTTTGCTGGGGTTCAAACCCAAGGCCTCATCCACACTAAGTATGCACTCTACCACCGAACTCTGACCCCAGCCTCTTCATTCTTTTTTTTTTTTTTTTAGTTTACATGGATACAATATTTTTATTTATTTATTTTTATGTGGTGCTGAGGATGAATCCAGTGCCCTACACATTCAAGGAAAGCACTCTACCACTGAGCTACAGCCTCAGCCCAGCCCCTCTATTCTTAAACTTACTTTTCTCATGAGATGTTTCACTGATGTGTTCTGTAAGATATTCCAGCAATCCATCAAATATTTCTAGGAGATTCCTGATAGATTCTTTGTCTCCTTTCACAATATTTTCTCCTGAACACAGAACATAAAGCTATTAAAAATTTTAATAAAAACAACTGAGAGCCTCATAATTGGTTTTAGGTTTTTATTTTGGTACTAGGAATTGAGCCCAAGGGCACTTTACCACTGAGCTACATCCCCAGCCCTTAAAATGTTAATTTTTTTTTTTTTAAGTTGTAGATGGACATGATATCTTTACTTATTTTTATTTGGTGCTGAGGATCAAACCCAGTGCTTCACACATGCAAGGCAAGCACTATACCATTAAGCTACAATCCCAGCCTCTCCTTTCTGATTTTTTTTAGGTTCTGTCCTCAATCTTGCTATCCTTCTGCCTCAGCCTCCCAGCACTGGGATGGAGAACCACACCTGCCTTGAAAGTCTCATAATCTTGAAATGGATATAACATTGTGAAAGAATATATGGATTATAAACTCAGAAGAAATAAAATTATAAATATTAAAAACATCGATTTTGTACTATTTAATTATATCCAAAAAAAATAAAAAATAAAAACAATAGGCTTGGATATAATGTTTAATAATTCAATGGCATATTTCTTTTTTTTTTTTCAAGAAGCAAAATAACATCCTCAACTCTCTAGTCTCATCTCCTACCACATTCACATAATATCCAGAAGTTAATCTTGAAACAATTCCTAGCACAGTACTTGGCCCCTAATAGAATATTAACAAATGCTAAGTTGAAATATTGAATAAAAATGGATTGGCAAAAGCGTGGATACTTGACATGTTTAATGTCACTTAAAATGGACTCCAGTCAACATCAGGTATGGAAGGAACTTGGCTGTTGTGATGCTCTGGTGATCCCTTTGGGATATCATGCCTAGCATTCTCAAGAATTCAAACCAGAATGGGAGAGGCAGAGTAGAAGTTTGACATCTGAGAAAAGCTGGCCACTCTTAACTTATGATACAAAACAAAACTATACCAGAGTTGGAATACTTTATTCTGTTTGAAATAATGAGTATGAAATCCTGTTTTTAAGCCCTGTGTTTTTCTGGCTTAAAATACATATGCACACCCATGGGCATACTCAAGACTTCTCAGTTTCCAGGATGGGGAGCATACTCTGCCAACCCAGCAATTAAAGACTGTTGGCCAGAATGCATTGCTTTGTGGTGGAAGAGAAACTACTTTGCACACAACACAAGGAGTCAAAAGTTGCTCTGCAATCTACTGAAGGAGGTAAGCAGTTTGCAATAAACTCATGGGTGAGTGCAGTTT
The DNA here is from genome assembly GCF_048772815.1 of Callospermophilus lateralis. Taxonomy (NCBI): domain Eukaryota; kingdom Metazoa; phylum Chordata; class Mammalia; order Rodentia; family Sciuridae; genus Callospermophilus; species Callospermophilus lateralis. The sequence continues at coordinate 14,308,758 of NC_135315.1, forward strand.
GTGAGAGGCAACTTCACAATAAAAAGTTCTATAAACATATATATGTTTACAATCTTGCTATAGTATATTTCAAAAGTACAAATATCAGAAAATGTCCAACATACTCAGGTGATTTAGCAATTTCAAACAGCAAAGGAACAGGGAAATTCTGGGATCATTTCCTAAAATAATTTATCTCCAAACTGATTTATCCCATTTATTCCCCTAGAACTGAACTTAAATACTAATGACTGTATCTCTGCAAAAATTTGTTCTTGTCAATATTAAGTTAAGAAATGTCAATTTCCTACCCTTATTACCATTTATCTTCTTTAACCAATGTTAAAAAGTACATCAATAGTATAAGCCTTCTTTTTGGACTGAAATATAGCTTCAAGTCCCTAAGATTCTCTCTGTTCCTTAGCTTGAAATAATTTACTGGAATAATTCTTATTCACTACTTTTGACAAACATAAGGATTTATAAATATATTTGATATGCTTGTTTTTGGAACACAGCAAAGTATCCTTCATTTTATTTTAGAAATAAGTCTTAAAAAAGCAGCTTATATTTTTAAAAGCTTTTGAATATATAATATGGTTCAAAATTTTAAAAATATGAGATATATTGTGAAAATCTGGGTTCCCTTTCTTGTAACCCTGAAGTTCCCCTTGTTGGAAGCAATCTTTATTAAAGTTTTTTAAATCTATTTTTCAAAAGAGTCTTTCTGACTGCAATCAACAGGATATATCTGCATATATATTTTCCCCACCTGTTTTAACAAACTGTAACATACTCTATACAATATAACTACACTGTGTTTTTCTCACAATATACACTGGAGATTGCTTCTCTAAAATGGAACACTTTGTGCGCAAAGAGCATTATCAATCATCTTTTAAACCTATTGTGCAGTTCACTCTCCAGAGCTATTATTATTTATCTAAACAGTCTCTATTAATTGGCATTTAGGTGTTTCTAACTTTTAGCTACTAAAAACATGCAGCATGGGTATGCTTTAATATAACAAAACAAAAATATACATGAAGTACATTTCAAATCCAGATCCATCACAAACTCATTGTTCAATTCTCCTGAAAAGATTTAATGTATGATTGCCCTAAGTATATCAGTTGTCTTGGTTCAGTCTTAGTTTGTCGGTTCTATAAGGTCCCTCATTTGGTTAATTAAACAATATCTAAGGTTCTACCTAATGTTATTTTACTAAGATGCATAATTATCTAATTAAATATACTAACCTGTTATGTGAGACAAGCTAACCTGCAGATAATCCAAGGCCAATGAATCAATCACTGCTTGTACATTGTGGGCATCATCCTCTTGGCTCTTGGGAATAGCTATGAGGTCTGTGGAGCAAAAGTCATATTATTTTGCATCTATGAGGATCCAAGTTTTTATCTATTTGTCTTTGACTAGGCTTTTCAGTAAACCCAAATGCAACAAAAGTAAGCTGTGCATTAGCTGGACAGATGGTAGTACAGATAAAATGATAAAGCCTGAATTCTACAAAGTAGTATCTTTTTAGTTGAATATTTATTTTTTAATATTATTTGTTTGATACTATACCCAACATATAAACATGTTCTACATAAGTACCATGTAAAAGAATATGCAGATGAACAGGGAAACTCTGGGATCATTTCTTAAAATGAGTACCTCCACATTCAAGGGGATGTGAATAATTGATAAGGAAGGCAAACATAAGCAGAGACTTGACAAAGAAATGAAAGCAGTAAAGGAATCTATGGATAAGAATTCTGAGCTATTTAACCAAGGTCACAGCAAAATGTGGTATCTCTTAAAGAAATGTGCAAATCACAACTTAAAATATAAATTTACTATCTTCTTAGTGAATTAGGGTCAAAATAAACATCAATTCTTATTTGTAATACTGGTTAAGTAGCAGATTCCAACAAATTTCCAAGTTCTGCTCAATTTTTAAAACTTTGAAGATTTATTTACAGAAATGGTGTGACTTTTACAAGGCATTAATATAATTAGATTAAATGGGGCTGGCCTTCGAACTGATTTGATCAAGGCTATTATTATGAGAGGGTCCCCTAAAATATTCATTAGCATAAAAATACTACATTTGGATGCAGACAAAGAAAATAAAATTTTATAAATATCAAGGGATTTAACTAAAAGAACTAGAAACTTCTGGCCCAAAATACAGACACAATTAGTACCATTTTTTCAGTGAACTTACCTGGTACTTTTTCTCCCAAAATGGATTGATAAAGAGCAATAAAAACATTAGAATCACAATCTTCAAGTGTGTGTATCCTCAGATGTATGTGACATTTAAAAAGAAGGTTATTGGCAATGGTTACCCACTCTGTTGGGGAAAAAGGAGAAAATAAGTCTTTACTAGCACTAGGAAAAGTCAAGCACAAAATATCAACAACCCCCACAAAACAGATATTGAACTCTACAAAATAAGAAATTTGTTAAAAAATTTCAAAGACCCTCCTAGTTAAGATTTTTGAAAAGATGTATTGGGATGATTTCCAGAGTTTATAATTTCAATTTTTATTGTTGCAACCCAAAATCTTCACTTATTTACTATTAGTTTTTATTTTATAAAAGCCTTAAATAGGTGTTTTTACTTAAAAGTTATAAGTAAAGGGACTATCATGTTATTTTTAAAAGTTTGCAAATGGCAATCTCAGGTTACTAGAAACTAATTGATGGAGTATGTTTAAAATTCCCGATAGTATTAGTTATGTTTTTACCCAATTATCTTGTGCAAGTCAGGGTCTCTCTGGTGCCCAAAAGGGTGGTGATTAATTTAGGCTGTTAAGAACTGGAATAATGATAACACTAATGCATCTGTTAGGTTTTATTACATTTGATATACATTAAGGAAAATACATGAAATACATTAAAAAAATCCCTAAATTCAGAACTAGCATCTTAAAAATACTGTTGAAGTTCTTTGTGGGCTATACCACATCCGGCCCTCCCCCAGTGTTGGGATTATCAAGGTTAAAGATTTCTCGACTAAAGATAATATAGAAAGCTTAAAACATTTGTTCACTGAAATTAAAGGGAAAGTACTTTAGCATTAGATGCATCTCCGGTAAGTAATGGAAGCATGTTTTGGAAGCAAATAAGTCTGTGTATCTTCCATACACCAATTTCCCTCCTCATGCCCATTTCTCACAGCTGACCAAACCATGACAACCGTTTTATACTGGAGAAAAGGAAGAAGCGTCCTAGACAACCAAATCAATTCGCTTTTCAAAAGCGATGCCAGACAAACCCTTAACTCCAGAGGGCACCAAAACAACAACAAAAAATCCCGCTATTTTGCTTTGGCAAAGGCATCGACATATCTTAAAAAATATCACGTCTTTCAAGACCAATATAAATGTAGGTTCGGCCTCAGCGCCCACAATGCAGGAGCGGAGAACACACTGACAGTGGCTGGACATTCCAGAGAAATACAAGTCCGAGAAGATCTTTCTGACTGCTGTATAGCAGCCGGGATGCGGATGTCCTACCAGCCTCACCACAAGTCCCCTCTTTCACATCCCACGTCGCTGTCCGACTGCCTTGAAGCACAGAGGTAGTAAGGCTGAGACCCTTATCCAGAGAACCCGCGACTGTGACCATGTGCCATACGGGTCACGAGCTTCAGGGGCAGCCCAGACCCAGTATTGGACCGCCAGAAAGTTGGACAGCTGAAGTCCACACACCAGGTATCCAGGCCGAGACTCACCAGCCTCTGAGCCAGACATGTCGCGGAGACGGGTCGCCGCCGGACTCCAAGGCGGGCTCGCGGGTGACGGCGTCCCGTTAGGGCCACACTGCGCAGACCCGGAGCGAACAGAAGGGGGAACGGACCACATTGCGGGGAAAGAGGGGTGAAGAAGGGAGGGACGTTAAAACGGCTCCTCGCCGCTGATTGGTCATTACAGGAACACTTCCTTTCACAGCACGCGACTAGGCAGCAGTTTGCGGGCTCTAAGAAAGCCTTCCCCGCGGGCAAGATCCCGCGAAAGTGTTCTCAGGGAGCCGGGCTGGGCAGGCCAGGTCATCCAGCAGCCCTGGCCCGTCTCCCGGGGGCAATAGAACTGCACTTCCGGTGAGCTCAGTTAGTTTGTGTTCCTCCGCCGACGCCAACCGAGGAAGTAGTGCGGTCCGCTCACCCCATGGGGAAGTCACGTGACAATATCAGGCTCCGCCTTCTCGCCTCAATTTGGTTATGGGCGTGGGGGCTCTTGCGGAGACGTAAACATCACCAAGTGGGGCGAGTGGGTTGGGTTGTGCTGGCGTTTTTATAGCCTGGCTAGGCCTGAAAAAGGGCAGTAGCTTGCTTGAGGTGTGGAAAGGCAAGAAAAAGGTGAAGTTAAGAGACTGCAACATGAGGCAACTTAATGATAGATGGGCACAGACGTGAAAGGGGCGAAAACCGGGCAACTGTGAGGGAGCGACCGCGGGGGGAGGGGTGAGAACATGGCGGATTCCGGAACGCCAGCGGGCGTTGCGGCCTTTGCGCGGGGGGCGGGGTGATTAGGTCATAGAGCGGCTCCCAGCATTCTTTGCGGTGGAGGAGGCGGTCCAGACTATAAAACCGGCTGCCGGGACTCGGCCGGCACCTCATTCATTTCCACCGGTCTCTGGTCGTTTAGCTCCAGTTGTTGTCATCGCGGTTCCTCCGCCGCTGCCGCCCCCTCAAGGCTTCGTCGTAGCCGAGGCCACTAACAGCGACTCGTCGCTCCCGATTCTCTTCATTTCGTTCCCCGCCAACCGCAACCATTGACGCCATGTCGGGTTATTCGAGTGACCGAGACCGCGGCCGGGATCGAGGGTGAGTGTAGGAACTAACCTGTCAGGCCGGGTGGGTGGGGGATGGGAGGGCGGGTGAGGGGGGGCGGCGCGCGGGGGACTCGGCCTTTTCGGCCCATCTAGGCCCTCAATAGAAGGCTTGCGCCATTTTGATATTCAGGTAAAAGCCGTTAGAAGAGATTTGCCAGTTAATTGTCCTCAAGATGCCTTTTTGCTGGGGGGTGGGCAGGGAGCCCTCGGGGCCTCGGATTTAGCAGCTGTGGGGGGAATCTGGACATTCGTTCTGCGTGGGGAGGAAAGTGCGACGCTTCGAGGCCACGGCGCCGCCGATAGGTGCAGCCTTTCGGGAGAGGTTTTGGGGGCGCCGGGTAATGTGTGGGCGTTGGGGGGCCGCTTGCGAGGCCATCGGTGCGCTGGAGGGTGTCCGGCGCGGGGGAATCGGCCTCGTGTCCGAGCCGCGAACACAAAATGCCGGCCTTGGACATGGCGGCGGCGCCTTTGTTACCCCGCCCGGCGGAGGAGCTCAAAATGGCAGCGTCGAGAAAATGTGGCGCAGAGAGAAATGCGAGACAAAGGGGGAAGCGCCGCCCCAGCGGGAACGCCGCCCGGCCGGCTCCGCCCGGGCCGGGACTCCTCCCCCGGTAGTCGCCGGCTCCTCCTTCTCTTTTTCCTCGCGTTATATAATTTTGCTACCTTGGTCGGGAGCTCTTCCGCGGGGTTCCCCCACTTCAGGTTCGCCTGCGTGACTGTCCCCGAGAACACCCTCCTCGTTTGGCTGCTTTCACTACTAGGGCTGTCCCGTTATCTATCAACACCAAAGCTGCTTTGCTTGAAAACAGCCGTAAAAATAACATCATCGTTAAGCTGCTTCCTTGTCTTTCTCCTACGTAATTCTTAAACTCGCGGGAAAGACTAATAGTAGATGCAAGCTGTTGTTTACGCTTGTAGTCTGAACTTCTGCCTTTTGGGCAGCCAGTTTCCCACCTATGAATCCCAGGCTGTTTGGCCCCAATAGTGTGTACTGGGACCTGGGGAAGTGAGACATTCGACGCCAATTGTGGCTGTCAAGAGAATGACTGTTTCTAAAGAGAAGTGATGGGCCTATCCTTAAGGAAGTACTCAGGTTGTATATCTGCATAAGGATACATTAGCCAATGTCGAGGGATAATAAGTGAATGTGTATTCGAATCTGTGGATTTTGGAAATGTAAATAACTTTTTTCCCTAATTTCAGGTTTGGTGCACCTCGATTTGGAGGGAGTAGGGCAGGGCCCCTATCTGGAAAGAAGTTTGGAAATCCTGGGGAGAAACTAGTTAAAAAGAAGTGGAACCTTGATGAGTTGCCCAAATTTGAGAAGAATTTTTATCAGGAACACCCTGATTTGGCTAGACGCACAGCAGTGAGTAATTTCTTATGGTTTCTAGTAAGTCAGAATTTGAATAGGTATCTTGAAAATAGCTCCAGTTTTGGGAGAGTTAATTCTTTGACTTGGGGAAGGAGGTATGACTTGCAAACAGGTGGCTTTGAATTTTCCACATAAAATAGGTGGGGTGTAATAGGACAGGTGGTTTAATGTTTTTGTATGTAAATGTAGTTGAAGTTCACTTTGGTCTGTTATAAGATTTTTTTTTTGTTGGTGGTCTAGTTAAAGTCTAAGTAACCTGTCTAATTTGTTTTGTAGCAAGAAGTAGAGACATACAGAAGAAGCAAGGAAATTACAGTTAGAGGTCACAACTGTCCAAAGCCAGTACTGAATTTCTATGAAGCAAACTTCCCTGGTAAGTGCTAGTTCTCAGTTTCCATCCCCTTTCACGTTCCACCCTTTTTCTTGGTATTAAAATTTTTTACTGAAATTATTTTATTGATGACAGCAAATGTCATGGACGTGATTGCAAGGCAAAACTTCACGGAACCCACTGCAATTCAAGCTCAGGGATGGCCAGTTGCTCTAAGTGGATTGGATATGGTTGGAGTAGCACAGACTGGATCTGGAAAGACGTTGTCTGTAAGTTAGAGTTTAGATACATTGTAACTTTTGGGTTAACTGGATGGTAAATACCAAGGAAGATGGAGGGAAAGGAAAAATAGCATTCTAATGTGTTCTTTCATGGTCCTTCTTTTCCAATAGTATTTGTTGCCTGCCATCGTCCACATCAATCATCAGCCATTCCTAGAGAGAGGTGATGGGCCTATTGTGAGTATATTTCTTAAATATTTGGCCAGAAGGATATTGTGGAGATGGGTAGGCTGTGTAGCAAACAATTTCCTAATTTGTTGTGCTTTTACATGTAGAGATGTTAGTATTTTCGTCCAATTTAGCTTGAGCTACCTTAAGTATTATAAAGCATAAATAATCTGCCAGTAAAAATTTAGCATTTTAAAGCAAGTATCCACCTGGTTCAATTCCTAGTACCCCTCTTCCACCCAGAGAAAAAAACTTCACAGACAGACCTAGTATCCAAGTCTGCTTAAAAAGTTGTTTCTTTTCCTTAGTGTTTGGTGCTGGCACCAACTCGGGAACTGGCCCAGCAGGTGCAGCAAGTAGCTGCTGAATACTGCAGAGCTTGTCGATTGAAGTCTACTTGCATCTATGGTGGTGCTCCCAAGGGACCACAGATCCGTGATTTGGAGAGAGGTATGCAATTTAAAAGGTTTTCCTCATCCTTAGCAGTGACATAAGTTCTAGGTATTACAGTTATATTTATCCATTTAATTGAAGGTGTGGAAATCTGTATTGCAACACCTGGAAGACTGATTGACTTTTTAGAATGTGGGAAAACCAATCTGAGAAGAACAACCTACCTTGTCCTTGATGAAGCAGATAGGATGCTTGATATGGGCTTTGAACCCCAAATAAGGAAGATTGTGGATCAGATAAGAGTAAGCACCCTTGTATGTGTTGCTTTTCAGACTCAATTCTGAGTTTTTTAGAGTACAATTTCATCTCCTTTCCCCCATTTTTCAGCCTGATAGGCAAACCCTAATGTGGAGTGCGACTTGGCCTAAAGAAGTAAGGCAACTTGCTGAAGATTTCCTGAAAGACTATATTCATATAAACATTGGTGCACTAGAACTAAGTGCAAACCATAACATTCTTCAGATTGTGGATGTATGTCATGACGTAGAAAAGGATGAAAAGTTAGTATTTTATTTTTGATTTTTATAAAAATCTTACGCAGTGAAGGAATCATTGTGTCATGGATTCTCTTAAAAATGACTTTAAGGGGCTGGGTTGTGGTTCAGAGGTACATGCATGAGGCATTGGTCTAGGTTCATCCCCAGCACCACATAAAAATAAGAAAAAGATACTGTGTCCACCTTAAAAAAAAATGGTTTTTGTAAAAAGTGACTTTAACTTGATAATAATATGAACATATTTATTTCAATTTTTCTGCCAATCCTTAAAAATTTCTTGTATCCTTTAAGATAACTGGCTAATCAAATTTATAATATTCCTATAGGAAAAGGAAACTAATGCATCCCATGGATTACTTTAAGGACCAAGGGCAGAATAAGTGGTTTATAGTAGATGCTTCCTTTTGATTTCAGAATGTAAATGTGTACCTGTCACCATTGATCTGCTTTTAAAATGCATAATTTTTCCTTTATCTCCAGACTTATTCGCCTGATGGAAGAGATCATGAGTGAGAAGGAGAATAAAACCATTGTTTTTGTTGAAACCAAAAGAAGATGTGATGAGCTTACTAGAAAAATGAGGAGAGATGGGTAAGTGGGCTTCCTCAGTTGAAATAATTTTAGGAAAATGGAAGTTATGAATCTTGGGTTTCATTTATGGGGATCATATGATAAGAAAAATTGTCTTATTTCTGGTGAAATGAAAGAGGTCTGCTACCAGAAATGCTAGAATCTGCCTCAGGTTTTAAATGTTAGTCTGCTAATGTAGCTTTTTAAATCTAGGTGGCCTGCCATGGGTATCCATGGTGACAAGAGTCAACAGGAACGTGACTGGGTTCTAAATGGTAAGTATTGAAAATATAGAAATTTGCTTATTAATTTGGATTTTTTTTGCTCAGATTAATGGTTTTATATACATATATATGCCTTCCTTTGTAGAATTCAAACACGGAAAAGCTCCTATTCTGATTGCTACAGATGTGGCCTCCAGAGGGCTAGGTTAGTACAAACTCGCATTCATGGCTTGGTTTCCCAGAAGATCTCCATGTAGTTTTTTTAAAGAAAGTTTATTGCTTTCTTTAACCTCTGCATTTTTTCCAAGTTTTTTTCACATAAAGGTGCAGTCTTTGTGGCAAGGCCTAGGCATGACAATCGGAGGACTCGAGGGGGATGGAGGACTAGTGATCGGCTGGCTGCTTCCAGTCGATTAGAGAGGTGAAAAGCTGAAAGTGTGCCAGTAATCTTCAAAGGGCAGAACATACCATCTCTGCCCCGTAAACTGTTCTCTCCGGGGGAAAAAAATGGAAGTTATCCTCACAGTTCACTGCCGTGGTATTTCTTCTGTCCCATGCTTTGCATGATTGCCATGGTACAGCATTGTTTCCAAATGTTTACTGTGATCTGTGGGTCTTTGAGTTTCAGTGAGTTTGCTGAAATGTCGAAGAAATATTTCCAAACTTCAATGTTCAATGAAATTTTTGTTCAAGTTTGAAATGGAGAGAGCAGCTTTAAAAGGTACTAAGCCTTTTACAAATTGGTGAGTACTGGCACATGAGACCTAGAGCAGGAGCAACTTCTCACACTTAGTCAGTGGGAAAAGAAAGCAGTGCTTTGAAAGTTCCTCCCTCACCTACACAGTAGTCGTCATGTCGAGACCTGCCAGAGAGAGACACATTCTCAAGTGAATCCTGGCTTCTTGGAAGCGCTTGCCTAGACGAGACACAGTGCATAAAAACAACTTTTGGGGGACAGGTATGTTTTTCTTGCAGCTGCGGTTGTAAGGTCTTGGCAAGACAAGCAGTGTGGCCCGAATTTTGAACTTCTGATGAGTGTGTAATGCAAAGGACCTTGTACGTTTTTGTTCAAAGGTCCTCAAAATGAGCACATGAAGAGGTTGCTGTGAAACTATAAGTGGCCCTACTGCGCAGAAGCATTCAGATGTCACTTGATGATCTGTAAGGGGACTTGCCGATTTGGGAATGTGCTAGGGAGAATACATATTCATTTCGACAGATGCTATCACTGGGTGGGCAATGACCTGTACAGATTACATGTGCTTTTTTTTTTTTTTTCTTTTTTTCAACCTCAATGGTATTCCTACAGGAATGGATAACCATTTTAACTGTATTTTTTGCAGCCCGTACCTTCTTGGGAATACAATTGTCTAACTTTTTATTTTTGGTCTGGCTGTTGTGGTGTGCAAAACTCCGTACATTGCTATTTTGCCACACTGCAACACCTTACAGATGTGGAAGATGTGAAATTTGTCATCAATTATGACTACCCTAACTCCTCAGAGGATTATATTCATCGAATTGGAAGAACTGCTCGCAGTACCAAAACAGGCACAGCATACACTTTCTTTACACCTAATAACATAAAGCAAGTGAGCGACCTTATCTCTGTGCTTCGTGAAGCTAATCAAGCAATTAATCCCAAGTTGCTTCAGTTGGTCGAAGACAGAGGTTCAGGTAAGGCTAAACCTTCAATAAGAAATATGGGTAGTTTTGGGATCACATTGCTATCTACAAATCCACTTAAATGGAAACCGGAGGGTGAGTAAAATTGTGAAATTTCTGTTGTGAAACTGTAAAACCCACTTCAAACCTAGCATGTAGAGCTACCCAATTCTTTCTGTGTTAGCAATAATTTGTGCCATAGACCTAATTGATCAATTTGCAATTATTCTCTTAACAGGTCGTTCCAGGGGTAGAGGAGGCATGAAGGATGACCGTCGGGACAGATACTCTGCGGGCAAAAGGGGTGGATTTAATACCTTTAGAGACAGGGAAAATTATGACAGAGGTTACTCTAGTCTGCTTAAGAGAGATTTTGGGGCAAAAACTCAGAATGGTGTTTACAGTGCTGCAAATTATACCAATGGGAGCTTTGGAAGTAATTTTGTGTCTGCTGGTATACAGACCAGTTTTAGGACTGGTAATCCAACAGGGACTTACCAGAATGGTTATGATAGCACTCAGCAATATGGAAGTAATGTTCCAAATATGCACAATGGTATGAACCAACAGGCATATGCATATCCTGCTACTGCAGCTGCACCTATGATTGGCTATCCAATGCCAACAGGATATTCTCAATAAGACTTTAGAAGTATATGTAAATGTCTGTTTTTCATAATTGCTCTTTATATTGTGTGTTATCAGACGATAGTTATTTAAGAAACATGGGAAATGCAGAAATGACTGCAGTGCAGCAGTAATTATGGTGCACTTTTTCGCTATTTAAGTTGGATATTTCTCTACATTCCTGAAACAATTTTTAGGTTTTTTTTGTACTAGAAAATGCAGGCAGTGTTTTCACAAAAGTAACTGTACAGTGATTTGAAATACGATAAATGAAGGCGATGCATGGCCTTCCAATAAAAGATATTTGAAGACTGAATTAAGTGGAAATTGTACTTTATTTTACACATTGTCATGTAAAACTTGGCTTAGATGGTATGGGTTTTTGGTTTTGCTTTTTAAAAAAAAACACTAAAGTGAGTGATTTTTCCATTGGGAAATGGGAATCAAGAGGCCCCTTTAAAATGGGATTGATTTAGATGAATTTATGATTTTTAGACTAAATTGTATAAAAGCTTTGTCAGTAAGCTTCCAACATCAGGGAGTCATTTTTAATAGCCTGTTTTCCTTATTAGGATGAAAAAACAGATAATAGAATCACCTGTATGGAATTGGAACAAACATGTATGACTGTTATTTTGCAAAATCTATAAAGAGCTTCAAAAAACTTGCTTTTTCAAGATTATATCAGCAGTTTGGTATATAACTCAGTTGGTAGAGAGCTTTCCTCACATGCAAAAGGCCCTTGGTTCAATCCCCTGTACCATGAAAAAAGAAAAAAATTCATGCTCTTGACTGTATTGTGAACAACAAACATTTAAGCCTGAGAGCTGAGTCTTTACTGATTGAATATGCATAATGTCCTTAGTGCAGATTACTTGTAGATTCTAGTCTTTAAAGACTTTTCAGGTCTCTTGGTCATACTGAGAGTCATGAATGTCCTCATAATTCAGGGAGTTCTAGAGGTCTTCAAACTGTAAGGTCTATTCATACTCTTAACGGGGAAAACCTCATCAAAATGTTTAATCTGAGGCAACATAACCAAAAGCACAGTGAATTATACAGGTCAGGTCTTCATGTTAGATTCTACATGAGTTTATTGCTTTAAAAAAAAAAAAATCCAGGGGATAGTATTAGAGTTAACTTTGGTTCACCCACCGTTCTAATTTTACCAATGACTACTTCCCTATAAGGTCTGGTATATGTTTACCTCAGGATGTGGAAAGTCTAAAGTAGTCTTCGTTTAAATTCTGAGGATTAAATTGAGGCTTACCTCTAAAATGTAAAGTGAGAATATGCTTAAGGTGGGGGCTGGGATAGGGAGTGGTATTTCTAGGACTAATAAACATTGAAAACTGAATTCAGCCTCTAGTACCCTGCCTGAATAGTTTTCAGTGGCATGGGTTAGATTTGTGATTTTTAACTTAGAAAAAGCTTTTGGGATAGGTTGGAGCACTTATTACATATTTATTGTTTAATGTCTTTAACATGAGCCTTTTTAATTTGTAAACATATGGAAGTGATTGTGGGACTGTGGAAAAAACATTTACCTATTTACCTTTGAAATTTTAAGACAGTCCACTCTTTTTAGCATGTGTGTTGTGTCCAGCCTGTGGTTGTCCTTAATAAATGTGATTTTTTTTCCTCCCCATTCTCTTCCTTTATTTATTTGCGAAGAAGCCTCTTCCCTAGTGAATTAGTGTAGAAGAACATTTATTACTATAATTGTTTACCTTCTCTCTCCCCCATCTGTTAACACCCACTTTGTAAGGAATTATTTCTTGAGCCTGTCCTACGACTTTTCCATGATCAAACGTCCCTACCCCACTTTTTGGGATTGAAGTCGGGAGCATTTGACCATTAAATTACATCCTCATCCCTTTGGACTGGCCAGCTGGCCTCAAAAACACATCCTGCCTTTTGAGTTGCTGGCGTTATAATTATGTGCCACCCGGCCCAGGAACAACCAAATATAACGAATTGCTAAATGACTACCCTTTGTAAACAGCCCCTTCCTTGGAACCTAGTGAAATGTAGCTTGTTACTCTCTACTGGGCCTATTAATCTTAAAACTTTCCAGAACCACCTAAGGGAAGCTATTAGGAAATGAACTTTGGAATCAGCGACTTTTTATCTCTGGCTGTACTTTCCCACTAAGCAATTAAAGTCTCTTCCTGTTAAAAAAGTGATTGTAAAGTCATCACAAGTCTGCTAGATAGGTGGTTGAGGATTCTGATCTTGGGAGTCTAACCCCAGGCAAACATCCCCTTTTGAAAAAGGCTGTTTGTACGTTAGGGGTTCTGTGTCGGGGAGGGCCTTTTTTAAAACACAGCTGGAGGGATGGGGTCATAGCTCAGTGGTAGAGCGCTTGCCTAGCATGTGTGAGGCACTAGGTTCCTATCTTGGCACCCAGGTCCATTGAATTTACTAAAGTATTAAAAAAATGGCTGGAGCTCAGTTCAAGACAATTCCAGGAGCTTTCTACCGGCAGCATTTGCCCGGAAAGCCTGGGTCTAAACCATCATTAGATGGTTAAAAAAAAAAAAAAATTTTTTTTTTAATTTGGTGGGGAGGGAGTACTGGGGATTGAACTCAGGAGCCACTGAGCTGTGGCTTTTCCTTTTGATCACCGGTGCTGACCTTACATCACGGGTCTCACTACGTTGCTTAGCGCCTCGCTTTTGCTGAGACTGGCTTTGAACTTGCGAGCCTCTGGGAGTACAGGCGTGCACCACTGAGTCTGGCTAAAACCTTTTTAAAAATGGAAGCCAAATTTTATTTTTGTAGACACATAGGATTAAGTAGTTTATTTAAATGGTGATTGGGAGAACACAAATTTTGGTCGTGTTTCCGGATTTCAAAGTATGGAAGTTAAAGTTGACTCCAGTGACTGCAGGACGCTGGTGAAAAGTAGGTGAGATACGGGTGAAAAAGGACCAATGACCAGCAATTGCCGGCTGGGGAGCCGGGGCGGGGGGCGGGCGCTACTACACTACCGTGAGTAAATAGACTGTAAAGAGCCCGCGGGCAACACCGGGCGGGGCAAGCCGGAAGTGGCTGTCAATGCAGTGATTCACTTCCGGAGGCGGGTCCTTCCAGCGCATGCTCGTTTCCATCGCCTGCGGCGTCGTCCCCGAGAATTGCTACAGTTTGTGGCAGTTTGTTGGGCTCTTCACAGCGATGGGGTATCGTGCTCTTTAACTCTTGAAGGAGATGCGCTCTAATGTAGCCATCAGGGCCTGCCGAAAAGTCTGCAGGTGTCTGTTGTCTGGGTTTGGGGGTCGAATAGAAGGGGGACAAGCCGAGCGTTTGACGGAAAGGAGTGGCTCCCTCGGAGGGCACCCGAACGCCCACGCGGAGCTCGCCCGGGGCTGCGAGGAGACGGAAGCCCCCGAGTCTGCAGAGAGAGAGGCGCTGGTGGAGGTTTGTCAGAGAAGGCATTTTCTTAGCGGAACTAAGCAGCAGCTTAACCGAGATTCTCTTCTGAGCGGGTGCCACCCGGGTTTTGGACCTTTGGGCATAGAGCTGCGGAAGAACCTGGCCGCAGAATGGTGGTCCTCGGTGGTGGTGTTCAGGGAGCAGGTCTTCGCGGTGGACGCCGTCCACCACGAACCAGGCCCTTCACTGCCGGGAGACGGCGCCTTCAGGTTAGTTTCGGCAGAAACTCTACGAGAAATCTTGCAAGACAAAGAACTGAGTAAGGAACAGCTAGTAGCATTCATTGAGAACTTGTTAAAAACTTCTGGGAAACTCCGGGAGAATCTTCTTCACGGTATGGTTCTTCACGATTTCATGCTTCAAAAACAGGTTTGGGGTAGAAAGGCAATCTCACTAAGTTTGGGAATTGCATCTGGTCCTTTTTTTTCCCCGTGCAAAGGAAGTCATCTGGGTCTCGCCTCATTGAAGTGGTCCGTGGAGCAAATTGGTCCATGGAATTATTACTGTTTCTTAAAGAATTTGAATGGAAGAAGCTAGTAATGCTCTCAGTTTCACCGAGCAATCCCATAGACTTTTACATCTCAATTGAATAGCCTAGAATTAAGAGCTGAGTTCAATCAAGTGTTTGAACCATTTGCTCATTGTTAACAAAAATGTTTACAAATATTTCCACAGTTACCTAATTGACTAATCAAAAGGTTTTTCTTTTCCCGCTTGAGCAAAAGGAAAAATTCATCCTTTCTCCCCAAATTAATCTTACTGAAAACTGATCTGCAGACTGGTTTGACCCTTTAGGTAATGTTTGAGTTTGCCAACTCTTAAGACTAATCAAACTATATAAGTAATTGTTGAGTGAATACACAGTAATTTGTGGGCATCATTGGCCTTTAAAGTCAAACACAACATAATGCCAGAATTCTGAAAGAAAAAAGGACCTCAGGTTCTTTACAGGACATACTTGCTGCCATAGGGTCTCATTTTTGTGAAATTTTGTCCTTGCCATCTTAGTACTATAGAGTAACTTAAAATATCGTAAACATCCATCGTTATGCCCATATTGTATCCTTTTAAAGATTTTCTTAATGAAATAAAGCAAATAAAAACAAACTGGTCAGATGCTGAGGTTGTGACTCAGTGGTTGAGTGCTCACCTAGTATGCATGAGGCACTGGGTTCGATCCTCAGCACCACATAAATATAAAATAAAGATATTGTGTCAACCTAAAACTAGAAAATAAATATTTTTAAAAATTGGTCATCAGTATGATGGTTTCTATTCATAACACTTTATTTCATGATGGCTTTACTTTGGGATGTTAAATCACTATCTGCTCATTTACCAGGACCAGGAAACAGATCATCTTCTTTCCTGTCTGTTAAATGGAACATGGTCTTTCCAGGTGCAGAATTAGAAAATGAGACATCCATTCATTTGAGCATCTATTTAGTTAGGAAACTTACTTGACTTAACTGCCAGTTCCTTAGTTGTCTAGTGTTTTTAGCTTAAACTTTCCCGGTTTGCCTCTTTTTTCTGTTCCAAGTGCCTTTGTGCCCTTCCATCCCATATCTGAACTCTTGTGATACCCTCTACTTATAAGTTTTAAAAGTTTTTAGCCATTTTGTCTCCAAATACTGCCCTGCCCTATTTTTATGCCTATATGTGACTAATTATGTTAGATCTTTTCCCCATCTTGTCATCAATTTTCTTCAACACATTAACCATGTTTTAATGTTCATGTCTAATAACTCTAATGTATCTGTTTTTAGTATCTGTTTCTCTCTGAGCTTTTGGTCATTTGGACTCTGATATTCTAGGTATTTCATACATAAAAAGTTGTAGAGATAAATTGAAGTTACAGGTGGTGGTTTCTTCCTGGGAGGATATACTTTTGCTCTGGCAAATGCAGAGAGGGAGTGGGGTGCATAGCTTCTTTTTTACTTTCTTTTTTTCTGACACCAGAGATTAAACCCAGGGGGACTTAACCATTGAACCACATCCCCAACCCTTTTTATTTTGAGACAAATTGCTGAGGGCCTCATTAAGTTGCTGAGACTGGCTTTGAACTTGTGATATTCCTGCCTCAGTCTCCCAAACCTTGTGATGCATATCTTCTTAACACAATCAGGGACTCAGCTGATGAGGGATGTGGCTTCAGATCTTCACCTCTAGTGTGTAGTCCTATTGGTGTCCCCAGTGAAAATTGGGTATTTACCAGGCCTGCTCTTTTTTGGTGGGTCACCAACAACAAGTTTTGTATTTCCCAGTAACAGCATTCAGCAGGATGCTCTGCTACTTGGGGAATTTGAAGAGCATCACTAAATGTTGAGTTCACCTCTCTGTTCTTCCCTACTTTCCAGATCTCGGACCCTCACATTCCTTTCTGCCTTGGTAATGTCCTGTCTTTACACAGATTTTAACAAAATTTTGACCAGTATCTCTCATTACAACTTAGTTTCCCCAAATCAGGTAACGTACAGTGCTGTAATTTACTGAGATGTAATCTGAGTGCACAAAGAACTTTTTTTACAATTCTAAGTAGAAATGTTATAATTCTAACTCTGAAATTATTTAACGTATATTAGAGGATAAAACAAATAAGTAAGTGCTATTGGTACCAAGATTTTCACTGTAAGAGAAAAGGCAAAAATAAAAAGGAAGGCAAGGATAAACTGTAATGTTAATTGTGAACTGGGACTATCAGCATGAACTCATGAAAAACTGCATGTTTCTCAGCTGTTTTTATTGAAAGAGCATAGAAGCAAAGATATTCCATAGGAATGAGCACACTTAGCTCCAAGATCTTAATTTCTAAAATGAACCAATGCTTGGAGAAGTGGCTGATTCCAGGTCTTGGGCAGGGAAAGTACTATTTTTTTTTTTTTTACTTACAGATTTGAAAATCTTCAAACTAACAGTTTTGGGGAAACTACCAAAAATTAAGTGGTAATTTACGATTTCTCTTCATTAGCTCCATGCTACTTACACTGCTGTGTTAACATTACACTATTGGTTTGTCTACAAATAAAAATGATTTGAGGTATGGGGATATAGCTCAGTTGGTAGAGTGCTTGTCTTGCATGCACAAGGCCCTGGGTTCAATCACCAGCACCATAAAAAAAAAAAAAAAAAAAAATTGGATTTCTGGAGTAGATTTATACATGACTGGTGTGTTTTTTGACAGGTGCCTTGGAGCAGTATGCTAATTGCCTGGATCTGGTAAACAAGAGGCTACCTTATGGCCTAGCTCAGATTGGAGTTTGTTTTCATCCTGTTTCTGACATAAAGCAGATTCCTAGTGGTGTTAAAAGGTACAAAATACGGCAAATAACCAAGCCTTGTATTTAAAAATAGTCAAGAACCAGATATTTCCACTTTTGGATAAATTATAAAATTTTCTGATGAGCTAACTCTGATATTTTTGATGTCTAAAGAATTGGTGAGAGGACTGAAGCTTCACTAGTATGGTTTACTTCTGCAAGGACTTCAAGCCAGTGGCTTGATTTCTGGTTGCGTCATCGACTCCTGTGGTGGAGAAAGGTACTACAATTATAACTTTATAGTTAACAAGTAAATCATCTTAATGTGTCAAAAGTAATGCTTCTGTGTGACAAATGAACTTAGATTTGATGTAGCTACATTAAATTTGTAAGAGATAGCTATAATAAATCAACAAATAAAAATAAAAAATTTTTGTAATGACTTTCATTGTTCAGATTTTAGACTTTCTTTGGTAAAGACACTTTTTGAGCTCAGGTACTGTTGTTGATAAGAAGGTAGAGTTCAAGCCAGGCATGGTGGTGTGCTCTAGTAGTCCCAGTTACTCAGAAGACTGAGGCAGAAGTGTTGCAAGTTCTAGTTCAGACAGGGCACCTTAGCAGGCACTGACTAAAAAAGAGCTTGTGGGGAGTGGGGGGTAGCTCAGTGGCAAAGCACTTTCCTAGTATGCTTGATGCCCTGGGTTCAATCCCCAGTACTGAGAGAATCATACAAAGTAGAATTCAAACCCCTCACCTGCCATTCTTCTCTGGGGAGAGTTCGACCCTTTCCTCTTTCACAGCGTCAGCATTTGCTTCCTACCTCTGTGAATGTTCCATGTTAGTCAAAATGGTTTTTATAATTTAAAATCAAGTTTTTTTATATAATGAAAAGTTGAAGGGTTTTGTATTGCTGTTGTTTTACCTTTTCCCAACTTTTAAAAATCCCAAACCTAAACTAAACGGAAAAATCATAAATAACCAAGCACTTTACAGAAGGATAAGAATGGTGACCACACTTTTTTCTTTATCCAGTTTAGTTCATGTTTAAATTCCCTCTTATTCATTGGCTACAAAAAGTAGCATCAATAGTTTTTCTCACCTGTTCTTTCAGACTGAAAACGAGTATGTTTAGCAGTATACTCATGCATACTTAATTAAATTTCAGAAGTTTTACTTGGGACTTGACTGGTTTCAGTCAGTTGCTGGATAGAGTCTTAGGCAACTTTAATTCTTAGGACTAATTAGGGGATTAGTGGTAAAAAGTTAATGAGACAAACTTTCTTTTCCAGTTTGCCATGAGTCCATCTAATTTCAGCAGCAGTGATTGTCAGGATGAAGAGGGACGTAAAGGAAACAAACTTTACTACAATTTTCCCTGGGGAAAGGAGCCAATAGAAACTCTGTGGAATCTAGGGGATCAAGAACTCCTACGCAAGTATCCTGGAAAAGTGTCTAAATTACACGTACGTTTTTCCTTGAGTTCCTGTGTGCTTTTTACCCAGATTCTCTGTGATCATTTCTGAACCATTTGAGAATGATTACAGACCTGGTGTTCCATCACCCTTTAATATTTCAGTGTGTATTTTTCAGGTGACCCCTATATAACCACAATGCAGCCATCAAAGTCAGGAAATTAGCAGCAATCCATTGTTACTATCCATTCCACAGAACCCTTCAGATTCAACTGGTAGGCCTGGTGAGGACTTTTATAGATCCAGGATCTAATCTGGATCATGTGTGTTCTATAGTCTGCTTCAGATGAACAGTTTCTTTTATCTTTCTTGATCTTTCATGACCTTGGCACTTTTGAGGTGTGCAGGCTAGTTGCTTTGTAGAATGACCTTGGAGTGGATTTGTCTGGTTTATGTCAGAAGCAGTGCCGCCTCTTCTCAATGCACCCCATTGGGAGGCACATGGCATCAGTGTATCACTGAGGATGCTGACTTTAGTCTCTTGGTTCAGATGGTATCTGCCAGAGTTCTCTAATGCTAATAAAAATTTTGTATTTGTTAATGTGTTAATAAGTCCTTGGTGGCAGATAGTTTTTTGTCCCTAAATTTTGCTGCATCCATCCATCATTTTTGCCCAAATAAGCTATCACTGTGAGGATCGTCAAATGTTTTTTTAATACCAATTTCATTATTTCTTCTACATTTATTGGTCAGCAATATACTATAGGGGAGAACTTTTCTTCTTTCCCCATTTATTCGTTTTCTTGTATTGGTATGGATTCACAGATTTCTATTTTTATGATAGGGTCCAATCTATTACTGTCAGTATTGATTTTCATTCCCAAATTGTCCTAGACATTTCCGGTGTCCTTTACTTTTCGCCCCTGTGCTGGGGATTGAATCCAGGGCCTTATGCATGGGAAGCAATCTATCACTGAGCCACATCCCTAGCCTTCCAGTGTCCTTTTGACATGTTCTATCATCCTCTCTATTAGCACTTTCTCACCTTTTTATAACAAATTGTCATAAAAATATGAAGTTCATTTTATATTTTCTTTATTTAGCTATGAAGTCAGCCATTTCCTATTAAAGGAATAATGTATTTAAAAACCGATTTTGCTATGAGGTATATTCCATATAACCAGAAATCAGTGCTTGGGGCCCTATCCTGGGTACAAGTAGGAAATGTTGTGGATGATTGCATATGTGTGTATTTACACATTTAACCTCTGTGTTTATCTCTTAAAATCTAGGAGTTCATACTAGCTCTTCAGATTCCACCCCAGTGTCATGGAGTTTATTCTTGTTTTCCGTCTGTGCTAATTTGTAATTCTCTTCTTTGACAGCAACCTGGCTCCAAGTATTTTCAGTGAATTTACTTATTTTTCATTTGGCCTATGTAACCAAACTCCCTACCATGTTTAGACAAAGCTCAGCTCCAGATGCACCATCCTTCCACCCCCATACCCTGGATGGATGTGAAGGAAGAAGGAAGAGAGGCTAGTTGGAAAAGTAGATACTGAATATGCTTTCTCGCCCTACAGCCTCTCACCTAGTGTTCTCACCAGAGCACAGGGAAGGAGGAAAGTGTGGCCCTGTTCACTCAGTCTCCTCTCTCTTCTACCAGTCACGCTGGCCACAAGTTTGGCCCTTGACCTCATGGGCTAGACGTACCAAGCAACTTTAAAAGCTCAGCCCTGGCAAGGGGGAGAAACAGTGCTTCCTTTACTTCATAAAGTAAAACAAAATTTTCTAAAATTTAAGCAGATGACATAATCCCTTAAGAGAAGGGACCCTGATGTAAAAATGTGGATGTGTAACCGATGTGATTCTGCAATCTTTGTAATGTTTTGAATAACCAATTAAAAAAAAAAAAGAGAAGGGACCCTGCCTTCTAAAACTTCACCCCTGTGGCGAGGAGGAGCTGTGTTGTATCGCTCAAGTGGTTCCAGGTTTGAACGTGTGGATTTTCTGATTTGCACAGGTGGGAGTTTTATGTGCCATTGGGGCTAATACAGTCTGACAGGGAAAAAAGGTGCCTGCAACTTGAAAGGGCTTGGATGATGAAAACGAACGGGTTGAGTAGCCCTCTCTGCAATGCCTGAGACTAGAAATGTTCTGAATTTGGATTTTTTTAGTTTTTGGAATATTTGCCATATATATAAAATAAGATACCTTGGTGAAATTAATTTCAAGTTCACATTCACCTCATTCACAGACACTGCAGATAATTTTAGGTAATATTTTCGTGTGCCTGGGGTTTGACTTTGAGCCATCACATGAGGCCAGGTGTGGAATTTTCTACTTGTGGTGCCATGTCAGTATTCAAAAAATTTTGAGTTTTTGATTTTCAGATTAGGAATGCTCAACCTATAATTCATGTATAACAAATAGAAAGCTGACTAATTTTGAAATTTGAATAAGATACCTAATAAATAATTAGCTTATTCACGAACATTTTCCATAATTCCACTAAGGTCATACTTCATTTTGGGGTGTTTCAACTCTCAAATGAAACTTACTTCATTAATTATTACAAAGACCAATTCAAACTTGTGAATAGTGATTTAAGGATGATCTTATATCATGGCTGTTAGTCACATGATAGTCTTTATTTTGGTCTGGGGATTGAACCCAGGGGTGCTTAACCACTGAGCTACAATCCCTTGTCTTTTTAATTTTTTATATTGAGAAGACCTCTCAAAGTTGCTTTATGGTCTCACTGAGTTGCTGAGGCTGGCTCCAAACTTTCAATCCTCCTGTCTCAGACTCCCAAATTGCTGGGATTATTGGTGTGTGCCACTGTACCCAGCTCATGATATTCTTTTAAAAAATAATAATAATAATAATTTTTTTAGTTGTTGATTGACCTTTATTTATTTACTTATATGTGGTGCTGAGAATCGAACCCAGCGCCTATGCTAGACAAACACTCCATCAACTGAGCCACAACCCTTGCCCCTCATGATATTCTTTATTGGAGTAATTTTCACAAATGAAACATTTTCTACTGCACAATTTTTGCTCTTCCATGGAATTATTCTTCTATTTCTGTAGTTCACAGAATTATTCATCATTAGGTGAACATATTGTAAATTATTAAGTAGAATTTCTGCCATTTGGTGTTTAGCTTTGAGAGCTGGGAATGTAGCTCAGTGGTAGAGCACTTGCCTAGTGTGCGTGAGACTCTGGGTTCAGTCCCCAGCACTGCAAAAAGCAGAACAGTAAAGCAATTCAGTGAAGGCTGAAGAACAGTTAAGATGGAAGATACGAGAAACCAAATATTAGATATTCTAGCTAAGACCAGTTACCAATGGATAGCTTGACATCCATGGATATTCAGTTTTAAAATATTAGAAAACAAAACGTTCTTAATACTTAATAACAAGCAGGCTTTCTCTTGCAGTGCCTCAGAATTATCTTACTCAATATCAGTTCTATAAATGTGTGAAAGACATCAACTCTTAATGGAGTTAGATTAGATATCAGAAAGCTCAATGCCCTTTGAGGGCAAGTTTTTAATCTTTGAAGTATCATATGTATTCAAATGTCTGTATGTATGTGTATTAATGAAGACTGTTTGATCATGGATTATTAAAAGAAGTTGAGGGTTGTTGTTTTTTAAGCATTAAAAAAAAAAAAAAATCACAGCCAGGTGCAGTGGTATGTACCTATAAACCCAGCTACTCAGGAGGCTGAGGTAGGAGAATGGCAAGTTTAAGGTCTGCTTGGACAACTCGACAAGACTGTCACAAAATAAAATATATAAAGGGTTTGGGATGCACATTAGTGGTAAAGCACTTACCTAACATGTATGTGAGGACCTAGGATCAATACCCAGCACTGCAGGAAAAAAATAATAACAAATATCCACATTAAACAATGAAAATAGGAAGAAAAAAGAACTGTTTTAAAACTTGAAAATTTTTTAAATTGAATTTTTTTTCATATTTGAGATGATTCTTCAATTTAAAAGAGAGAAATAAGTTTATCAATACTTGATGTATATAATGTATTTATTATGTTTTATATTCATAATTACAGCTCTAACCCAAAAGTCAAGTTCTTAAGAGATGTTTATTAGAGTGTTCCCTCTCTAGCTACCATTCACCTAGAAAGCACTGAGAAAAGGTGGCACTTGCTCCACTCCAGCTTAGTTCATCCATTCTGGGTGCAGAGCCCAGCACTGTTGTGTTGTAGATTCACAGCTGACTGAGTGGCTGCCTGGGATCCACTGGTGAAATCTGAACTCCCTGTGCAGAATGTGTCCCCATCATCTTTGTGCCCAGTGCCTAGCATAGGCCTGGTCCAGACGGGATGCTTTGGGAATTGAATTCCTAAGTTTGTATTCTGATCATATAATTCTGAAATATATAATTTTAATAAAGAGTTCTATTAATGTGACAACTTTAGTCTTTTCTGTGAAGGGCCGAGATGGACGGAAAAATGTGGTACCTTGTGTCCTGTCTATAAGTGGGGATCTGGACCGAGGCGTGCTAGCCTACCTCTATGATTCTCTCCAGCTCACCGAGAACTCCTTTGCAAGGAAGAAAATCCTTCATAGAAAGGTGCTTTTGATATTTCTGAGATGGACTTGGGAAACTAAACTTAGGGAACTTTTTCCTTTTTTTAATGTTAATTGTGCCCTTTTCCTCCCTTTTGCTCGTGACTTTTAATTGCCTTAGGTCCTGAAGCTCCACCCTTGCTTAGTCCCTGTAAAGGTGGCCTTGGATGTGGGAAGAGGCCCTACGGTGGAGCTAAGACAAGTGAGTTCACCTGCAAGCTGTGATTTTAATTATGACTCTTACTCCAAGTAAACTTGGTAGCTTGCCACTTGAAATTTTATTTTTATTTGCTCACTTTTGAAATGTTTTAATTAAATATTGAACTGTGGTTAATTACAGACGGTTGAACTATGGTATAAAGGAAGCTGAATACAATTCAGTGGATTTTGCTGTTGAAGTCATGCCCACTCAGTTTCGTATTTTAATGATTTTATATAGTTTTAGGGCTTGTGGTGTAGTTCAGTGGTTGAGAGCTTGTCTGCAACGCCCTGGATTCAATCCCCAGCATCACCAAAAAAAAAAAAAAAAACCCACAAACAATTTTAGCAATTAAAATGTATACAGATGTCTAATGGATTATTTCTTTCCATTTTAACTTAATGCTTGTTGATATAAGCAGAGGTTCTAGATGAGTGATTTTGGTTTTTCTTACCTGTCTTGGTCTAATGATTAAATATTATTGAGAAAAACCAGTGGCTTGGTTTTCTTTTTTTTTGGAGATTCCTTTTTTAGCTGTCATCATTTCTGTCCAGGACTGAGACCCACCCGGCCTCTCTGGTGAGGTCTGTAAAGTGGCAGTAGTGAGCCAGCAAAGAGGACTGTGGCTTGTGCTGCACACCCTTGCAGCTTGCAAGTTCCTAGGGTTTGAGAAACTGCTCTCAGGGACCCCGTTTGGTCATATCTGGAGGCATTTTTGATAGTCACAGGAGGGGAAGAGGGATATGGCCAAAGCCCCTGCATCTGAAGTACCCGGGGGACAAAGCCAGTGCTGGCCATTATAAATTTTCCTTTGTTTTGCTTTGCTCTCCTGCTCATTGAGAAGAAGTAAGGTCCACTGTGTCAAAGACATTTCTGTGATTGGCTTCTGGAATTCCATGCTACAAGTTTTTGTCACATTTTATCCTCCTGGATCTTCTCTCTCTTTGATAATGGTAGCATAATCCTAGGGCTCAATTTTCACCTCTCACATGAGTTGAGAGTTAACATTGCTCTTTGGACCTGTTTTTTATCTGACAGAACCAGTTTTAGTTTAATTGGGTTTGTTTTGAATGATAATGGTGATTAAAAATCATTTGATATAAAAATATCTCTCAGAAGATATTTTATCTTCTGACTCCAGACCTTTTATCTCCCCCCACCCACACCCTACAAGGCTTATCCAAAGGTGGAAAGTTCTCTAGAGGTAAAATGAACGCTTCTCGAATCCTCAAATAAACTCTAAATATATCTATAAAAATTTTTTAAAAATTAATATGGGATATTAATGCCTCATTATTTATTTATTTTTGCAGTACTATGGATTGAACTCAAGGCCTTATATATGATGGGCAAGTGCTCTACTCCTGAGCCACACACACCCCTACTCTTTTTATTTCATTTTATTTTGAGTCAATGTCTTGCTGAATTGTCTAGATTATCCTCAGCTTGTCCAAGTAGCTGGATTACAGGTGTGCACCACTTCACCTGGACTTAGAGATTGAAGAAGGTGATTTGTGGTTTCACAAAAATAGGACACTGTTTTTATTTCTTTCTATTTGAGGTCTTTATATTTTTCTTCAGGTTTGCCAAGGGCTATATAATGAATTACTAGAAAGTGGAATTTCTGTGTGGCCTGGATACTTGGAAACCTTGCCATCTTCGTTGGAACAGCTTTATTCAAAGTAAGAGGGAGTTATTTTCCTTGCATAAGAAATGTGTTTTTTTCAGTTATTACATGTGTCTTTAGTTAATGACAATTGAAATAAAACTCGAAATGTATATGTAATTTAAAATTATTCCTTATTTTCCCTTTTATAGAGCCATGTGCCCTTTAATAAACCTATTAAGTCCCACATTCTCAATTAAGTTGGGCACAATACCTTTATTTCATGAATTTATTTTTATGTGGTGCTGAGGATCAAACCTATTGCCTTACACATATGAGACAAGCACTCTACCACTGAGCTACAACTCCAGCTCCTGGAAATTATATTTTTTAAACACTATATTCATTCATCTATTACTTTTCTCAAAAGACTATGTAGACCTCTAAAAAATAATAGTTATTTAAAAGTTGCTATATGTGGTGGTATATCTGTTACTCAATTCAAGTTTCACCTCTGGGATGAGGGGATAAAATGGGTTAATTGCTATAGCAGGGAACAGAAGGTACATTTGAGCGCATGCTGTGTACAGTTCTAAAGCTTCATGTCATGAAGTATGTGTACCTCAGTTTATCCATTAGAGACGACATTACATACATAAGGTGCATTTGTTGAATCAGAACTCAAGGAACATGATGCCTTTCCTTGGCTCATTCTGAGATTAAGTGGAAGAGAATTCTACCCAAGCAGAGAGAACTAGTCTTCTCAGGGATTGGCACCTCTGCTCACCAGATTGCTCAAGACTGAAACTGGTTACTGGTTGATCACCCTTAACCTGAAAATTCAGAATCTGAAATGCTCTGAAACCTGAAACTTTTTGAGTGCTGACGTTTCACAAGTGGAAATTTCCACACTTGACCTCATGTGACAGGTTGTGGTCAAAACCCAGGTGCACCAAAGATGTCAGCCTGCCTCCTAAATAGATGTCAAATTCACATCTCTGTCTTTATAATTAAGGTCATCGAAGTTAAGGTCACCAGTATCTTTTGTGTAGTATTGGATTCATCTAATTGATCTCCCTTTATTTAGTCTTGCTAGTTCTGCTATTTTATTAATAAAAATGATTCATTCTTCTTTCTTTTGGGTATATTTTTATTTACTTATTTACTTTTTACTGTTTGTGTTGAATATACGTCTTTTGGATAAAGTAATCTGAAAGTTTGTATTCTGAACTCCTTAAAATTTACCTTCTGGATAATGTCTGCAAAAAAATAGCTTTCTATTTTTAGAAACAGCAACTAATGGTTTTATCATATATCAAATGAAGAGATTGAACTTTCCAGTCCTCACAGGTTCTAAACCTTGCCTTTGAGTCATGCGGATGTAACAAATATTGTTATTATTTATGCGGCTTTTGTCCCCACATATTTTTATCCATATATTTATTATTAAATACCTACTGTGCCTTATGCATTTTGATACTGAACAAGACAAAGTTCCCTGGTCTTGGTTTTTGTGAAGCTAGTATCTAAAACAGATAACAAATAACTAAATAGATAAAATAGTTTTTGATGGAATCCTACAAAGGAAGTAAGCATTTAATGAGATAGTGTGGCTTGCTGAGCCGAAAGGCCAGTGTAGATATATTCAGTGATTGCTGAACTACAAACTCTATTAACATGCTATAAGTTATAAAGAATGCGTGTAGTTGGTATAATTTGCTGTACACCTGATCTTTACTATAACATTGTTTATTATACTAGACTTTAAAATCATTGTTCTTGAATTACAGCCAAGTTCCAAAGGCTGTGGGGGTTATGAGGTTCATCCAGATCACACCAAATGTGTGTTGAGGTGCCAATGTTTATGTCTCTGGTTTTAGTTTCTCAAGACTTCCTTAATTACAATCCATTACAAACTCTAGGAATTTTGCTTTGAATATGATTCGGAAACAAAAAAAGTTGGGTTTGTCTGCTTCAGCTCTTAGGCTCTGACCTTGAGTTGGAAGTGGCAGGGCTGTGGTTGAAGCTGGCACTGTGGGTTTGTGTATTTGAGTTCATGTGTTTTGTTGAACTTCTCTTTTCTTAGGTATGATGAAATGAGTATCCTCTTCACAGTTTTGATTACTGAAACTACTTTGGAGAATGGATTAATACATCTGAGAAATAGAGATACCACAATGAAGGAAATGATGCATATATCCAAATTAAAAGACTTTTTAATCAAGTATATGTCATCAGCTAAGAATGTATAGGTTTTCACATTTGTATAATAAATACTCTCCTAATTTGGTTGTTTTATGTTCATTTGGATTGTTTTTAGTCCCTTTGCACTCAGAAGTAGACATTTTTTGGTGCTTTCTTTGATTCATTTGTTATTATACTTTTGATATATTTTATCGTATCAAGAATATGTTAAGATACAAGAAACGAAAATCCTACTACACTGGTTTAAGCAATTTGAGGTTTGTTTTTCTCATATAACAAGAAATGCTGGGGACAGACCATCTAAAGCTAGTGTAACTGTATAGTTAGGGACCTAGGCACTGGGTTGACCACCATCTGTAGTATGTTGACTTCTTGCCTCCTGATCACAGGTGACTGCTGCATTTCCAGCCTTTTTGTCCACCTTCTAATTAGGAAAGTCAAGGAGACAAGAGCTAGCCACTGAAGATTCTTCCCATTTTAGTTATGAAAATAAGAGCTTTCCTAGTCACTGCAATCAGAAGATCTCTCCATCTCATTGATCAGAATTGGGCCATGTGGCAGTTGATCCAGGATCAGTCACCATCTAAGGAAATGAGAATGCACTGATTTAGAAAAATGTAGCTTATCCCTTGGAGTATAGTATTATCTTACTGTCTGACCATGGGTTTTTTTTTTATCAGGAAAAAAAAAGGGTTTTTTGTAGTCCTGAGGATTGAACACAGAGGCACTTTACAACTAAGCTGTATCCCCAGCCCTTTTTATTTTATTTTGAGACAAGGTCTTGCTAAGTTGCTGAGGCTGGCCTAACACTTCAATCCTCCTGCCTCAGCCTCTTGAGTAGCTGTCTCAACATAAAAAATTCAAGAAGGGCAGGGGCTATGACTCAGTGGTAAAGCACCCCCTGGGTTCAATCCCTAGTACACAGGAGGGGCGTAATTTACATAAAAATAAATTTACCTATTTCAAGTGATAAGTTTTGACAAGTAACTACCAACACAATGATAACCGGACATTTTCATCACCCCAAAACATCCCCTCATGCCACTTTAGTATGTCTTAGTAGGAAACCTTATTAGGTTGAGAGCTACATAGCTGGACTGTTTCTTTTTGATAGAACTTCCCCCAACCCAGATGCTTTTAATAAGTTTTCATGCTCATAAATTTTATTTATTCTTACGTGGTACTGAGGATCAAACCCAGGGCATCACACATGCTAGGTAAGTGCTCTACCGCTGAGCCATATCCCCAGCCCTCATAAATATTTTCACAAAGTAAAAATTTATAGACTTTAAATTTTTTCTCTCATTGATGTTGTTAAGCCACATTGCTCTCTATTGAAACATGTTAGAAACCTATGAGGCTGGGTGCAGTGGTGTGTGTCTGAAATCCCAGCTACTCACTGGCTGAGGCAGGTGGATCACAAGTTTGAGACTAGCCTGGGCAACTTACCAAGATCTTGTCCCCCAAAATAAAAAGGACTGGGGATGCAGCTCTGTAGTAGAGCACCCCTGAGTTCAGCCTCCAGTCCTGGGAATGGGGGACAGAAAAACAGTCCTGAAACTCATTGTTGACTTAGCTATAAGAATGTTCTTGGAGACAGTGGCCTGCTATGTTTATAGTATGTCCTCATGTGAAGAAGCATAGAAATTTTCCTGATTTAAATATCAGGGATTGTGTGTTTCTCCTGAATCACTAACCTATTACATCTTTACATTGGCCTTTTATCCATAGGTTGAATCCCATCCATGTGTTCAACTGTGGGTTAAAAGTACTGGGGGGGGGGGGACACAAAATCTTGCATCTGTGTAAACATACTCCCCCGCCCTGTTATTATTCCCTAAATAACTGTTTGATGGAATTTACTTGTCTCACGTGTACATAATCTGGAGCTGACTTAAAGCACAGGGGAGGGTGTGCATAGGTTCTGTGGATCTTGGTATCCAAGGGGAATTCTGGAACTAATCCCCATAGATACTGAGGGACGACTGCATTTTTGTTCATTCACAAAGACTATAGGTGTCGGGGACCTCCCATCTAGAAGGACTTCCTGGGGAGGTGACATGCTGGGTAACAGCTGGGCAGGGAGCTCTACAAAGGTGGTCAGAAAATTGAGAAGGAATGATGCCAAGGAGCAGCCTTATGATGTGTTCTGGTCAGAGAGACTGAGGCACCCAGGCCCTTGCATAGATAGAGGAAAGGCCTGAAATAACCCCAGAGCAGAGAGCCAGCCAGGAAGGCAGGAGTGAGCAAAGGGGAGACAGGTGGGAGATGAGACCCGAGAGGGCACATCCCTTCCACGAGGGCCACAGTGAGGAGGTTGGAAACCACTGGGACAGGAGGGAACAGTTCGAGCAGAGAGTGGGCATATTGTTCATTTGAAAAGATCACTATGGGGCCTGAGATTGTGGCTCAGTGGTAGCATG
Source organism: Callospermophilus lateralis (assembly GCF_048772815.1). Lineage (NCBI taxonomy): Eukaryota > Metazoa > Chordata > Mammalia > Rodentia > Sciuridae > Callospermophilus > Callospermophilus lateralis. Next base: position 14,338,913 of record NC_135315.1, read on the forward strand.
CGCAGGGCCCTGGATTGGATCCTCAGCACCACATAAAAATAAATGAATGGAATAAACGTATTGTGTCCAACTATAACTGAAAAAATAATATTAAAAAAAATCACTGTGGAAAAGAGAATGCAGAGGAGCAGAAAGGAGACATGTGAAGGGACTCTGACCTTAGCCCCATAATGGTGGCAGGACAAGGGGTGGGGGTGCAGCCATACCTTCCTAAACCCTGCAGGAGGATCCCTGCCCAGACTTTGCACTCCGGTCGGTAATTCTCTGGCCTTTTCCCAGGGAAAGGTCATGCTCTGGCGCACTCTTCCCACTGGACATCTGATGGGCCACAGAGACAGGCACAGATGTCCCGTGATCCTCAGGTGTCTAATTTCTCTAGCCTAAGTTATGTGCCACTGGAGAGCTCAGTCACTGTCTCTGGCAGTGCATACTGGGAAAGGGTCAAAGGTTAGGAATGAGTCCATTCCCCTCCAGGGCAGCTGAGGAGAGAAGGGAATTAGCTCCAGGCTTCCTGAACCCACTGCTGATCACACCCAGGCAGGTCTCCCTTGACAGCCTGAGGGAGAGGCAGCACAAGAGCAAGCCAAGGAGGCTGTAATCCTCCACCCTGGGAGCAGGAGCAGGACCAGCAGTGCGGGGGCCCAGAGCACATGTCAGCCCAGGGAGAGTTCTATAGATTGTTGGCTGTTATCATTTGGATCTTAAATATGCCCCTAAAGACAAGTTCCCCAGCTGAAGGGGTTTGGGAGATAATGAAAACATTAGGAGGTGGGGCCCAGTTGCAGGGAGGCTGTCCTGGGAATGTGCCCTTGAAGAGTTGGTCACCAGCCCCTCTCTCCCTCTGCTCCCCCAATGCCTGGAGGTGAGGGGCTCTGCTCTTTTCCGTGCTGCGCACCCCCAAGAAGCCCAAAGCCACAGGGCCCCCACCCAGCAACTGCAGACTGAAACCTCCGAGACCGTGAGCTAAAATAAATCTTTCCTCCTTTAAGTTGTTTTTCTCAGGTGTTTTGCCACAGAGACAGAGCCCTGACTAACACACTGGTCTTTTTCTTAATGATTAGTAGAAGCTCATTATACATTATGGAACTTTGCACTTTATCTGAGACCTGAGTTCACAATGTTTCCCTTTCATTATTCTTGTGACTTAATTGAGGTTTTTACTTTAAATATAATTTTTAACTAGTTTATCTAATCAAATGTCCTTCATGTCTTCTGGATAGTAAGTCAAGCCTAGGAAAGTCGTCTCCATTTTAAGATTATTTTCATTTAAAAAAATTTGTTTGGTACTGTGGGTTGAACCCAGAGGTAATTTACCACTGACCTATACATCCCCGGTCCTTTTCATTTTTATTTTAAGACAGGTTCTCACAAAGTTGGTTAGGGCCTCGATATATTGATAAGGTTGGCCTTGAACTTATCTTCCTGTCTCAGGTTTGTGTGTTTTTGTTTGTTTGTTTGTTTTGTTTTTGAGAGAGTTTTGTTTTGTTTTTGTTTGTAGGTGTTGCTGAGGATCAAACCTGGGCCACATGCATGCCAGGCGAGCGCGCTACCGCTACCGCTTGAGCCACATCCCCAGCCCTGTTTGTGTGTTTATTTATTTATTGAGATGAGGTCTTGATATTTTGCCCAGGCTGGTCTTGAATTTTTGGGCTCACATAACTCTCCCATCTCAGCCCCCTGAGTAGCTGGGACTACAGACACAGGCCATTGGACTGGCTAAGTGGCACTCTGGAACCACATTACTGGGTAGGGGGTGTGGCTCCATGGTAGGGTGCTTGCCTGGCATGCATGAAGCCCTGGGTTCCCTCCCCAGCACCACAAAAATGAAAACAAACCGCATCATAACCCTCGTCAAATAGGAGTTCAGAAGCCTAGGAAATTACAGGTGCCTTGCCCCTGGAGCAGGGCACGTGGCCATCCTCCACTCACAAGAGCATGGGGCGGGGGGCGGGGGCAGAGAAGCCAGGTGCTGTCCTGGCAAAGCTCTGCCCTCCACTCTGGCGCCCAGTTCCTCCGCGGGAGGCAGCTGAGGCCCAGGCAGCAAGGGTGGTGTAAGAAAATCTATAAAGGATTACAATTAAAAAGAGAATTTAGCAAGAAGGCTGGATCCAAAGTCAACCTTCCAAAATACTGTGTTTCTATATATCAAAAACTGAAATAAAAATCCTATTTCCCATTGTGTCAAAGTAACAAGTGATTATGAATATATCTAAATAAGATGTATTGAATCATCCTGGTTTCAATCATCCCTGATACCGATATATTTAAAAATATAAATAAAATAAAAACAAATAAATAATAAAAATCAGAAAAAAATCAAAACAGCCCTGGAGGGGGCTGGGGATGTGGCTCTAGCGGTAGTGTACTGGCCTGGCATGCGTGCGGCCCGGGTTCGATCCTCAGCATCACATACAAACAAAGATGTTGTGTCCGCCAAAAACAAAAATAAATAAACAAACAGCCCTGGAGAAAGAGAGGTTAGATCCTGAAACAGGCACTTAGTAAAAGAAGAACTCCCGGTGACATAAACATGGGAGAAAGTGCTCATCCTTATCAGTCACCAGGAGAAGCAACTAAAGTCACTATGAAATTCCACTATATACTCATAAGAAAATGGCCAGAATTAAAATGAGCAGCAGCGACCGTGTTGGTTCAGACGCAGGAAATGGGGACTTCCAGACTCTGTGGGTTTTCGAAGGTGGCAGTTCCACCGGAAAACGATGTGGCTTTCTCTGCTTGGACTGAAGATAAGCACACCCAGGAACACCCCCCACCCTCCAGCCATTCCTGGGTCATGTGTCCGCTGCATGCACATGGGAGCCAGGAGAGGGCGCAAGCACCAGAATGTGCACAGCAGCATCGCTTCTAACGGCCTCATCAGCTGTAGAATAAATAAATCACAGTAGATTCTAACAATGGAATACAATGAATTCCAGCTACATTCAGCAATGAGAGTGAATTTCATAAACACAATATTGAGCAAAAAGGGCGCTGTGGTGCACACCTGTAATCCCAGCAGCTGTGGAGGCTGAGGAAGGAGGATCAGGAGCTCAAAGCTAGCCTCAGCAAAGGTGAAGCGCTAAGCAACTCAGTGAGACCCTGTCTCTAAATAAAATACAAAATAGGGCTGGGGATGTGGCTCATCAGCACTTCCCTGATAGAACTCATTAGACTGTACACATACTTGTATGCATTTTCAGATAATGTGTGCTCTATTTCACAATGAAAAATTTTAAAGAAGCTATGCATTTGCAGAAGAACCAACATGAAACTTCTGGATCTGAAAGCCATAGCTACTGAATGAAAAACTCAGCAGATCCTCTTCCTCCTCCCTTCCTGGATTCAATCCAGAGGATGTCAGTGCTGGCCAAGCATCGGGTGGCAGTAAGGTCAAGTGGAACCACAATGACCAGGAGCTGGTGTTGGGGCCCTCCTGGGGAGAAGCAGGTGACCACACAGGGCGTGGTGATGCACTCAGGTACTGGGCATCTACACAGTGGAGTGTAAGCCCACATGTGGAGTTGGAGCCTGTGAAGGGCACAGAGTTCTGCAAGTGGGAAGGAAAGGGGCCGGTGTCAGAGCCCAGATGGAGTGACAAGGGTATTCTCATGAAGGGGTAGCCAGGAGGGGTGACCGTGTTAAGGGTCCCTGGTGTCAGATTCTTAGTGGGGTGTAGAGGGTGTTGGTGTGACAGAGCCCAAGCAGGGTGAGCGTGTGATTCTGGCTCAGATGTTGGAACCTGAGAAAGTGGAGGGACTTCTGCAGCAGGACACATTGGTGTGGGGACGTGGGGTGTCAATCCAAGTGGCATGCAGGGGGTGTCTGTGTGTGAGACTTATTACACACAGGGGAACTGATGAAAGTCTGTATATCTACACTGAGGGCATTGGGAGCCCCATGCCTGGTCATCAAGATCCTTATAAATAAGGGAGAAAACTAGAACATGTTGTGGCTGGAATTGGAGATGTCAGTGTGAACTCGTGGTTTTCACTATGGAGACATAGAAATACATGTAAGCTTGGGGCTGGGGATGTGGCTCAAGTGGTAGCGCGCTCGCCTGCATGCGTGCGGCCTGGCTTCGATCCTCAGCACCACATACAAAGATGTTGTGTCCACCGAAAGCTAAAAAATAAATATTAAAAAAAAAATTCTCTCTCTTTCTCTCTCTCTCTAAAAAAACCAAAAAAAAAAAAAAAAAAGAAAGAAAGAAATACATGTAAGCGTAAATGTAAGTATGTACATAAATACATTCCTAAGCTCTGACCCTTGGAAGAGTTTAGAAGCAGCAACACCCTGAGAGTCACGATCACAGTTAAGAGTCCAGAATCACCTGGAAGAAACCAGGACTCTGGAAAAATAGATCACTCCAGAGGGGGTCAGGACAAGTACAAGATGAACCTGAAAGTAAGGGACTGTTCAGAGAATGTGCCAGAAAGTAAGGAAAGATTTAGACAAGGATGGGAACATGTCAACAGCACACAGAGGCCAGTTTGGAGGGGACCCTGCTGGTCAATCCAGGGTGATAAAATAAACCATGGGAATAATGATGATAATTTATTGAATAAAATAGGAAATTACAACTCCATAAATATGTAAATAAAAAATCATGATGATCATGGATGATAACTTATTGAATAAAATAGGAATCCATGACTCCATAAAGATATAAATGATTTCAAACTGATAAATAGCATGTTCATGTCATTTCAAAGTGCCTATCCACAAAAATATTAATTATTACAAAAATACTATAATTAATGTAATGTGATGTGTTCATCTGAGAAACCCAGTGGACATCCCTGAAGGCAAGTGATCAAAGGAATCACCAGTTATGGGAGAAATTGACACCATGCGCTGCCTAGGAGGACACACTGAAAGAACCAGGCATCTTCTGTGACATTTCTGCCAAAAATGCATCCTGAGTCTCCATCACAGTCACATCAGGTAAACTCACAGTGAGGGACATTAAAACATAATTGATCCCAGTGGCTTTGGAGGCCGAGGCAGGAGGGTTGCAAGTTCAAAGCCAGCCTCGGCAACTTAATGAAGCCCTAAGCAACTTAGCAAGATCCTATCTCTAAATAAAAAATAAAAATGGGCTGGGGATGTGACTCAATGGATAAAAGGTCACAGGTTCAATCCCTGGTACCAAAAACAAAACAAAATGATAATTGGCCTGTTGCCTTCAAAAGCCCAGGAGAGGCGAAGGGGCTGTCCCTCACTGAAGGACATGGTATGTCTTGGTGGATGAATCATGTGCTGGGAGGTTGGTGCCTTCCGACCTGTGGGGACAGAAACTCCTGCCCTCCTGACCGTCCTGGACCTTACCCTTGGCGCCTAGCCATCCAGGGGTTCATCCTTTCTGATATCCTTTATAATAAAGCAGCAGAGGAATTAAACTTGTTCCAAGTTTTATAATCCATTTTAGCAAATTACCCAGCCGAAGGAGTGGCAGGAACTCCCAATTTATAGCCATTTGGTCAGAAGCACATGAGGTCCAGACTTTCAACTGGCTTCTGAAGCGAGGGCAATCTTGTGGGCCTGAGCCCTATAACCTGGAGGTTGATATTAACTCCCAGCGGTTAGTGTCAGAAATGCATTGAGTCATCAAACGCCAGTGGTTGTTGGAGAGTTGGAAAACTGGTTACTGACATGGGAAAAAAACCCCACACGTTTGGTGTCAGACGAGCTGTGAATACAGAATATTTTCATCAGAACCGTAGATATGGTTATTTCAAGATGATGTTATTTTAGTCTTTGGTCAGAACTCTCTAGAAGCCAGCATCCTGCCAACTAAAGAGGGCCTGCCACCTGTAGGAATGTGTCCTCGCGCCTGGCTACAGGCCTTCACCTTGGCTGCAGGCCTGCGGGTCACCCAGGATCATGACTCCCGCCACCTGCCTGAACCTACTCCATTCTCCTCCGTGGCTGTAGGAATCTATTTCCCAGACTTAGTTCTGTGTGCTTGGCTGCTTTCTCTCCCTCCTGCATTTTCCTCCCACTGGCTTTGCCCTTGACTGACCTTCAGTGACTGTGTGTGGTTCCCCGGTCCCTGTGCCCTTCCTCCCTTTCTCTCATTCTCTCTCTCTCTCTCTCTCTCTCTCTCTCTCCTGCCCCCCCCCCCCCATTGCAGATGGGACCCAGGGCCTCGTTCCATGCAAGTACTCTACCACTGAGCTACATCCTGGCCTTTCCCTGCTTCCTTTCTGACCTTGACTGTCCCTCTGGTGACCAGGTTCCACAAAACCCACTCTGAACATCCAAGTGTACATCTTTTTTTTTTTTTTTAAGTTGTCAATGGAACTTTTTTTATTATTCATTTCTATGTGGAATCGAACCCAGTGACTCACACATGCTAGGCAAGCGCTCCACCACTGAGCCGCACCCCCAAGTGTACATCTTAGAAAGTAAAAGACTTTCTGGTGGTTAGAAACGTAGGTTAGCTGTCACTCAGACCTGAGTTCCTTTCCTGTCTTCAGGCTTTATTGAGTGACCTTGTGCCTTAGTTTCTTTTTGTATGAAAGGAGGGAAATATAAGTACCTGCCTCAAGAAGCCGTCGCAGGGACTACAAGAGGAGATGCACCGAAGCACTTAGTGCCTGCTCAGTTGGTGTCAAATATTATCATTGTCATTATTAAGGTACAAAGGCAATTCTGAGAGGCATGTGGGCTACCTCTTGCTGTGTCGCACCCTCTGGGCCTCACCTCTGATTCCAGCTGCCTCTAGGGCTTCCCCCACTCTACACCCAAGCTTCTTACTTCAAATACACAACACACTTCATTTTTTTCTGTCCTGAGGCTTGGCTGCGCCATGGGGTAAGACACCAAAGGAGGCCTGCGTGGGACACCCACATGCAGAGCCTAGAACTGGAGGAGGCGCCTCCCCTCCTGGGGCTGTCTTCAAACAGCAGGGGTTGGAAGCCAATTAATCAATGACTCTCACCACTGATGCTCAAGTGGACCATTCTGAGAGGCTCTTTTGTGCTTCCAGAAGGTTCCAGTGGGATCCAGCCAGGTGCCCCCTGCAGTGCCCAACTCAACAACATACTCTTCTGTTGGCTTTCCCAGTAGTCCCGGAGGCCCATTCCCTGGGTCCACCTCCCAGGTAAGCTATGTGCCCGGAAGGCCTTATCTTGGGCTCTACATTCAGTCTAGTTCAGGAAAAGAGGAGTCGGATGGGCCTAGGAAGCAGCCTCGGTGGACAGATACCACAAGGGCTCCACGGAGGTGATGAGTAGGGTGGGGAGGACCCTTAGCGCACCATGCTTCACAATTCCCAAGACCTTCCCCCGCGATGGAGAGGGAGGTGCGGTGGAAAGTGGATACCAGGTTATGCAATAGCTCCTGCACTTGAAAGGTTTAGAGCAATGGTAATTAAATGGCATTAGTTGCTTCTTCTACCTGCATTAGAAGCTTTGCAAGGAGCAAATGAGAGGCCATTGATTCAGGGCAAACCAGGAAACCTAGAGGGCTTCCTTCCCTCTAAAGATGGCCTCATCTCCCAAAGCCAAGGGGCAGGCCTTGCCCACAGCAAGCCGAGGATTTGATCAAAGGTAGTGAAACCAGGGAGACCGCATGGGCACATCCAGCAGTTTTCTTGCCTCAGGCATGGACAGGGAAGGAGGGGGCCTTGGTGTTAGGACTTTGAAATTCCTAATTCCCTTGAGCCCTCTGGGAACAGCACCCTCCCTTTGCCATCGGAAGGCCTGATGTGAGGCAGACATGTCTTATCTTTATTCACTATTATGCTAAAATGCACATAATATAGAATTTACCCTCCTAACCAATTTTAGGTTCACATTAAATGCAGTTGTATTGTCAGGGCACCAACACACCGTCCACCTCTAGAACTCTTCCATCTTCCCAAACTGAAGGTCTGTGCCCATGAGACAGTCACTCCTCAATCCCTTTCCCCGCAGCCCTGGGCCATCTCCACTTCTCGCTTCACAGAATTCTCTAAGATCCATCCCTGTCTCCCGCATAGGTCAGACTCGGGTCTGGGCAGAGCCTGGGTGGGAAGGACAGTCTCTGCCATGGGCAGCAAGTGCTTACCTCCCCAAGGGCTGCAGGGTGTGCCAGGAGCTGGGGGTCACCGGGAGTGTGGCTGAGAGTGCCTAGCTGGGGGAACAAAATATAAGACTAGATCAAGGAACTGGAAGTTCATGCCATGCCACGGACAACCGGAGCTGATCCAAAACCTGTCACAGAGATGGCTTCTTGAAGCTTGGACTCAGTAGGACCCCACAGCCAAGCAGCCCAACATGGCAGCCACAGTGAGTTAGAAGCGATGCTGCATTCTGGGTGAGACAGGGCTCGTGGCACGTGTTACAATAATAGAATTTTGGATATATAGTAGATTAGATAAAATATATAATTCTAATCAATTTCACCTGTTTTGCTGGGTGTGGTGGCTTGCATCTGTATTCCCAGCAATTTAGGAGGCTGAGGCAGGAGGATTGCAAATTTGAAGCCAACTTCAGCAACTTAGCAAGACCCACAGCCACTTAGGGAGACTCAGTCTTTTTTTTTTTTAAGAGAGAGAGAGAGAGAGAATTTTAATATTTATTTTTTTTTTAGTTATCAGCTGACACAACATCTTTGTTTGTATTGGTGCTGAGGATCGAACCCGGGCCGCACACATGCCAGGAGAGCGCGCTACCGCTTGAGCCACATCCCCAGCCCAAGACTCAGTCTTAAAAAACAAATAAGACCTGGGGATGCAGTTCAGTGATAGAGCACCCCCGGGTTCAATCCCCAGTACCATAATAATAATAATAATAACATTATTATTATAATTATTAATTATTAGGGTTGGTTAGGTTAATAATTATTATAATAATATTGTTATTATTTTATCTGTTTCTTTTCATTTTTTACTGAGGCTATAGACAAATGCAAAAGTGCCTATGTGGGTCACATTTTATTCCTATTGGTCAGTGCCGGGTGATGAGCAAGATACTGAGGGAGTTGGAGGCGCTGAGTAGGAAACACATGGAACTGGCTCATTAGGGAGACGGAACGCACACCAGCGGACCAGCCCGTCAGGTGGGCTTGTGGGACATTCCTTTATCAAAGCAATCCAAATGCCGTGGGGTGGGGACACCTACACTCGGGAAAGCCTAAGTGGTCGCTGCCCTCTGTCAGCCAGAGTTGGGGGCAGAAGATGCTACCATGAGGATGGTACCCATGGGGATGGCAGGATTCTGGACCAGCAGAGGATAGGTGGTGGCACCCGGGTGTGGAGTCCAGGCTACTGTGATGACCTCGGTGGGTGGTAAGGCCAAAGTGCTTGTGACCCACGATGGGACCCAGGTGTTTCTAGAAATGAGTGCCACAGGCAGCCAGTAGCAGTATTATTTATACAACAACAACTAAAGATCCAAAGCAACTGAATGCGGGGGAGACTGGTGTCGGCACTGAAATAGAAAATTGTGAGTTCCTGCCTGGCTTCCAGATTTGAACCACTTCTCAAACTCGCCAGGGAATGAGCTACGAGGTTGCCTCGAGAAAAGACTCTGTTAAGCAGCAAGTGTAAATGATAAATATTCTCTCAATCCTTCCCCAAAGCTTCCTAGGTCCCCCTGCCCCTTTTTTTGGTGGTGGTGGTACGGTTAGGGGTACCAGGAATTGAACCCAGGGACACTTAACCACTGAGCCACATCCCCAGCCCTTTTTATATTTTTTCCTTAGAGACAGGGTCTCACTAAGTGAACTTGCAATTCTCCTGCCTCAGCCTCCTGAGTCACGGGGATTACAGGCCTGCACCACCACGCTCAGCTCCTATAGCTCTTTAGCAGAGAGATTATACCCTGGCGAAAGGAGTCCACCAGTCCACTCAGGGGACTTCAGGAACTGTCAGATACACGGTCTGAGCTGAGACTTGATACCAGGGAACCCAGAATGCTCGCTTCAGTGGGGATGCGTGGAAGCCGTTGATAAACGAAGCACTGCTTCAACATTTCTCACATTGGGTCCGATTTTGTCGGCAGCATTGGCCACACCAGGTGTGCTGTTCCCATCCACGGAAATGCCCGTGAGTTGGGAGGCTGCAGGTGTTGAGCAGAACCCAGCTGCCCTGCTCCTCAGGCCACTGGATATGGCAGATCTCCCGTCTGTAAGTCAGATGGAGACACCAGCAGAGTCTTCGGGGTGCTACAGCAAGGCCATGACCTCCACCCCAAAGAACAACTCACCATTCAAAATGCAGCTCCTGGTCTGCCACCGGATCTTCAAAGAGACCAAGTTCCTGAGCCCACGACAGGCAACTGTGACCAGAGATGTCCATCAGGACAGGGGACTGTCAGGTGGGCAACTAACGGTTGGTCCATCACGTGATAGAATTGGGACATTCAGCACAGGGCACAAAACAAGGCACGAGAGCAGGAGGTAGGGACTCCTCTGTCACCTGCCTCTGTGACTCTGAGGCCTCAGCTAGCTCTCACCGATGACCTGCCAAAGGAAGCTCAGATCTGGCTTAACTTGGTCAGTTTGATATTCTGGTGAGAATCAGAAATGGACCATGCTGGCCGCAGTCAGACCGTCCTGCAGGCAGAAGGGAAGGAAGATTCTTCCAGCAGGCAGAGCGCCCAGCAGTGCGGGGGCTGTCTGCTGTGGGTGGAGGGAAAAGCGTCCGCGGTGAGAACCTACTGGGACTCCCGGACGGCAGCAGATGCTCCAAAGCTGATCCCAGGATGGCCGGAGGAGCGGGATCAGAAGGTCAGAGACCAGGGGGAGTGGGGAAGACAGTGGGGGGGGGCTCGTGGGAGTGAGCAGAAAGCCTGGATCGTTGTGTCCCTTGTCCGTGCCCAGCAGGGAACGCACGTGGAGGAAGATGTAGTTAACAGCCCAGCGGATAGAACCCCTTGCTGGGTGACTCCAAGCGGCCCCTGGAGAGGCTTCCATGGCAGGGAGGAGTATGCCCAGGGTTTCCCTGGGGAGGTGGCATCTTTTGATGCTTCCAACAACAGAAAATGGCAAAGGCAGCACCATGGCCCCAGGAGGGCCCGGCAGCCAGCGCTCAGGCCCTATAGGGTTGGAGATGGGGCCGCCCCAGCCATCTAGACCATCTGCAGTGAGGGGGAGGGAAACTGGATGGGGGAGGGAGGGGAGGAGCATCGCTGAGGACCCAGGGCCTGCTGCCACCCGTCTTCCACCCATCTTCCCGTGGGAGGTCCCCGGGAGGTGGTGACTGGCACCCACTGGCAGACAGTGCAGACTCAACTCCGTGGCGGGCACGGGGAGAGCAGAGTGGTGGGGGGCTGCCCAGGGGTGTGTTGGCCTGCTCTCGTGCACCACCTGGTGCCCTCTTGGTCTCACCCCTAATGCCAGCCGGTGCCGTGGGCAAGGTCCCTGCACAGTCACAGAACCGCAGCCAAGAAGAACAGGCGTCTTGTCCTCTGCCCGGCTCTGACACTGGCCACGGACCAGCTCTCGACACAGGCCTTCTTGGCTGACCCTCAACCGAGGAGGAAGCCCCTCTCCCTGTCCATCCTCCAACGCCGGTTTCTGGGAGGCAGTCTGGACTTCCAGACCTCGGACGGTCTTAAAGGACCCGACTCAGTGTCCCCTGTGGCCCCCGAGCCCATGATCCCTGGGTTGACTTTCCTCCTTCCCCATCTCACTCCCGGTCACTCGTGCCTCCTCCCTGGGGACTCCCCGCTCCCTGCTCCTTGTCTCTGGCTCTGCTTTAGAGGGAGCTCAGCTTAAGGCGGATGAGGAAGCCAGTGGTGGCCAAGTCACCAAGTTTAGGACGTTGAAGGCTTAAAGGTTTCTAGAGTGACAGCCGGCTAGTCTGTCTCTGAGTGAGCATCACCGCCCTTGGAGTGGCTGGGACTGAGGTTCTATTAGATACCTGATCACGCTCGGGCCCCTCACATCCACTCCCCGAGTTCATTTCACCACAACGTGGGTATGATTCCCACCCACTTCCTTATAAATGAGGACACCAAAGCCCAGAGAGGTTGGGTAACTTATCCAGAGTCACACGGCACATGACTCAGCCTAGGTTCAGATTGGGTCTGACTCCGGAGCTACATATACTGAGTCTGTGTAATGTACTGATTTCCATAAATAAAAATATCGACAGGGGAAGTGGAGAACGAAGCTCATGAATGCCGTTTCATGGCAGCAAAATCTTTAAACTGACTCCTGCCCACCCTGAAGCGCTGTTCCTGCTGCCGTTTGCTAGGATCGAGCGCCTACTTCAACCGCTTGCCAGGCCGTGGTGACTCTGCGAGACGGCTTCACTCTTCTGAGTTTCCTCGCTTGTCAAAGCACGTTACTAATGCCATTGCTGTGGGCGTTGACGTCACCCAGGCCGTGGCCTCTACTCAGAGGTTCATTGCTAGGAATAATCAGGACTGAGGTCCAGGCCGCCCCGGAACAAGAACAGAGCACCGACACTTTGGTCAAGTTCTTCTGTTTGTCTGGTTCCCTAGAAATATCAGTTAACTTTTATACTTTTATTTTACTTGACTTCAAACTCCCAGAAGAAGACACTCAGGCTAGAAATCATTTTGTCCTCCATGACATTTTGGTAGCAGCCCAGGAACATGTCTGTGTCCTAACTCCTGGAACTTGGGAACAGGACTTTATTTGGGAAAAGAGTCTTTGTAGATGTAATTAAATTAAGGATCTTTTTTTTTTTTTTTTTTTTTGCACGGGTGTGTGTGTGGGGGGGGGAGGTGGGGTGTACCAGGGATTGAACCCAGGGGCGCTTAACCACTGAACTGCATCCCAGTCTATTTTTTTTTTTTTTTTAATTTTGAGACAGAGTCTCACTACGTTGCTAAGGCTCCTCCTGTCTCAGCCTCCCCAGGTGCCGTGTGGGCGCCACCGAGCCGGTTACATTAAGGATCTTGAAATGAGATCATCCTGGATTATCTAGTGACCTCTGTCTTCTTTCTTCTTCTTCTTTTTCTTCCTCTTCCCTGCCCCGATTGATCCACTTTCAAGATCACCTTTCTGGATTTTGCTTTGTGTTTTTGCTTTAGAACCCTCAGTGGACACAGGGACAGGGAAACGTGAATGATGGTCATTGTCATGCCTCCAGGACACACTGTGAAGAACATCGCAGCCTAAGACTTGTTCTTTTAAAAATGATGGAAAAATTAAAATGAGACTGAAGAAGAAATTGGGAGGATGGTCCGTGCCTACAAAGCAGAGCTCTCCGGCCGTTACCAGGGAGTCCACCTGAACACTGCTGACGGCGACACTGGATTCACCCAAGCAGCTCAAAGGAATAGCGCTTAGCCATGAAAAACAGAGATTCACTTTAGGTGACCCAGTTGGACATTTTAAAATGCCAAATGAGTCTACTTTTCCTTCACTTAAATCAGCTTTCCTAGACAGTGTCTTACACTGAGATGTAGTCGGTTTCTTTGAATTTCAGAAGGCGAGTTCGGAATAGGCAGAATCAGTTACATAATTATGACAGGATTCTGAAATATAAAAGGAAAAATATTGGTGATTCAATAAATTTAAGCTATGTGAACAGAGGGACTTGAAAAGGAAATCCTATTTCTAGGAGGTAGATGGCCTGTTAGAACCAAGCATTAAGTGGTTTTTCCTGGACTGTGTCAAATTATCTATCTCTCTATCTATTTAGCACTGGGGGTTGAACCCAGGGTTACTTTACCACTGAGCCACATCCCCAGCACTTTTTTATTCTTTGAGACAGGGTCTTGCTAAGTTGCTGAAGGTCTTGTTAAATTACTGAGGCTAACCCCAAACTTGTGATCCTCCTGCCTCAACCTCCTGAGTCTCTGGAACTGCAAACCTTTGTCACTGTGGCTGGCCAAACAACAACTTTCCTTCTCCTTCTCCTTCTCCTTCTGATTGAACTCAGGGACACTCAAAGACAGGGTCTCACTGAGTTGCTTGGCACCTCCCTTTTGCGGAGGTTGGCTTTGAACTTGTGATCCTCCTGCCTCAGCCTCCGAGCCGCTGGGATTACAGGCCTGTGCTACTGGGCCCGGCTAAAACATTTATTCTTGACAATATTGTATAGTGACCCTGAACCCTCCTCTGAGGACTTGTTACAGGACATCTCCCCCCCAAGTTTTTTCTTCCCCCTGCTCCAGCTCCGGCTGAGATTTGTCTGGAGCAGTTTTCTTGGGTGCTGTTGGCTTCCGGAGCTGTGCCTGTGGCCACAGGGACCCTGATCTGTCAACAACAGCTCTTGACACCCTCCACCCCACCCTGTGGCTCACCTGGCTTCCCTGGCATCACCTCCCCGAACTCTGGGGTGGCGTAGTGGATCTCCTGGGTGTGTTCTGTCCCTGGGGAAAAGACAAGGCGCAGGAGGGAGTTACTGGGCCAGTTCTTTGAATCTCTGGCCACACGGGGGCAGTGGCGTCCAGACCGTGGACTTCGCGGAAAGCACTTGCCGTCGGGGACTGTGGGAACACCCCGCCTGACGGCCAGTGTGGGCCAGGGTGGGCAGATTCCTCGTTCGCAAAATGGGAAAGGCCTACGAGGAGTCGGGGAGGTGGTTAGCACCGTCCAGTGCCCGGGGGTGGAGGACGGAGCCCCTGGGCTTGGGTCTTCCTCACGGCGAAGCGCAGCCTGCCCCCCACACTGAGGGGTGGAGTCACAGCTTGCAGAAGAGGGGTGATAGCAAGGTCCTGGGTTCCTGAAAGTCCCTGAGGGAGCAGGATTTAAGTGTTCTCTCCACAAAAATGGTCGCATGTGATGAAGTGCTCGTGCTTATCAGCTGCATTCAGCCAGGTCGGTGGGTAACGGCCCCGGTGCAGCTCGGTGGTGAGCCAGCGTGTGGCCCCGGGTTCCCTCTCCAGTCCTGCAAATACCCCCAAACCAAGTAATGTAGGTGTCTTTCAAAACGACACGTGGTGCATGATAAATATATGCAATTTTTATTTGTCAGTTAAAATAAATAAATAAAAAGGTATGTTTCTTAAAAAAAGAAATAGAAAAGGTAGCTAGGCATAGTGGCCTATAATCCCAGCTGCTCCGGAGGCTGAGGCAGGAAGATTGAAAGTCTGAGGGCAGCCTCAGCAGCTTAGTGAGACCCTAAGCAATTTATTCATAATCTCAAAAAATAAAAAGGGCTGGGATGTAACTCAGGGGTAAAGCACTCCCGGGTTTGATCCTCAGTGCCGATAAATAAATAAATAGATAAATAAATAATCATGGATCATTCTGAACTTATAAAAAAAATCAAGATATCTTAAAGTGGAAAAAAAACAAAAACAACTCCAAGGCATAGAATGTCACATGCCACCGTTGCCTGTTATGTCTCATGACTAAACAGAGTCACTCTAGGTGAACTGGGCTGGCATGAAATAATCACATAGAGACAGAGAAATACCTTTTTTTTTTTGGGGGGGGGGAGTGTCCTGTGATGGCTCCTCTGACCTTAGGGGTCCATGGAAAGAGGGAGGAGCACGTGCTGAACTCTTTTATTGGGAAGAAGCCATTCAAATGAGGCAAGGGTGGGATTAGCAGGGAACAGGTGAGTGTAGCTCAACCCCTCTGGGTGCCGCTACGCCTAGGGCCACCCAGGGCCACGCCTTATTATCCTTGGGAGGCTACAGTGATCTTTCAGATCCCTGTGGTGCATCAGGACTTCAAGGTGCTCCCCACAATTGCCATTTGTCCAGCAGAGACAGAGGATCTCTGTGGGAGGAATTAAACCCTGACCCTGGCCCTGGGGTGAGACAGGACGTCGGGCGGGAGGGAGACAGCTGTGTTCTGTTCCTTTGGCTCCATTTTTACCCCATGTGTCCTCAAAGGCCTTCAAAATCAAAAAGAGCCCCAAACCAACCCACCAAAACTACCAAAGCACTCAACAAAGTCTTCTCACCTGCTGAGGTTTCACAGATGTTGACATACAATTCACCTTCCATGGATATGTCTCCAGGGTCCTTGGGCACGTTCTCTCTCGTAGCCTTTTCTACATAAATGGGTACAGAATCATTCAATTGAGCCAATTTGGTCACATTTTCCCTTCTCCTCGTCTCCTCTGCCGAGGAGCAGATTTTCCCAAACTTCCAAAAGAAAGAACAGCTACTCTAATGGCCTAAACCGGTGTCTGATGAGGGGAAATCCTACTTTTGTCCAAAGCACCTGCTCCTCCAAGCTGGGGCCCTTGGTGAGGTACTCCTCCTACCCTGGTGCTGAGAGGAACATTCTTTGACCAGAATATTCCATTAGGGGCTGGGCACAGGGGTGCACACCTGTGATCCCAGTGACTCCAGAGGCTGAGGCAGGAGGATTGCAAGTTCAAATCCAGCATCAGCAACTAAGCGAGGCCCTAAGCAACTCGGCAATATCCTATCTCAAAATAAAATTTAAAAAAGCCAGTGATGTGCCTCTGTGGTTAAGAGCCCCTAGGTTTAATCCCTGGTACCAAAAGAGACAAAAGGCTGGTCACATGTTTTTCCTTCCGGAAGGGAACAGTCATAAGAAGTTTTGGCACCTCTTCAAGAGATAGTCAATGATCGCGGCAAGTTCTGTGACAGTGATAATGAAGAATATTCATGCCACTTTTACAAGAATCTGGGTTTTCACGGGAAAGTAAGATGTGCTTTCAAAGCGTATGAGATGTAGCCGGGCATGGTGGCACACACCTGTAATCCCAGTGACCACGGAGGCTAAGACAGGTGGATTGCAGGTTCGAGGCCAGCCTCAGCAACATAGCAAGGACCTTAGCAACTTAATGAGACCTTGTCACGAAATAAAAAATAAAAAGGGCTCAGTGGTACCAGATTCAATCCCCAGTACTGAAAAAAAAAAAAAAAAAAGTATGAGATGTATAAGTTAGGACATTTATTTTCAATTTGGTTTGATTGTTTTGGGCCCTGGAATTGAACCCAGAGCCTTGTGTGTTCTGACCACATGCTTTACCGCTGAGTGACACCCAAGCCTATTATCAGCTGAGTTCCTGGCCCTCCGGAGTGGAGGATGGCATGGGGGCCTACCATTTATCATTCAGTTCTCTCCACTAGCATATAGTTCTGACAGCATCTGTACGGCCCCATTCTACAGGCCAGAATACTGAGGCTCTGAGGCAAAGGAGCCTGCCCAGCACCCCTCAGCTTGCTGGATTGTGTGTCGAGACACCAAGTGTCTTGTGCAAACTTTGATATCCCCCGTGTGTGTGTGCTGAATGAAAAGCCCACTTGGAAAGCTTAGCCAGAGGAGGTCCAGAAAGGAGACTAGTGAAAAAGAGTAACTGAGGCTTCTGCCGGGGACCTCAGTGAGTTTTCTGCCACATGCAGCATGAAGTGGGGAAGAGGGATGCTGTTCTTGTGGGTCTTCACGCTGGAGCTGCCTCTAGTGAGGAGGAACTCTCGGGCACAGAGCTCCGCCAGGGAGGATGCTTCTAGGCGAGGCCCTGCCTGGGGGAGCTGGCACCCAGGACCAGCTCCATGCTGTGCAGGGCCCTGTGCAAGACGGACAGGAGGGTCTCCTGTTCAAAATACTTGTATTCCTACAGTAGCCAGGGGTCAGAAGCCACCCAGGCCACCAAGGAGGAACGACTGGATGGAGAAAATGTGGGGCGTGCGTACAAGGAAGTATTTTTCCGCCCTAACAAGAGAGGAAATGCTGCTACACCCTGCCACATGCACGAGCCTTGAAGCCGTGACATGATGTGAAATCAGCCAGATGCCAAAGGACGGCTACTGCGTGAGGCCACTCAGGAGGCACCTAGAGTAGCACCTTTACGGAAACAGAAAATGGG
This sequence comes from Callospermophilus lateralis, assembly GCF_048772815.1. NCBI lineage: Eukaryota > Metazoa > Chordata > Mammalia > Rodentia > Sciuridae > Callospermophilus > Callospermophilus lateralis. The sequence continues at coordinate 14,356,617 of NC_135315.1, forward strand.
CTAAGACGGCCAGGGGCCAGGTGAGGACAGGATGGGGCATGAATGTGGGGACAGCTGCACAGCAATATGACTGTGTTCCACGCCACGGAACTGTATGGTTAAAGTGGGGGCTGGGGAGGCAGCTGGGTGGTGCGAGACCCTGTGGCCCACTCCAGCAGCCAAAATGGACCAACAACAAAAATGTACAAGAGTTAAACTGGCGAATATCAGGTTCTATATATTCTTTAGAAAGGAAGTTATTCGGAATTGTGAGTTGGTGGCAGCAGAGTTTTAGGGACTTTTCTGGGGGAGGCCATGTGACCACACAAGCTGCAGGTCCGGTGGCCAGCTCTGTCTGCAACCTACAGCTGGGGGGGCCTTCCTGGGCCGGTGGGCACGACCCCCAAGTGGGGGCCATTTGGGAATTCTCGCTCATTCATCCTCCCCTTCCTCTTCTTTCCATTCCACTGTTTGGGAATTATTGTTGTGTGGGGAGCTTTTTGTTTTTGAGGTGCAGGGGTGGAATCCAGGGCCTCAGGCATGCTAGACAAGGGTGTGACCCCTGAGCCATCCCCAGCCCGTCCGCATTCCAGTCTGACCCCCCTTGCCCTCCCCCTTACTCTCTGCCCTGCTGTCTATATCCCAGACCCAGGGGAAACAACGGTCAAGAACTTACTTGCTTTGTATTTTCGTTGTAGCCAAAAAATCAGAACCAGGATTATAGCCAGGAGCACCAGCAGCAACCCCGGAAGCAGCAGAGGCAGCACTGGGCAGACAGGACAGCGGTCTCCCTCTGGAAGAAGACAGCAATCCCTGGTCAGTGCATGGCCGTCTTCCCAGTGACACTGACCTGGCAGGAAGGGCCATCACCCAAGGCAACCGACCTACTGTGCAGCTGACCCCTGAGGCACAGTAGGCACCTGCGACCCACCGGTTAACTCATTCGTCCTTTTATGTCAGAGAGCAATTCCATCAGAGCTTGTGTGGACCCTACCAGGGGTACCTTGCCTTTGGAAGTAGGTGGCCAAAGTGAGAAGTGGGTGGGTACAGAGGCAGCTGCAGTGTCTGGAAGCAAATCCAGAGCCGGATGAAAGAACTCAGGAAAAGAAAGTACAATTATGCAAGCCATTGAAAAAGATGCAGTGTGGTGTTGTTATATATTGGTTTGTTTCTGCTGGATCAATCTGAAGGTTAGCACTGGGGAAGTCACCAGGTCTAGAAGGATGAAAGGACATGTTAAAGACTAAGCAGATTGAGTTCACTATCTTAGCCCACTTTTGAGTTGCTATAGCAAAATGCCTGACACCAGGTAATGTACTAAGAAGAGAGGTTTATCTGGCTCTTGATTATGATGGAAAGTCCAAACAGTGTGGTGTCTGGCAAGGTCCCCTCCTGGCTGCATCGCAACAAGAGTCAGGGGTTTACCAAGCCAGAAGTTGGCGTGTGTCTCTGCTATGAAGATCTAGGGTCTGAGCCTGCCTTTTACAGAATTTTCAATCTGCTTATCGTTGATAGTGAGTATAGTTTTGCCAATGGTTCAGCTCTCAGTGTAAGGTTGAGAGTGACTTGTATTCTCCAGCCAAAAATATTCTATCTGTATTTTCATTTATAGAATTCAGCTGCACAGTTATCTTCTACTTCCTCTGCAAAGCAGAAGTAACCTTGCTAAATAGATTCGAGGGAAACTCTCAACAGGAAATACAGAGGTCTGGTGTGCTCTGAAAAATCATGCTCTATCTTGTGGGAGAATCAAACTGTTAAAAGAGCTGGGACAAGGGCTGTAGCTTAGTGGTAGAGGGCATGCCCAGCACGTGTGAGGCACTGGGTTCCATCCTCAGCACCACATAAAATTAAATAAACAGATCAAATAAAGGTATTGTGTCCATCTACAACGTGTGTGTGTGTGTGTGTGTGTGTGTGTGTGTGTGTGGCACTGGGGATCTAGCTCAGTGGTAAAGCACCCTGGGTTCAATCCCCTGTACTATGTTTAAAAAACCCTATTCTTCCATTTTCTCCCATAGCAGAGGACAGTCCCCTCTCCATTGGCCCATCAAACTATACACCTGGAAGTTGCTCTGCTTCTTTCCTAACCTGCACGATCTGCGACTCTCATCAGTCAGCAGGTCCTCCTGTAAAATATTTCTCGAATCCATCCACATCTGCTCATCTCCACCACCACTTCTTTCCTCGATGACTTCAAGAGCTCCCTAACCAATCCTCAGCTTGCACGCTGCCCGGTACCAGCTTTGAACAAATTAGCTGCACAGATGGCAGATGGTGTCCTGACGCTTCCCCGCCTGTCCATGCACACGGAAGACTAAACTCCCCATGCTCCAGGCCCCTCCTAACTTGGTCCCCTCTCTCACTAGCCTCATCTGGGGTCACACCCTGCCTCAGCTGACCATCAGCTCTACCAGCCTCCCTGAGTTGGAGCTCTGAACACACTGGAGCCCAACATCAGCCCCTTTGAGATACCTTCCCTAGACCCTCTACCTAGGTAGGTCCCTCCTCCTCGTCTGCCCTCCTTTCCTTTGTGATTTACTTGTTTGAGTAGTTGTGTTTGTCTCCCCTACTAGACCAGAAGCTCCGGCAGGCCAGGAACCAGATGGGCTAGGCAATCAGTGATGGAGGAATTTGTGTGTATACCTTAGACCTTCACCTTTTACTGAGCTGGGGACACAACCATGTCTTAGGTATCACTGAAATCCCAGGAAGACAACTGCGTGTTTAGAGTAGGCACTTAATAAGTATCTATTGATAAGACTTAATTAAAGATGGCATTTATTGATTGATTGATTGACAATGGGAATTGAACCCAGGGCTCTCTATCATTGACCTACATCCCTAACCCTTTTAATTTTTTATTTTGAGGCAGGGTCTTGCTAGGTTGTTCAGGGCCTCACTAAGTTGCTAAGGCTGGCCTTGAATTTGGGATCCTCCTGCCTCAGCCTCCTGAGTTGTTGGGATTACAGGACCACCATGCCTGGAATAGTTTTAGAATTTACCAAAATAGTTCTGCAGGACAGTGTAACAAATTGAAGAAAAGTTGTGTACAGAGAACATACGTGTTCATGGGTTTACTGCCCTTACTTTATGCACTGTGTGTTTATTGGGGTTTTCTCCCTGTTATGCATATTCCTTTTAAAAATATGATTTCTACTCTATTTTGCCCTGATTTCAAGACTTCTTAATTGAGTCTTCAGAAAGAAGGAGGTTTTATCCATAGCTGGTAGTCATAAAATAAAGCCTTTGAGATCTATGACATTTGCCTGAAGATCTAAGACTATTATCTGAAATAGTTCAAGGTCTCTGAAGGAGAAAGTGAAGTAGGATTATTAAGAATAAAGACCTGTTGGTCAAGGTGGCACACGCCTGTAATCCCAGCTGCTTAGGAGGCTGAGACAGGAGGATTGCAAGTTCAAAGTCAGCCTCAGCAAAAGCAAAGCACTAAGCAACTCAGTGAGACCCTGTCTCTAAATAAAATACAAAATAGGGCTGGGGATGTGGCTCAGTGGTCTAGTGCCCCTCGTTTTTTTTTTTTTTTTTGGCACCCCCCCCCCAAAAAAAAAGACCTCAGCAACAAATAAGCCTCTTGAATGTTGGCCAGGGGTACAAGAGCCTTTGGTGGAAAAAATGAATCCCATGAATTGCAGAACCTCCAAGAGGCAGGTAACTTACTTACCAATGACCGTGAAGTTGAATGGGTTACTGTAGGTTGAACAGTTGAAGAGCACGGCTTTGCATTTGTAGGTGCCCAAATCCTCAACTGTGGAGATGGTTACGTTAAAAGTCACGGCTTCCCCTTTTCCTGTCCGGTTGCCCAGCAATTTCTTATTCAAAAACAATAAATATTTGATCTCCAGTGACTCATTCTTGTGGGAGCAAAGCAGAGATACATTTTGACCCAATACGACCACACTCGTATTTGAGTTCAAATTTGGAGAAGAAAATCCTGGAAAACAAAAATCACACGAAGAAAATGTGCTTATTAAAATCCCTTGGTAAGAACTCAGTGGGCCTCTGGCCATGTTTTAAGAGTTGAGTGATGGGGACATTCGGTCCCAGGCCAGCTTTCCTGAGGCGGGTATTCTTGGCCTGCAGAGGCAGACCGCTGTGTCCAGGGCCTTCTCACAGTGACCGGCAGGTGGACGTGAACAGCTGAACTCTTTCGTGGTAGCCCCCTCTTCCCCCGGAGGATCTGAACAGAGGTTCCATTAGGATGGCCTCTGCTGACCTGGAAGTCATGTCTGATGGCTTGTTTGGTCTATTAGTTATTTTCATCTTGGAAATTTTCAAACATAATAATACCAAAGACGGCATCACAAACCCTCGTGTACCCACCATCCAGCTTCAACAGTAAACCAATGACCCTCCCCATTGTCTGTCCCCACCTCGCCTATGATTATTGGGGTTTGAGTATGGTTTTGGCCTCTTCCAAGCTCAGGTTGGGAAGTAAGAGAGGGGAAACAATCAAACTGTGGTGTGTGGAGGTGGGTCCTTCAGAAGGTGGTTAAGATTGGATAAGGTCAGCGGGTGGAGCCCCGAATTGAAGAGGAAGAGGAAGAGCTTTGATTAGCAGGTGGAGGCCCTGGGCTCAATCCCAGTGTGAAAGGAAGGGAGGGAGGGAGAGGGAGAGAGGGAAGGGGAGGGAGGGAGAGGGAGGGAGTGTGTGTCCTAATGAGCTGCCTTGGGACTCCTTGGGACTCCTGGGACTCTGCCCACTAGGAAGCCACCCTCAGAAGCAGCCCCTGACCTAGGAACAAAACCATGAGCCAAATAAAGTTGTTGTTCTTCTTTTCTCTGAATGACTTAGTTTGTAGTATTATGCTATCATCAACAGAAAATGGACTATTTTTAAAGCAAATCTCTGACTACATGTTGTTTTTGTCCATAAGTTTCTATATTAAGAAAGAGACATGGGCTGAGGCTGTAGCTCAGTGGCAGAGCGTTTGCCTAGCATGTGTGAGGCTCTAGGTTTCAATTATTTACAGTTATTAATCTTACTGTCACATTTTTCATTAATTTTCAATTTTTTTTTTTTTTGACAATTCCAGTGTGTTTGATAACTTGTTTGTTCGTCCTTAAAAATGTTGAGGGAAGGGGCTGGGGTTGTGGCTCAATGGTAGAGTGCTTGCCTAGCACATATGAGGCCCTGGGTTCTATCCTCAACACCACATAGAAATAAATAAAATAAAAGTATTGTGTCTACCTACAACTAAAAAATAAATAAATAAATAAATAAAAAATGTTGAGAAAAAAAAGAACCCCCATCAGAAAATCAAATTAACAAAACAAAACAAAAACAACTATGAAAGAGTGAAGAGAAATACAAGGAAATATTTTAGGCCAGATTAGGAGCCACAAAAAAATAAAATAAAATAATTAGGAGCCATAAAGAAAAGATTGAAAATTCTTAGCTACCCCCAAACTTTAAACTCCTCTATGACAAAATTAAAAGTCAAGACACAGTCTAGAACAAAATGCTTTAAAAGTAAATAAAACCAAAGGATTTTTAAATATACAGAAATCAACTTCAAATCAAAAAGAAAAAGGCCAACAATCAAATTAGCAGGCAAATAATATAAATAGGTAATTTCCAGAAGAAGAAATGCAGATGACCACTAAATACCAAAAACCGGCTTGGGGTGGCAGACAGATTTATGCCATCAGCTCCCTCCCGTTCTTTGATCTGGATAATTAACATTTTTCTCAGTCTTTTATCAGCTCAACTTCAAAACAACACCTTCCCTTTCCAACCTGGATGGTGGTCCCCACATTTCCTTCATATGGGAATGCTGGAGCGTTAATGGCCAATGAACATGAGACAGATGTGCAGTTTTACAAGAGATGAGACAACTGTGAATTAAAATACTGGGATATCACTTTGCTCTCATTAGGTTGGCATAAATTTTATAAACTGTTATATCCACTGCTGGGGCCAGTGGGATGAGCTCACACTTACCCACACTGTTGGTGACCCCCGCAGCTTCAGCCTAGTGGGAGGGCAATTGAGAATCTGCAACAATTTAACTCATGTTTCTTTTGACCTGGCAATTTCAATTCTTAGGATGTTATTCTACAGAGATGCTCCCATTGGCCCACAAAAGGTGTTCTGTACAGGTATGTTGATTACTGTATTATTTATATTATGAGAAAAAGTGGAATAATCAATAAAAATGAACTGTCGCTGCATCATATTATAAAATACCATGTAATGGGGGTGCAGTGGTGCACACCTGTAATTACCCAGCTACTTGGGAGGCTGAGGCAGGAGGATCACAAGTCTGAGGCCAGCCACAATAATTTAGCAAGATCCTGTCTCAAGATTAAAAAATAAAAAGGACTGGGGATGTAGCTCAGTGGGAGAACACCCCTGGGTGTTCAATCCCTAGTACTGCAAAAAAATAAATTAATTAAATACCATGCAACTGTTGAACAAATGAGATAAATCTATATCTTCTACGTAGGAAGGTATCTATGATAATGGTTACATTTTTACAAAAGAAAAGTTATAAAAGAATTTAATTAGGCTGGGGTATAGCTAAGTGCTAGAGTGCTTGCCTTGCATGCACAAGGCTTTGGGTTCAATCCCCAGCCCTGGAAGAAAAAAAAAAGTTTTTTACAATGATCCTGGATAGAAAAACATGATTGATAGTGGTCGATTCTAGAAATAGAGAGTAGAAAGGGATTGGAGGAAATGTGACTGCACTTTCATTCTATACAGGAATAAAGAAGGTATATGGAATCGGGTTAGCTGGGAGCTGTTTGGAGGAGTAAGGACTGTGGCATTCAACCCTCAGGAGGACTCTCCCTGCAGGGCTTTTAGTACTCCACCTCACAGTTGAGAAACATGAAGTAAGGGGGTTACGTCATGTGCCCAGGCTGCCAGGTGGTCAATGGCAGAACCAGAGTGAGGATCAAATGGTCTAATGCTACCTTTTTTTGGTACCGGGGATTGAACCCAGGGGTGCTTAACCACTGAGCCACATTTGCTGAGGCGGACCTTGAACTTGGGATCCTCTTGCCTCCACCTCCCAAGTAGCTGGGATTACAGGCATGCGCTACCCCACCCAGCCTGCCCTCTGATACACGTTTCTAGTGTTGCTTGAACTATTTTGCAATGATTATGCGTTGGGTTTTCTAGCTGAAGAACAACAACAATGAAAGAAAGTGAGAAACATTCATTGTAAATGCAATCTCAAAACTTTGTCACAAGAGACTCAGAAAAAACGTTCCAACCCTCTCCCTAAAATCACTTTATTTAGTTTATTTAAACTGAAAAGTCTTTGTTCTTGGTTATTTATCTAAAAGCAAACAAACAAACACACAAAAAACTTGTAAGTGAGCAGTCATGTTTAAGGCTGACCATCTCACCCTTTCCAGCAAAATAACTTCAGTAAGAAGAAAAGGAAACTTACCATTTTTTTTCATGGTATTACAGTTCAGTACAGCTTTTTGAACTGAAAGAGAGAAAAGGAACGTGAGAAAGCTCATTTTCCACACGATGCTTCAGTGTGGCGATTCAAGTCTCAAGACGGTACGTGGCCTTACATGTAACAGAAGAAAAAATGCCCCAAAAGAAGAACGTGTTCAAATGTCTGCACATTCTCTTCAGTGGAACCAGAGAGGACAGGGGAGCCGAGATCATGGTAGTGGCACCATCAACAGAGAAGAGAACTTCCTCCTTTTCTTGACCACATTAGGGAAATCAGAGGATCTTGACAAGCTTTGCACAATCTAACGGTTGGGCCCGCCTCCGACTGGCTGGGGACTTGGGCTTGGGATAAAGAAAAGGAAAACTCTGGCTGTTAGATTGTTATATATGTAAACCCACCCGATCATCTCTGCTCCTCAAATGACCTGAATAACTGTGTGCTCTTCTGTAATTACAAATTATCCTGCTTTTAAAAATGGCATTTCTTTTTATATTGCTAGTTTGTGGCTACATGGTTTTATAGTACTTTATAAAAGTTTGCATGGGGGAGGGGACAGGGATAGAACCCAGGCCTTCTTAACCACTGAGTCACATCCCCAGCCCTTTCTTATTTATTTATTTTTTATGTTGAGACAGGGTCTTGCTAGGTTGCTTAGGGCCTCACTAAGTTGCTGACTTTGAACTTGCAATCCTCCTGCCCCAGCCTCCTGAGCTCCTGGGATTATAGGCGTGCACCACCATGCCCATAAGTTTGAATGGGCGTACTATTAGCAGATGCATGTGCAAAATTCTGCTTTCTTTTATCTTTGTGTTAGCAGACTTTACCCACATCCTTCACCTCCCAGCTACCCCTGCTGGCTAGTTGAAAAAACAAAACAAAACAAAACAAAAAAACCCCAGAATAACAATAGATTCATTTGGGGTCCCCACATTATTATGTACATCTGTGGAAAGGTTTCTCTCTCAGATACAATACTAATTGGAGACAAGACTCAGGCAATGAAAAGACATTGGAAACTTCTATTATTTTCAAGATTGATAATCGCCATTTTCCAACTCACCTTGTAAGAATAGATACAGGACAAACCTCTGTTTCAGGACAAAATAAACATGTCAGAGGATCTAAACTGCAGAGGTTTAAAATGACAGTGTTGGATCAAATAAACTCTTCCCTATTTAATTGCTTAGTGAATCAAAAATCCAGTCATTGGACAGTGAATCTCAAAGAGTAGAGAATGAATCTGAAGAAGTGGTGGTTCCATCAGGGAAACGTGATGTGATAATAGAAAATTAAGTACCGCTTGTTCATAAGTAACCATTTGAATAAGAGCAAGATTTATAAAATATTACAGACTGATACTTTCAGGAGGAAAATGATCGGTGAAATGAAATAAAGTGCAGGAAACCATAAACATGCTTGTACATACGAATCCATGTGTGTCTGCAAGGAGGCCTTTGTGTGAGACTGGCTCCAATATGACAGCTTCTTCTTTTTCTTTTTCCTGTTGTTCACCACTTTTGAGTGGGGAGATGCTCTCATCTTAAACGTCCATTTGTGCAACATTGATTTACAGCTGCAAAAAAGTTATTTAATTTTACTTTAGGAATAATACGAGGAGTCATCCAATCACGTGTCTAACAGAGCATATGCATTTGTTTGATGCCTGAGTTACATTATTAAAGTTGCTTCTTACCATCCATATAAATCTTCACTCCAAAAAAAGCAAGCTAAAACCTTTTCCTAAATGAAGTGTATCTAGAGAAATACAAGGCCTGAAATTGAGCAACAATATCCCAAATACTCTCACTTGTTTTGTAAAACAGAAAAGAAAATCTTGAATGTAATTACAAATTACACATCTATAATCCCAGTGGTTTGGGAGGCTGACTCAGGAGGATCACAAGTTCAAGGTCAGCCTCAGCAGCTAAGGGAGACCCTGTCTCAAAAGAGAAAGCAAAAAGGGATGGGGCTGTAGCTCAGAGCACCCCTGAGTTTAATCCCCAGCACTGCAAATGAATAAATAAGTAATAAATAAAATGTCATGCTAGTTTATAACTACTGGTCATACTTTTCAACATATATGATGAAGATTTGTAGACTATTTTATGATGTGGGGAGAGAATCACAATATGGTCAATGAAACAGAAAACCCAGTTAAACACTTGTGAGTAGTACATAATTTAAACATATAGAGAAAAACTGGAGGAATGATTTCTTAAAATGTCAATAATGGCCCTCTCTTGCTGTTAGAGTTATGGGGGAGATTGTCTTATTTTAGCTTTTTGGGAATTTTTTTTTTCTGAATTAATTTCTTATTATATAGAAAGGGAAGGAAAGGGAATAATTCCTGACCTTGACACTTCCCCTGTCCTCAGCTGAAGGGGAAGAGCCTGCTAAGCCTGGCAGTACCCACCACTCCACAAGGGCAGGAGGTCAGAGGCATTTCCCCAGACGCCAGGGCTCCAAACCACAGAGCTACTGAGAGGGGAACGTAAGTTTTACATGGAAGGTCAAGATAACAGTCCTAGCTGTGAGGACCCAGATGGATCCTCCGTCAACTCAGCCTCTTGAAAACAATAGCCTCAACTTTCTTAAGAGAAAATACATGTTTTGAATCTGGTAAATCACAAAAATGGAAACAGCACACTAAACAAAGAAAATACCCAGTAGGTATGAGCGTAATTCATTTCCACATATTGTTCTCGCTCTCAGGAATGTCTTCAGCCCTCCCTGCTCTGCAGTTTCCACAAAATTCCTTGCCATGGACACCATGCGTCCTTGGGGACAGTTTATCATTAGCTGCAGTTAGTAGTGGCAGCTGTTTATGGCCTCGTGCCCTTGTGTGGACTGCTTTTCCCACACCATGTCCTCCCGTCCTCTGGAGCATTATCATCCCCGTTTTCCATGTGGGAAATCTCAGCTAGTAATTAGCACGGCTGGGATTCAAACCCTGGTCTCTCTGAGCCAATGTCCGGGCTCCCAAGCCTTCTCCACAACCTCTGTCTGCCCAGCGCTCACATCAGAACCCTCTTGACTTCAGGTCTCAGAGGCTCTTAGTTCATCCCAGAGGGGCTTGTGGTTCACTTCTACTAGATCCAGAATTCTCCAGGCTCCATGAAGCACACACAGAAGCCAGAGAGTCTGCTCTCACCAATCTGAATAGAGTGTGTGTGACAAGGGACTTCCCAGGGGAGAGAGTGGAGGGCCACTTGAGCTGGTTCTTCTTGCACGTTCCCATGGCGGGTGCCTGTCTGTGGGGAAGCCAGGTATCTGCCCAGGAACAGGCTCTTCTAGGCCAGTGTCCCTCTCCAGTGTCCACATACATCAGGGTTCTCCTGGCCTGGGCTTCCAGGTCCCAGCCCATGGTTGTCAGTCATTTCAAGTACCACATCCCGTCACCTCCAGGGATCTGAGCAAAGCCAGGGCAGAGTGGAGCCGTCCCACATCCTCCTGGTGTGACCACCAGGGTGTGGGAGGAAAACATCTCTAACCCTCAGTTTACAGAAAGCCTTAATCCCAAGTTTCATGCTCTTCTTAAAAAGGTGACACTCAGTGATTTATGCTGCTTGTAATATAGGCTGAGCATCCTTCATTCCAAATGCTTGGGACCAGAAGTTTCAGACTTTGGAATATTGAGAGATCTTGGGGATTTATACACACACACATACACACATACAGTCTGAAGGTAATTTTATATGATATTATAAATAGTTTTTAAAAAATTATTTCTTCTAATTAGTTGTATATAACAGCAGAATGCATTTCCATTCATAGTACATAAGCAGAGCACGATTTTTCATTTCTCTGGTTGTACACGAAGTAGAGTCACACCATTTGTATCTTCATACATGTACTTAGAGTAATGATATTCATCTCATTCCACCATCTTTCCTACCCCCATGCCCCCTCCCTTCCCCTCCCTCCCTTTTGCCCTATTTAAAGTTCCTCCATTCCTCCCATGCCACCCCCCTTATGGATCAGCATCCACTTATCAGAGAAAATATCCAGCCTTTGGTTTTTTGGGGATTGGCTAACTTCACTTAGCATAATATTCTCCAACTCCATCCATTTACCTACAAATGCCATGATTTTATTCTCTTTTAATACTGAGTAATATTCCATTATGTATATATACCACAGTTTCTTTATCCATTCATCTATTGAAGGGCATCTAGGTTGGTTCCAGTTTAGCTATTGTGAATTGTGCTGCTATAAACATTGATGTGGCTGTGTCCCTGTGGTTTGCTGTTTTTAAGTTCTTTGGGTATAAACCGAGGAGTGGGATAGCTGGGTCAAATGGTGGTTCCATTCCAAGTTTTCTAAGGAATCTCCATATTGCTTTCCAGAGTGGTTGCATCAATTCGCAGACCCACTCACAATGTAAGAGTGTCCCCACATCCTCGCCAACACTTATAGTTGCTTTTATTCTTGATAAATACCATTCTGACTGGAGTGAGATAAAATATTTTGATTTGCATTTCTCTAATTACCAGAGATGTTGAACATTTTTTTCATGTATTTGTTAATTGATTGTATATCTTCTTCTGAGAAGTGTCTGTTCAGTTCCTTAGCCCATTTATTGTTTGGGTTATTTATTTTTTTGGTGTTAAGTTTTTTGAGTTCTTTATGTATCCTGGAGATTAGTGCTCTATCTGACATGCCTGTGGCAAAAATTTGCTCCCAAAATGTAGGCTCTCTCTGCATATAAATAATTTTTTGCATGAAACAAAGTTTGTGTATGCTGAACCTTCAGAAAGCAGAGTGTCATTCTCCACCATTCCTGGCTCTGAATTTCTTTTTTCTTTCTTTCTTTCTTTTTTTTTTTTTTGTGGTGCTGGGGATTGAACCTGGTGCCTTGTGTGTTCAAGGCAAGCACTCTACCAACTGAGCTATAGCCCCAGCTCCCTGGCTCTGAATTTATACACTTTCAATAAGCAATCATTTTCTTATACTTATTCACACATAAGTACTTGGCAGTAAAAAAACCCAAATCACATGCCATTAATATAGTCACGAAATGAATCATTGCCCAGGGTTACTCAGCAGTGTAGGGGCATCCCCAGGAGGCCCGAATCAGCTGTCAAACAACAACAGTAGCTTTCATTCCCCACCTACTAGGCTATGTTTTGATTAAAAGTTTACTGTACACCACATTTAATTTTCTAGGTAAGAGAAATGATCTGAAGCAGGTGAGGGACCAGGAAGAGGGTCCTGTAGGGGTGAGAGTACATTCTGCTGGATGACTTTAAAAAATCTTTCCTCCAGCTCATCTGCCTCATTAACAGTGGTTTTTGTCTTAGAAGTCATCTTCTCATTTTATTAAAGGTCATGCTAAGCCGGGCGTGGTGGCGCACGCCTGTAATCCCAGCAGCTCGGGAGGCTGAGGCAGGAGGATCACAAGTTCAAAGCCAGCCTCAGCAATGGTGAGGCACTAAGCAACTCAGGGTGACCCTATCTCTAAATAAAATACAAAATAGGGCTGGGGATGTGGCTCAGTGGTCCAGTGCACTTGAATTAAATGCCTGGTAACCCCCACCCCCACCCCCTGCCCGAAAAAAAAGGACATGCTATCTTGTTCTGTTATTGTGCATGCTTATCTGGTCCTTCAAAAACCCATCGCACATTTTCCACCTGTAGGCTTTTTATTTTTTTCCTTTATTATCATGACACTTTGGTGGATATCATGACCATTTTGTCTATTTCACTATTGTCCAGTGAATGAACAACTAGAGTCTCACTGTCAGTGTTAAAAAAATTTCAGCTTGGGGCTGGGGATATGGCTCGCCTGGCATGCGTGCGGCCTGGGTTCGATCCTCAGCACCACATACAAACAAAGATGTTGTGTCTGCCAAAAACTAAAGAAAAAAAATATTAAAAATTCTCGTTAAAAAAAAAACAAACTTCAGCTTACTGAAGGATGCTGAAAAGTGTCTTTTATATCCGTAAGAAAGTCAGGCATATTATTCCTCACTCAGTATACAGAAGACTTCAGGCTCCACACCTGGTTCAGTACCATCACTGAACACAGAGGGCGCCAGAGGCAGCGTCAGTGTTCACAGGTGTGTCTTCCATCACTATGTTCCAAGCTTTGGCAACAGCAGCCATGGGTTCCTCATGCCAAACTCCTTCCAAAACCCATCCACACCCTCACCTCTGATCACTGCTGCTAGCATGCTGTTCAAGAACATATTTTTGTATTTACCCTCCATCGATCTAAAGATACACTGGCCATGTGGCTGAATTGATGAGGTTTCATTTTGGGGAAAATACATGGCATTAAGATTATTTTTGAAGAGAATTTCAGCCACAGGATGAGCAGAATGGTTGTCAAGGAATAACAAACTTTTATAGTCATCAGCCAATTCAGCTTCCCTGCAGTCAACACCAGCCACTGGTACAAAATGTTTGGGAAACCCATCAGAACAGATCCCTGGCCATCCAAGCCTTCTGTTAGCATTAATGGACTGGTAAGAATTGCACTCCTTGCTGGGCATGGTGACGCACATGTAATCCCAGCAGCTCAGGAGACTGAGGCAGGAGGATCGCGAGTTCAAAGCCAGCCTCAGCAACTTAGTGAGGACCTAAGCAACTCAGTAAGACCCTGCCCCTAAATAAAATATAAAAATGGGCTGGAGAAGTGGTTCAGTGGTTAAACGCCCCTGGGTTCAATCCCCGGTACCAAAAACATACAAAAAAAAAAAAAAAAAAAAACTCCACACTCTCTTAAAACAGTGAATTTAGCCCCATTCTAGCACAGTCATTCTGTCCTTGGCATCCTAAGTTTCTGTAGGGGCTGCCTTGTCAGCTGTAGTCAGTATCTTCCAGGGCAACAACATTACAACATTGGCATTTCACCAGCATTATAGACTGGTTCTGGCATGAGATTTTCATTAGCCACGATTATCGGCAAAATCAACGGAGAATTTTTCCATTGCTTTATGATCAGCACTTGCTCTGTCATCACAAGCCATCAAATACACGGTGCCATGAGTTTTCTTGGAGATCTGCAACCTGCCTGTGGAATACTTACAGCTCCCTTCAATTGTGGTTCATCATGATACTGTCAAGTGTCCTGAGGCCACTCTTCAAATACAGAGTCAGGATCTTCATTTTGAATCTTATGCAGCATTTTCTTATTTTTCATTAACTTCTGTTCATGGCACTCAGCCTGGAATGTCAAGTATGTCCTTCTGTTCCTTCAGGCCCTGGATGGCAGTCAGCGCATATCACACCCTTCTGTGAGACGTTCCTCACTCACCTTCATCCAGTTTTTCCAACAGTGTGGCTTCCTGGGCTACAGATGGATGTAAATCTTTCCTCTTTTCTTATCGCTGCTACCCATATGGGCCTCTGCAGGCATTTTTGACATTTACAACAATATCTTTTCCCTGAAGAGCAGAGAATAACCAAAACCATGTTTAGTAATGCACAGAGGTCTTGGCCCATGTGGGGGACCATGAGGAACCTGCTGTTGAGGCCGCCGACCTGTGGATGTGTGGATGGTGTGCTTGTGTGGAGGAATCTGGGGGTTATGGTTCAGATGTGCTGACCCCTGAAAGCTCACATGTGAGACATGCCAGAAGGTTTGGAGGAGAAATGATTGGGTTATGGTTTTAGCCTAATCAGTGAGTTAATCCCAGATGGCTGCAGAGGGTGGGAATTGGGGCGTGGCTTTGGTGTATTACTTTGGTCTGGAGAGTGGAGTCTTTCTCTGTTTCCTGATGTGAGCTGCTTCCCTCTGCCACACTCTCCCGCCCTGATGTTCAGCCTCACCTCGAGCCAGGAATGGAGCCAGCCTTCTATGGATTAAGACCTCTGAAACTGTGAGCCCTCAAATAAACTCTTCCTCCTCTACAATCGGAGGTTTGATGCTTTCCCAGGAGCTTGTCCTCTGTCCTTGCTTGGGCCAAGGGTGGGGCTGGGTCCCTGGGAAGCATCATGCATGGGTAGGTCAGGGCCTTTTCTGTGTGGAACCCTCAGTGACAGGCAGGGAGCTTGCTGACCACAGATGACACACAGCGGCAACCGATGAAACCAGGGAAAAGACTGCTCACAGCTGTTAGCAAATGTTACTGGGAACATGTTGCGTTCCCTGGAAAAGGAACGTCATTTGTCATCAGTGATACAATAAATCTGAGATGAAATCTCAAATTGAAAAAGGAAACTTTTACCCAAGAACTTGGTCCATCCTTTGGGGCCCCAAATCACGCCAAATCCATGCTGCCGTGATCCACAGTACTTGCTAGGTTGGTAAGATTGATGGCAATAAATACAATAAAGTTGTGTATCCCTTTCTGTTGAGCTAAGAGCTTTATGCTGATAATCTCATTTCATCCTTATAAAAGTACTTAACCAGTGGAATAATTCAAATATACAAATCAGCACACGGATCAAAAACTTAAAAATAGATTCTACCCCACCCTCACTTCATCTCTAAACTAACCTGTTATGAAACTACTCATCAGGGGAGAGCAGTTTCCATGTCAATGGTTGATTCAATCATTTGTATAGTTTCCAAGGATTTATTGAGGTTTAGAAATGGTCGGTTTGGTCTTCCTGAACTGGTCAGCACTCACTGTCTGGGACAATTTGGCCCAGGAAACAGCCTTGAACTTTTCCAATGAGATCCTTGAAATGGGCTAACAGGAGGATGTTGAGAGCCACAGTTTAGTCAGAATGACGCCTGGCATTTTTGCCAGAGGGAATGGTTGAAAGGTGACCCTGCTCCGGGATTAGGGCGGATCCTGCTGGGAATAGGGCAGCTCCAGGATTAGGGTGGATCCTGCTGCACCCGCTACTTTGGAGTTCCCGTTGAGTTCTCGTGGGGTTCTGAGAGAATTGGCGCTCGGAGCCCGGTGGAGGCAGTGTGTTCCCAGGAAGTGTGTGTAGAGTGCCGGTGAGAGTTCGGGAATAAACAGTTGCTGTTTAAACCTACAAGGCTTTGTGGCGGCTCGGTAATTTTGTGCCCAGCCAGACTTCGGCAGGAGGATTCAGAAAATGGAGGACTTCTCTTCACGCCAACCATGCCGTTCACGGTCTTCAGTTCTGCACCTCTGATGGACATTAACAATGACCAACTTCAAAAAGTTCCAGCTGGCTGCAGTGGCATGGGCCTGCAGTTCCAGCTACCTAAGGTGTGAGGATCCTGCGAATCCAGGAGTTCGGGGTCAGTGTGGGCAACTCAGTGAGCCCTTGTCTCCAAATAAAATACAAAATAAGGCTGGGGATGTGGCTCAGTGGTTGAGACCCTCTGAGTTCAATCCCAAGTAAGCCTCCCCCCTACCACCACCAAAAAAAAAAAAAAAAAAAACCAGGAATAGACTGGTGGAGGCAGAACCAGGACACCCACACCGTGCCCAGCCACGCTCCAGGGGTGGACTAATAGAAACCACCTTGCTCAAGCTTGGATCTTACGTGTCCCTCAAAAGCCCACATGTTGAAGGTTGGTCCCCACCCTGGTGCTATTGGAAGGTGGTGGGAACTTTAAGGACCAAATGGGAGGTCCTTAAATCACTGGAGTTTTGCCCTCGAAGGGCACCGTGGGCCCAATTTCTTCCTCTTCCCCTCTCTCACCCCCATGGACAGGTGAGTGGTTTGTTTCCATCATACACTCCCTCCATGATGCGCCACCACAAAACAACGTGTCAGCTGACATGGGCTGAAACCTCTAGAACTAAGCCAAAATGACCAACCTTTTTGTCTTTATAAGCTGATTATCTCAGGTATTTGTCATAGTGATGGAAAACTGACCAACACACCATTCTTCCTCCCCTCCCTGTGGCCACAGAGGGGAACCAGGGCCCATCCTCAGTGGAAATTTTTCTTTAGCACACTGAAAACATTCACACGGTATTTGTGTTTATATTTACGTATTAATTTGTGTATGCATGGAGTATCCTGTCTGTAGAAAGGAATGGGAAAATTGTATTTTTTACACTGTTAAATATTCTATTTCGGGGCTTAGGTTGTGGCTCAGTGGGTAGAGTGCTTGCCTAGCATGGGTGAGGCACTGGGTTCAATCCTCAGCACTACATATAAATTAATAAATAAATTAAGGGTCCATCAACAACCAAAAAAAAATTTTTTTAAAATATACTATTTCGAGTTGGGGCTGTGGCTCAGTGGTGGAGCACTTACCTGGCACTTGTGTGGCACTGGGTTTGATCTTCAGCACCACATCAAAATAAATAAATAAAGGTAAGGGTGTCTAAAGCAGATGTTTAGGAGGAGCCACTGCTGATTGAGTTGATTTTTTTCCACCTTCTAATCTTCCACTAGGTGGCACCATTGTCAAGTTCCTGTGGTTTCACACGGGCTGGGGAAGGAACCACAGTCTACTTTCTGCCCAGATTGTCTTTTTTTTTTTTTTTTTAATTTTTATTTTTTTATTGTTTTTCTTTCTTTTGAGTCACTTGAAAAATGAAAAAAAAAAAGTTATCGCTCTCTTCAGAAATTACTCTCTCAGGCTAATACGAGCAATTGGGGTGCTTTTAAAAGGAATTTAATCTTTTTTTCTTTTATGTTTATTTTATTTATTTATATGTGGTGCTGAGGATCGAACTCAGGGCCTCACAAGTGCTAGGTGAGTGCTTTACCTCTGAGCCCCAGCCCCAGCCCAGGAATTTAATCTTTAGGTGAAAAATACCATCAAAAAATGTTTGTAAAGAGTGGTGCTTGATTGGGGCTGGGGATGTGGCTCAAGCGGTAGCTCGCTTGCCTGGCATGCGTGCGGCCCGGGTTCGATCCTCAGCACCACATACAAACAAAGATGTTGTGTCCGCCGGAAACTAAAAAATTAATAAATGTTAAAATTCTCTCTCTCTCTCTCTTTAAAAAAAAAAAAAAAAAAAAAAAAAACAGTGGTGCTTGGGAACAAGTTACTGTCCTTCACTCTCATAAAAATCCACCCTGTGCCGGGCTCGGTGGCGCACGCCTGTGACCCCACGGACTTGAGAGGCTGAGGCAGGAGGCTCTCGGGTTAAGGCCAACCTGGGCAACTTTGCAAAATAAAAAACAAAAAGGGCCGGGGATGTGGTTCAATGGTAGGACAGCCCTGGATTCAATCCCCAAAACAAAAACAAAATAAAACAAATCACCCCCATAACCTGATTATCTAAAGTGAAAAATGCCCTCAGCTTTTTTGGAATTGGGCCTTAATTCTGAGCAGGTGAGTTTCCCACCTTTTTACCATCAACATCCTCTCCATTATTTTTACTTCATTTGGGAAGATTTTTTTCCCAAATGGCATTGACCAAGTAGTTACTGATGCCTCTGTTTTGTATTTAAAGGCTGGGGGTGTGGCTCGTGGTAGGGTGTGTGCTTAGCGCATGTGACACTGGGTTCCATCCCCAGAACCAAAGCAATAACAGCTTAAAAAGTTAATGAATTAAAGTTCCCAGTAGACCAGGGACAAACCTGGCTGGACTAATTTACCTCCATCCAAAAACTGGAGGAACCGGAACCGAGCAGAGGCCCTGGGGTTTGGACCCCACGTCCACCCCTGACCAGCCGCGGCACCGTGGGAGTTAGGGTAGTTGTGCCAACCTCCCAGCACCCAGCCAGGGAACATGTGGACCACTTACTGTCATTGCCACTTTATTCTGTGTGTGCCACCATCCCACAGGGACCCAGGAGGAATCTCTCTCATTGGCCTTCCTGCCCGTCACTGCCCTGAGAACTCCCAGGTGGCTTCAGGAGTCTGGGCTTACTTGGGGCTGATAATAATCAGGATTCTTAGGTTTGTAAAAGATCTCTGCCACATCCACCATGTGGAGCAGTTTTATGTATTTTTTTTTAAGGATAAGTATATCCCTCGCAATATCTGGGACATACTTACACTAAAAATATGATTCCCTGCTTATCTGAACTTCAAATAAACTGAATGTCCTGTGCTTTTATTTACTAGGGCTGGGAACCCCCTCTTTTGTAAACATATACAGATGTGCAGACAATACCACAGTCCGGTCATAGAACACTTCTGTCACCCAGGCACGTCCCCCCTCGCCCTCTGGCAACCAATCCTCATCCCTCCTGAGTGCCGGGCAGGGCTTGGTTTGCCTCCTGTCCCTATAGATTGGAGAAGGCTGTATTTTTAAGTGGAGGGAGCTGGCTGTTACATAACTTAGTTAAAGCCTAAGTATTTGCATGAAGAGTTTGGTTTCATTTTTTCAAGTGAAACCACAGAACAGACTGGCTTTCCAACGTGGCTTGTGTGTTGCCATCAGAGCAGCCTCCGGTCACAGGTACGTGGATTATTTGAATCTTTTGGTGCTTGCAGACCACACGGGTCACCCAGTTGTGGTGACGGTGAGAGTCTCTTGGCTTAGCACTGCAAGCTTGGACCCTTTCTGGGCCCAGCCGGGGCAGGGCAGAATGGGAGGGGACATCCCACCAACAGAGGGGACATTCAAGCACATGGTATACTTTGCCCACAGAACCGTTTGTCCTTGGTGGCCTGAGGCTAGTCTTGGGGTGAGTGAACTGAGGGAGATCCTACAGGTCAAGGGGCCTAGCACTGTGCCTGGTGGCTGGAAAACAGAATCACATCTTTGCTCAACGTCCACCAAAGGCCAAAGGCTCAGGATCTAGGGATACTCGTGAGAGAGAGTACCTGCTTTAAGAAAGTTAATTCTTGGGGCTGGGGATGTGGCTCAAGTGGTAGCGTACTTGCCTGGCATGCGCGGGGTGCTGGGTTCGATCCTCAGCACCACATAAAAATAAAATAAAGATGTTGTGTCCGCTGAGAACTAAAAAAAAAAAAAAAAAGAAAGAAAGTTAATTCTTAGCTGGGTGCACGCTGGTAATCCTGGTGGCTTGGGAGTTTGAGGTAGGAGGATCACAAGTTCAAAGCCAGCCTTAGCAGCTTAGCAGGGCCCTGTCAAAATAAAAAATAAAAATGATAAAAACAGGCTGGGAATGTGGCTCAGTGGTAAAGCACCCCTGGGTTCAATCCCTGGTACCGAAAGGAAAGAAAAAAATATATATATATATTTAAATATATATATTTATTAAATATATATTTACTTCTTTAAGGATTAACATTTATTGAGCACTGACTATGTGCCAGTGTTTTCTAAGCACTTTGTGAGTATTGACATCTGATCCTCAAAAACACACGACAAAGCACCTGTCATTCTCTGCACCTTGCCTATGAGGAAACTGAGGTTCAGGAAGGGTAGTCTCCCCAGGTCATACAGCTACTCTGGACCTGTGGGAGCCTTTTCTCTTACTGCTACTCTGTGTTGCCACAAGTTCTGTGGGAGCAAGGCATCTGAGCCCCTGGGGGAAAAAGAGTTGCTGACCAGAGTATCAGGGAACAGCATTTCAAGCAGAGGGAACGGCATAGGCAAAGATTAGAGGTCTGAGAACTGAGACAAATGACATTTCAGGAAAAACCTTTTTCTGCAGAAAACAGTCCGATTTTGGCAAGGGAAAGAGTCGCTGAGAGGAGCCTTGAGGACCTCCAGGAGTGACATAGAGCTCCTCTGTTAACTTGGTGAGTTGTCTCTGGCACAAATCTCCCTCGTGAGCCTGGTTTCTTCTGCTGTCAAAGAGTTGATATGAGGAGACGGAAAGGAGCCACGTGGGTGATATACACCCAGCACTTTAGGGACTGTGCGTGACCACCCAGGTGCTGACGGGGTGGCGCAGGCTGCTTTGGGCACCTGTAACCCCGATTAAGTGTGCTTTTAAGAGGTCTGGGGACCCCCATGTTCTCTCTGGCAGCCCCGCCCCCTCCCTTGGCCTGCCTCTGGAGCCCCCCATGGCCCAGCATCCAACCAGTCCCAACGTGGCACCTTGGGAATGCGTCTGCGGGGAGCCAGGGGAAGGCAGAAATCCAGCGGCTGCTGTCCCGCTCCGCTCCCTTCCTGGGGACTTGTCACTATGGAAACGAGCCTCTTCCTCCGGGCCGGCTGGCGGGGCCCTGTTGATGCCATGGCGGAGCAGGCCACAAGTTCCTTCCTCTTTCCTGCTGCAGAAATGTCACAGTAACTACGTGGCCCGAGAGCCGCAGCTCACACCTGAAGAGCCCGGGCTTGGGACAAACAATGGCTGTGGATTCCCCAGGGTCCGGGGGACTTCTGGGTCAGCGGAGGGAGAGGCAGAGGAACGCAGGCGGAGAACAATGGGGCCTCGGGGCCTGGGGCCCACTGTCCCCTTCCTCCCAGGCCTTCCTCGTCAGGGCTTTAAAAATGGATCAACGGGCGGTGGCAGGTAGCATTGTGTTTGGTGGCAGAAAACTGAAACGCAGAGTCCCTTTGTGTGGGCAAAGGCTCCCGGGAGGGCGAGGCCCCTCCACGGCCGGCCACTTGCTGGTGAGGCCCAAGCGAAGGGTGTTCTTGGAGTTCTGGCCTCTGCTCTTGGTGCAGGGCCGAGGGTGTGGGGATGGGGACACACAGGAGGGGGACGCAGGGGAGGCCACACCTGTGTCCTGCCAGTCACTTCTGCACGTAGGGGAGATTCAGGTGTGGTCAGCTGGAGGCCTGCTCAGAGCTGTCCCTGCCGGGGCTGGTCCAACTCACAGGCCACCCCTAAGTGGCAGGGTCAGAGTGCCCCTGGGCCTGGCGTTCCACATGCCTATGAGGACACAGGCAACAGGATCCCGGAGACGATGACAGAGGCTCCCTGGCCAGGACATCCCAAGGCAGTGCCAGGCCTGGTGGTCCCCTTGCCGGACACACCAGAGAGCCATGGCCAGCCAGGACTTGGAGGCCCTTCAGAGAAGGGTCATCTTACATATGGCATGGGGCGGGGGGGGGGGGGTTCCGGTGAAACTGGCCTTGATGTGACCTGAGGGAAACATTTCACCCAGGAGCCGGGACCGTTCAGTTCCTTTCTAGAACATTCTGCCTTGAACACCCAGGATCCTTCCTGGGCACGACGCAGCCCTGCTTGCTTTGTAGCTAGAGCTTCCTTGATTTGGAGCATGCTCCTTCCCCTCCTTACACATTCTAAGTAGCAAAGTGAAAGTCGAGTTTCCCTTTTGAGTGGTCTGAACCCCAAATCCCAAGGAAATGCCGACCGTGGGGAAAGCAGATGGTGACAGAATGAGAGATTCGGGGCAGCCCAGTTTGCTTGTCCTCCTGATGCAGGAGAATGTGGCCGTGCATGCTCCGGGGGCCTGCAGAAGCCGGGGCTTTTGCACAATGCTCTGCCGTCTGGGGGTCTCACTGCCATGAGTCCTCAGGACAACTGCAGAGAGGATGGCACTGATCCCTGAGGTCACCCCCTGGGGGGACCCTCCAACAGCACTGGCTTCCCTCGGGACAGGAAACTAGCCCTTTGAAGTTTTGCTTTGTTTTGTACTCAGGATTGCACCCAGGAGCACTTCACCGCTTTCCCACTGAACCACATCCCCAGCCATTTTTATTTCATTTTTCTCCTTTGGGTACTGAGATCTAACTCAGGTGTGCTTTACCACCGAGCTACATCCCCAGCGCTTTTAACTTTCTAATTTTAAGACAGGGTCTCACTAAGTTGCTGAGAGTCTTGCTAAGTGGCTGAGGCTGGCTTCAAATTTGAGATCCTCCTGTCTCAGCCTCCCGAGTCACTGGGATTACGGGTGTACGCCACGGCACCTGGCCCCTTTGTTTTCAAATACATATTTTTTTGTTGTTGTTGTTGAGATCATAGAAGCTTCGCATGCATTTGTGGAAAATAATACAGAGAGCTGTACACTTTGCCCAGTTTCCCCCTGATGGTAACATTTTGTTTAACTGCAGTATAATATCCCAGCCAGGGTATTCAGCTGGAGTGACCCAAGACCTCACTGAAGGGCTCCAGGGTTAGGCGTGGGCACATCAGCGGGTGTGGGCGGAGTTCCGTGAGGCCTCAGCATCTGTGTCAATTCCCATATCCAACCCCAAAGTGGAGACATGGAACGTTCCAATCCCACCTGATCATTTCTTCCCCAACCTCCACCCTCCGCCTCTGGAACCACTGCAGGCTGAATATCCCTTCTCCAAAAGGCTGGGGAACAGAAGTGTTTTGAATTTTTTTCTTTCAGATATTGGAATATGGTGCAGATATAAGTGAGGTATCCTAGAGGCAGGACCCAAGTCTAACAAGATTCATTTGCTTCATATGTTCCTAACTGGAAGGCAATTTTTAAAAAATACAATATTTCAAATGATTTTGTGCATGAAACAAAGTTTCACAGAGTGGAATTTTCCACTTGTACTATCACGTTGGCACTCAAAATATTTACAATTTTGGAGCATTTTAGGTTTTGTATTTTTAGATGATGGATGCTCAACCTGTCATTTGTCTTCCAAATTATTTTTAAAAATGTCTTATAGATAGAATTGTATTTTGGGGGATTTTTTTTTTCATTCAGAATAATTCCCTGGAGATTCATCCAAATTCGTTTTTTTTTTTTTTTTTTTTTCTTTTCTGTACTGGGAATTAACCCAGTGAGACTTTACCACCACGGAGCCACATCTCCAGCCCTTTATTTTTGTTATTTTGAGACAGGATCTTGCTAAATTTCTTAGAACGTCTCTAAGTTGCTGGGGCTGCCTTTGAACTTGCAATCCTCCTCCCTCAGCCTCCCAACTTGCACAGTTTACAGGCGTGCACCACCATGCCAGCTTCATCCAAGCTCTTGTGTTTATCCACAGTGTGTTCTTTTTCATTACTGAGTAATATTTCACAATATATGCCATGCATCTAGTCATTCACTGAAGAGCATCCAGCTAGATTCCAGTTTTTCAGGAAATCTGGAATTGCAAGTGTATCTGCTGTGAACATTCATGTGCAGGTTCTTTATATGGGCATGTTTTTATTTCTCTGGGCAACGGGTCCATTTTTAAACAGTCTAATTAAAGCAGGCTCTTGACATCTGGGAGTGGTACATCTGCAGACCCAGATGGGTTTCAACGGTGCCAATATTACGAATGTTTACACAGGCTCCAGGCTTGGTCCTAAATCATATGAATCTCATTTCTGTCTAGAAGCACTACTTCCTGTGCACATTCTCATAACCCCAACTTGGCTGCTTCTTTAATGTGTATTGATTTATTTTAATTCTGTTAAGCCAGGTAACGCAGCTGTAAAGAAACAGGAAGCAGAAGACAATTGTATAGAGCAGAGTGAAGGATGGCATCCTAGAATACCCTCGGGAATAAATATTTCCTATTTTGTGTTTTTGACTTTTTAGAGTTCCTCTGTCTTTGTTTTAGGCTGACGGCTTTCCTCTTGTGGGGCATTTCAAGACGTTCTGAAATGTTTCTCTCCTGTGAGCACTGTATGGGGAATTAAGGGGCCAGGGCAGCCAACAGTCCGACTGACTGACTGACTTCATCATTTCCACTAGCTGGGGGAGCTTGAACAAGTGTACCAACCTCTCTGAGAGTCTGATTTCTCTGACTTAAGAAAAATGGTAATGGTAGTATCTGACTCATAGGATCAAACAAGACCACCGATTAGAAGTGTCTTAAATTCTCAGTAAATACTAGCTATTATTAATGAAATCAAAGGTCCATAGGAGAATCCTGTATAAGTTGTGTGTGTATGTGGTGTTCTGGGGATTTAATCCAAGGACACTTGATTACTGAGCCTTTTTTTTTTTTTTGGTAACAGAGATTGAACTCAGGGGCACTCAACCACTGAGCCACATCCCAGCCCTATTTTGTATTTTATTTAGAGACAGGGATTCACTGAGTTGCTTAGTGCCTCATCATTGATGAGGATGGCTTTGAACTCAGGTTCCTCCTGCCTCAGCCTCCCAAGCCGCTGGGATTACAGGCATGTGCCTCCATGCCCGGCACTAAAAGAGCCCTTTTTATGGGCTGGGTATGCGGCTCAAGTGGTAGCGCGCTTGCCTGGCATGCATGCGTGTGGCCCGGGTTCGATCCTTAGCACCACATACAAACAAAGATGTTGTGTCTGCCGAAAACTAAAAAATAAATATTAAAAAGTTCTCTCTCTCTCTCTCTCTCTCTCTCTCTCTCTCAAAAAAAAAAAAAAAAAAAAAAAAGAGCCCTTTTTATTTGAGGTAGGGTCTTGCTGAGTTGCCTAGGCCGGCCTCAAACTTGTGATCCTCCTGTCTCAGCCTCCTAAGTCACTGGGATTACAAGCATGTGCCACCATGCCTGGAATAAATGATAATTTTTAAGAGTAAAATCATAACTCTCATACAAATGTAAAATGAAATCGTGTCAAATATTTTATTGAACTTAATGATGGAGAAAGTGAGAGGGTCTAACTGGTTCAAGGGAGAGTTGAAGAGCATATCTATATGATTAGATAGAAAGGTATTTTTTAGTCAATTGATTGATAAATGAGCATCTGCGACCAGGGATGTTGAAATGGATTTGTTTAACGCAGACTTAGGGCTGGGGACGCGGCTCGGTGGTAGAGCACTGGCCTAGCGGGAGCGAGGCCCTGGGTTCCATCACCAGCCCAACCAGGACAAAACCCAAGGACAACCCAGCAAAATCAGCTCCTCAGAGAATGAAGGGCAGGGGCAGGAGGATGGGGCTCCCTGAGCTGGGTCTTCCCGGTCTGTCCCCTGGGTTTCTTTGGCTTTCTGGGCACCCCAGGCACCGACGGGGTCAGCGTGGGCCACTGTCTGAGGAGTCCAAGGAAGCCAGGCCCTGCTGTTCTCTCTCGGGGGCATCCCTGGACTCTGTCATTCTGTCACCCCAGAGGGTACTGCCAGCTGGGGACCGAGGCTGCCTTCCCTGTCGGTTTTGAGTTTCTGGTCCCGTCTCTCCCTGGTGAGTCCAGCTCCTCCGCTTAGGTTCCCCCAGGAGGATGTGGGCACGTTGTTTAATGTTGTCTGGAAGGTCACTTGGAACCCTGGGACCTCCTTTATGGCCTGAACTGTGATCCTGGCCTCGAACCCCCTCTGAAATGGCCACCAGAGAGGACAGCAGTCTCCCTTCCTGACCCTTTGTCTGTCTCCCCAGCAGTCACAGGGACACCGCTGGGTCCAGGGCTCTGGCTTCACAGGCTTTGGCTTCCTTAGTCGTTTCATCAATAAGAAGGGATTTGGTGGACATTCCCTCCCCACCCTGTCGTGAAAGGAGTGGCCGCTGGGGCTTCTGGGGTCCTCAGGAGTTGGCCCCAAACCTGCGTCTTGGTAGCAGTGACAGGTGCGCAGTGAGGATCCGGAGGAGCCCTCTCAGCGGCCTTTAGAAACCTGTTCAGCATCTGGCTGGATAGACCTCCCTGGGCTTCCTACCCAAAGGGAAGAAAAAAGTCGGGTTCTCCTTCCTCCCGGTGCATCGCAGGTGTTTGAAGGTGATGATCAGGTGCCCCTCAGTCTTCCTTTTCCGTCTTGACCTCTGACCCCCGTGGAAGGCTCCTCTCACAGTGTGGTGTGAAGTCCCCTCCTCCACATTTCCCCTAGGCTTCTGCGTGCTGTTGGGTCTCACGGTCCCCCAAACTGAGGAAATGATAACAAAACACAGCAGGACGGTCTTGTCCCCTCTTGGGAACACTTGAACAAATGCCATCAACCGTGATGGTGGCCACCTCCCTTCCGAGGTCACCGGTGTCCCCATGCCTTCTGCTGTTGAGCAATACCATGTCGCCAGTCTCTGAGGAACTAAGCCGGGACCTTCGTTTTCTATTACATGACATCGTTGGGCCCATTGCTCCCACTCCTGGTGCTAGTTTTTGACGACTGACATTGGCATTTGGTCCCTTGTGTGTTTGTCCTGAGGCTGTGTCAGCCAGCCATGGAGTCCCGTGCTCTCATCTGAGCCAGCGACCAACATGTCCCCAGGAGAGGAAGGAGGACGGAGCCTTGTGGCACTCTGCTTGAGATCTTGATCAAAACGCTTTTGATGGAACTGCGCTCGAGGGCCGGGGTATGGTGTAGCGAGAGCCTCCCGTGCGTGGGGCCCTGGCTCCCTTCCTCAGCAAAAACAGAGAGAAAACAAAAGAATCACTCCACAGATGGGATCTCCCCACTCTTCTGTTGCCATTCTCCACGGGGACCCAGGACAGTGCTGGGCAGGTGTCTTGTTGAGATCCAGAGACTCTGTCCTGGCTGAGAACCACACCGGTCGGGACTGTTTTAAATATTTTAATGTCCCTTCGCCCTTAAATTCCCAGAGCATGTGTGTAGAAGTCGGTGAAACACAGAGGAGGACATAAATGTCAGCCACCAGTCCATGTCCCATCTCAGATTCTGTGTTTTTTGCTCTTTATCCTCAATCCCTTTTTAAATTTTTTTTCAATCCCTTTTTTTTTTAAATATATTTTTAGTTGCAGATGCACACAACACCTTTTGTTTATTTATTTTTACATGGTGCTGCACGTGCTAGGTGAGTGCTCTGCCACAGAGCTACAACCCCAACACCCCCTTTTTTTAAAACAAGTAGGAGATGGTCAGATTCTGCAGCTGATCCAGGCTTTAGAAACCAGTTGGAGAAAGGGCCACACCCTTTCCCTGAGCTGCCAGGCAAAGTTCTGACCCTCTCAAGAGGTGGGGGTCCACAGGCACTGATGGGGACACGTAAGGGAAGGGAGCCCTCTTCCTGCTACAAAGTTCCCCAGGAAAGGGGACTAGCCTCTATTATAAATGTCTTTAAATTACAGACTTTGGGGACGCTGGAGTGTGGCTCAGTAGTAGAGCACTGGCCTCCCACGTGTGAGGCCCTGGGTTTGATCCTCAGCACCACACGGAAGTAAATAAATAAAAATAAAGATAATGCGTCCGTGTATAACTAAAAAAAAAAAAATATTTAAAAAATTATAGACTTTGGACTTCAAAGTAACCCCTGCACACAGGCAGCTGCTGGCTCCCACCTGCTGGGGAGGGAAGCTGTCCAGACCTCTGCCTGCCCCTGGATTAAAGGGGTTCAAATCTGGGAGCCTGAAGAGATTTGTGGCTTGACTGCCGACTTCACCGTGGATAAATGGCTTGGGGGCCGTAATCAGCATTTGTCACATGGCTTTTGAGTACATTTAGCATTGGCTCAACAGCCAACTTAAACTGCTGGATCAAAACAGAACGATAAGCTGGAAACTGCCTGTTCTTTAAGCCAAAGTCACTGTTTGTATCTGAAGTCAGTTTTGCTGATCTCTAGATGATCATTTTCCGCCCCCCTGTAAGAATTGTTTCTGGTGGGGTAAATTTCCTTATGAACTTGTAATAAACCAATTAGGGCTTCCTCTTGTTTCATTTAGCAAGTTTCAATTTATCCTTGATAGAAAGGAGAGGGAAGGTAGAATGAGGACGAGAAATAAAAAAAATTTCAGTGACGATAATTATTATCACTACTGGTGTAGAAGCAGCAAGGGTAACCATCATCTAATGGACATAAAGTCCCCACCAGTATTTTTGGATTTTTTTGGTGGGGGAGGGTTACCAGGGATTGAACTCAGGGGCCCTGGACCACTGAGCCACATTCCAGCCCTATTTTTTTTTTTTTTTTTTTTGTATTTAAATTCAGGGTCTTATTGAGTCGCTTAGCACCTCGCTGTTGCTGAGGCTGGCTTCGAACTCATGATCCCTCTGTTCAGCCTCCAGGGCTCCTGGGATTTCGGACCCGCAATACCCTGAATTGTTGGATTTTTATCAAGACGTATAACGCATCCCATGAGGAGTCCCAGAGTCTTCCTGGAGAAGTTCAGGGTCAATGCTAGCAGAATAAGGAGATTTGTAGCTTCTGGTGAAGGTCTGGTCGAGTCCCTGGTAGGGTGCCCCAGGCCTCTCTCGCATTCTTCTCCTATTGAGTATTTTTATTAACGACTTGGACGAGGACTCTGGCAACTTTCGGATTCAATCTGTGGATGACGCGAAGCTGGGAGGTTAGAATCAATCATCAAGAAGGTCAGCAGAGGCACCGCCTTGTCTCCGCTGCAGAGAGAGGAGGGAAGTGGAGGGGCGTCCTGAGAAGGCCACCTCTCACATGGAGCTTTTGCTTTCTTTACCTTCCAGGAGGAGCGGGACCTGTCATTGCAACACCAAGCCGAGGGACCTGCTGGCCGGCCAGCCCACCGCGCAGCGCCCTGGAGGGCAGGCCCAGGTATGACCCCTGGGGCCCAGCATGACACAGGAGAGGCCCACCTCCCTCCCTCCCTGGGGGACACTGACCTGACTGACCTGGGAGAGCGCTTCAGCTCCCCCTGATCTGTGCCATTTCCTCTCGGTCACCTGACTTGAAAGAAAAAAAAAAAAAAAATCTGGAATCAGACGGTTCAGCCCCTCTCCCAACAAGAGCCCCCGATCCTGCATGAGGTGGTCTTGGGAGGGTTGTCAGATAAATAAAGAATGCTCAGTTACATTTGAGGTCTAGATAAACAATGGATCTTTTTTTTTTTTTTTTTTCTTTTCTTTTTAGTATGTCCCGTGCAAGATGTGGGATATGCTCATACTTAAATAAATAAATAAATAAATAATTGTTTGATGTTTATCTGAAAAACCAAGCGCTACTGCGTATCAGGTATTTTCATTTGCCAAATCCAGCAGTCCAAGCACATCCAAGACAGGTCAGAGTGACGGTCAGAGGCCTCCCAAGGAGCCCTGGCCTGGCCTGGCTTGCCTCTCTCCTAAGAGGGGGGGACAGGCAGGGGCCAGCTGTGTGCGCTGCGGCTTCTGCTGCTGCCTGGTCAGGCCCCTTGAGGGATTCAGCACCCCAAACCTCCAAACCCTCACTTCTGCCTTCTCTCTTGGGGCTTCTCAGGTCCTGGTCATCTCCGCTGGCCTCAGGCTTGCCCTCCCTTCAGGGCTGAATCCTGCTACACGAGGTTAGTGGCTAACCCTGGCTTTTTCTCTGTCCCAAGGAGCCCTAGCTCAGTGCCGAGGCCAGCCGTCGCAGCCTGTCTGACAGTGTGGCCTCGCAGGGCGGCTCGGCTGTTGTGTAAATGGTTCATGGTGACCTTTTATGTCCGGGCTGTGCTTTCAGCTTACTCACCCATTTAAGAAGGATTTCTCAAGAGCCTGCTCTATCCTGGGTGTTATGCAGATGACAGGGGCACAGCCCTGAGCCCGGCAGGCCCATCCCAGTCCCAGGGACTGAGAGTCACACAAAAATAGAGGCTATGGAGAGCTAAGGGGGTATAGTAGAAGGTCAGGTCTGGTCAAGAGTCTCCTCTGAGCTGGGCCTGGAGGGAAGGGGTTAAACCATGGGGTTTAGGAAGAGCTTTCCAAGCAGAGGGGACGGCGTGACCTCGACTGCAGAGGGGCTGGGTCAGGGAGCTGGCCCTTTCCAGGCTGAGGGGAGGCCAGTGGACAGGGGCAGTCTTTCCAGTCGCCTTCTCATCTGTTCCTTTGTCCAAAGTCACAGGGTGGGACCAAATATAATTTGTGACTCTAGCGTAAGGCTTCTGAGCACAGGGCCTGTGTGACTGTGTGGGTCCCCTGCCTGAGAAGCTGGCCCCGGTCTCGTGATTCACGTGTGTGTGTCAGGTCAGGAACTGGGTCTGCATCTTCCGCCCAGGGAAGCTGCTGTATGGGGTCAGCTCCTCAGAGCCAGCCAGACAGACCTAGGCAGGCGGACGTGACTATGAGCACCTGGTTGATACTTGACCTTCTGGCTGTCTTTTTTTCTGTGTGCTTACATGATGGTAGGGGCTGGGGAGTTTGGGGGGGGATCCCTTTTATGGTTGGGCACAAATCCCACCCATGGCTAGTTACTCCCACATGACCTACTCACTCCCAAAGGACCCACCTCCAAATACCATCACTTTGGCGATTAGATTTCAACGTATGAGTTTGGGGGAGGTGTAAACATCCAGTCTGTAGCGTGTGGAAGAAAGGGGTTGGCAGATGTAAGAAGTTAAAGATCTTGACACAGAGAGGTTATCCTGGATCAGCTGGAAGGGCCTTAGTTGCAATCACAGGGATCCTTATAAAGAAAGAGGCAAAGGGAGATTTGACAGCCAGCCGGAGAAGACGAGGCAAAGATGAGCAGAGATTCAAAGATGCTGACCTTGAAGATGGGAGCGATGAAGCCACAAGCCAAGGAACGCCGGCAGCCACCAGAAACCAGGAGAGGCAGGGAACCGGTTATCTCCTAGCACCTCCGGAGGGAGTGTGGCCCCACGGGCACCTTGATTTCGGTCTATTCATCCTCATTTTGGATCCAGAACTATGAGAGAATAAGTTGCAGTTCTTTTATGGAAAGTTGCTACGGGAAGCCTCCCTCCTGAGACTGTTTAAGTAGCAGCTGTACTGAGATCTATTTCGTTAGACCTCACCATTCACCTATAAAGTGTAAAAGGCAATGGTTTTTAGTATCTTTACAGGGTGGTGAAACCAGCACCGTAATCAGTTTTAGAACCTTTCCCATTACCCCCACAAGATACCAGTGTTTAGCCGTCATGCCGAGAGCCCCAGCCTAAGGCATCCACAAATCTACTTTTTGCTTCTTCTGGATGTTTCATGTAAATGGAATTGGAAAAGATGTAGCTTTTTTTTTTTTTTTTCATGATAAACTCTTTTCACTTAGCATAGTGCTTTCAAGGTCACCCACATTCGTAGCATGTGTTGGCACCTCACTTTCTATTGCCAGATGATATCTCGTTGTATAGACATACACATCTTGTTACCCATCGATCAGTTGATGGACATCTCGCTTGTTTCTGTTTGGCTACTGTGAATGCTGCTGCTGTAGACATCGGTGTCCAAGTTTCTAGGTGGACATTTGCCGCAGTCTGGCTGGGCACAAATAACCGAGCCGCCACAAAGCCTTGTAGGTTCAAACAGCAACTCTTTATTCCCCAACTCTCACCGGCACTGCACACACACTATTCGGGAATACACCCCTTCCACCGGGCTCCGCGTGCCCAATCTCCCCGAACCCCTCTGGAGAACTGCACGGGAACTCCAAAGCAGAGGGCGCCCGAGGCAGATTCCTGGAGCAGGGTCCATATACAACTCAATCAATCCAGCATCACAGCAATTATATACAGCTTAACCCAAATCATCATCTCAATGGTTCGCTGGCATCACCTTTCAACCATTCCCTCTGGCAATATGCCAGGCGTCCTTCTGACTTGGTTGTGGCTCTCAACAGACATTGATTGCCTAAGAGTGGAATTGCTGTAGGGTCATATGGTAACTCTATTTTTAACCTTTTGAGGAACTGCCAGACCACTTTCCAAAGTGGCTTTGGAAATGACTTTCATAATCCCACCAGCCGAGTACAGCATCTGTTTCTCCACATCCCCGCCAACGCTTGTTTTTTGTTTATGGCGCGAGGTATCCAACCCAGGACCTGTGTGTGCTAGGAAGCGCTCTATGTTCCCAGTTCCCCATCTGCTTTTCTTCTAGAGCCATCCTCCTGCCTGTGAACCGGTATTTGACTGTGGTTTTGATCTGCATTTCCCCAGTGAAAGTGGGAGTCAGCTACTCACATGTTTATTAGGCATTTGTGTATTTTCTTTGGAAAAATGCCTATTCTTATCCTTTGCCCATTTTTAAAAACAGTTATCCTTTTGTTATTGAATTGTAAGATTCTTTTTCTATATTCTGGATCCTGGGCCCTTATCAAATATAAGACTTCAAAATATTTTCCCCCATTGTCTCACTTCCCTGATGGTGACCTTTGCGACATAATAATTTAAAAAAACTTTTAATGAACTCCAGTGTGTCCTTTTTTATTAAATTGTTGCTTGTAATTTTGAGAACAGACCGCACAAATGCCTGTTTTTGCTTCAGTGCCTGGAACATAGTGAAGCTTTTCTTTTCCCAGGTCAACACCTGGGCCACTCAGGTTGGAAGAGAACAGGTCTTTGGCCCCTGGGGCTGTTGGGTGGCAGATCAGCTGTGAGGGCCAGCTTCTCCATTGGGCCAGGAGGCATATTTGCACGTTTCTAGGCCCACAATACTTTAAGGGGCCCATGGGAAACACACACACACACACACACAGACACACACACACACACACTTTGTTTTTTGTTTTTGTGTGTGTGCTGCTGAGGATCCAACCCATCACTTACATGGGCCAGGCGAGTGCTGTACCACGGAGCCACAGACTCAGCCCTGTTCACTTTATGGAGGAGCCAGCCTACAAAGACCCAAATGCCTGTGGCCATAAGTCACAGTTACAGTCCTCTTCCCTGTTCCCGGAGAGCCCTCCAGCAGGGATGAACAGTGTGGACCCCTCTAGTGTGTTCAGCCTGCCTCCTTTCTGCTTAACCTCCCTTTAAGAGGGGCCAGACAGGAGCTCTGAACGCTGGACTCCAAGAAAACATTGCGTCCTCCCCCTGGAGTGCACTAACATGCTAGGGTTACATGAGCAGGTTTTTCTGTTTTTGTTTTTGGATAGGGTCTCACCACCCTGCCCAGGCTGGTCTCAGGCTCAGAGCTCGGGCAATCCTCCTGCCTCGGTCTCCAGAGTATCTGGGACCATGTGCACAGGTGTGCCTCACCATCCCGGCCTAGGAGCAGCCCTTCAGATGGGGCAGGCTGGGGCCCAAACCAGACCACCAACTATTATTATTACCCTTGTTTTCATTTTTATCATTATCATATTCCTATTGTTGTGAAAATAAAAGGAAAAATCATGATGAAAACAATATTTGAAAGAGCTTTTCTAACAGGAGGCTGTTAGATGCAGGTTGCTCACCCACTTCTAACTGCTGCCCAGGAAAGTGAATTGGGTCGCTCCCGGCTCCGAGCATCTAGGGCAGGTGATGACACCGTCCCACAGTCTGAACACCTGCCCCCGGGGTCAGCAGGTTCTAGTTATGGACATGTCCTGCTAGGCATAGACGTCCTCCTCTTTGCCTCCTCCTGGGCCCCAGCCCCGTCTTCCAGCGCCCGTGCTCTCTCACTTTCCCTCCTGGGGAATCTGCAGTGCTCCGTGCTGCCTGCCCATGGAGGCTCCCACTTCTCTGTCTTCTGTGGGACACTGAGAGCAATGGGACCTTTTACTTTTGTGGTTTCCAATTTAAGGTTAAATGAGCCCCAAGACACTTCAGCTGTCAACCGCAGAGACTGGAACCTCAGGCTTGGGACTGGCATGCTCATTGGTTGGGGTGTGTCCCAAACCCCGAGGACAGGGATGAGTCCTGCTCTTCATCTCTCAGAAGTTAATCAGATCCGCGGCCATGGGCTAAGGGAAACGTGTGTGTCTTATTTCTAATCACCACCGTCTTGAAATAGATGGAGGCTTGCCTCACCTGGACCAGCAGTTCATCTGTCACCTGTCAGCCCACCTTCCCTCTCTCGCCTCACCCCACCCCCAGCTGCTCAGAAAAGAAGGGATCGAGCCAGGTACAACGTCTTACGCCTGTGATCCCTGCGATTCAGGATTCTGAGGCAGGAGGATGGCAAGTTCGAGACCAGGCTGGGTTTAGTGAGATTCTGCCTCAAAAGCAAATAAAGAGGGGTGGGGAAAACTGGGATAGCATGTGAGAGGCCAGGGTTTAATTCCCAGAACCGTAAACAATAAATGAATAATTTAAAAACTAGAAAACTATATCTAAAAATGTGATACTGAGGAAAAAAACTCAATTAAAAATTGGACAAAAGATTTTAACTTCATGAAAATTTTAAATGATAGTGCAGTTTCATTTAAAAAAAAACAAGAGTGCAGAAAGGTTCACAATGAAAAGTCCCTGGGTGCCCAGTTTCTACCACCCTGACACACATTTAATATTTACGCTTACTTCTGGGTATGGTGTGCCTACCTATAATCCCAACAAATTAGGAGGCTGAGGCAGGAGGATTGCAAGTTGGAGGACAGCCTCAGGAACTTAGTAAGACACTGTCTAAAAAAAAAAAAAAAAAAAAAAAAGGGTTGGGGATGTGTTTGAGTGGCAAGCGCCCTTGGATTCAATCCTCAGTAACAATCCCCCACACACACCAAAAAAGTTTACACCTCTGCCTGGAAAATGTCCTGATCAAGCCAAACAAAAGTTTATACCCTTTTTAAATTTAATTTTTTTTTCTCTTTTTAGTTACACATGACAGTAGAATGTATTTTGGTGTATCATGTATACATGGAGTATAACTCCTAGTTAGGGTTAGTATAACTTCCTAGTTTTGTGGCTGTACATAACGTGGGGTTACACTGGTCACGTATTCCTATATGAACATAAGCAGTTTATACCCTTAAACAGGTAACCCCTGGGCAGACATGCTGTCTCTTTTTGTCTTTTTAACATTTCAGATACTTTTTCCTATCTTGTGGAAACTACTCAAATCCTTTGCCCATTTCTTTATTGTTCTACTGATCTTTTTAATTCCTGAGAGTTCTTTACCCTTTAGGAAGGTCAGTTCTTTGTCTGTGATGTGAGTTGCAAATATTTTTTTTTCTAGTTTTGTATAATTTATCAATTTTTTAATTTTATGGTTTCTGGATTTTAACTTATACTTAAACCAGCCTCCATCAACCCAAGCTAATTAGGAGTTCTTTCATGTTTTCTTCTAAAACTTTTATGGCTTCATATGTACATTCAGATAATTATCTATTTAGAAATCATTCTTGTGCATGTTTTGAGTTGCATCATATAGATTTTATGCTTCTTTATCCACCCGCTTTTTCTTCCTTCCTTCCTTCTTTCCTTTCTTTGCTGGGGATTGAGTCAGGGGTACTCTACTACTGAACTACATCCCCAGTCCTTTTTATTTTATTTTGAGGCAGGGTCTTGCTAAGTTGCTGAGGCTGGCCTCAGACTTACAATCCTCTGGCCTCAGCCTCCAGAGTGGTTGGAATTACAGACATGTGATACAATGCCTGCTTCTACTTTTTTTTTTTAATATTAACATTTGTTTTAAAATTAAAGCCTTATTTTTCTCATAATATATTGGAATTATTAGAATCATGCATGAAACAACTATTATGTTTTAGAAGCTTACTTTGGAACTTAGAGAACATACTGGAGAATGGACATTTATTGCTATGGCTTGAATGTTGCTCTGAGATTGTATCTCTGAGACTGAATTTTTACAATATCAAAAGATCTCCACTTGAAGCCAGTATTTATTACTCATGGTGTTTTCCCATCTTCGTCCCAAATCGACATTCCAATAAGTGGGTGGGGACAGTTTCTAGTAGGCTGCCAAAGAAGATAGCTTTTAGTGGGGAATGGAGACAGAAAACTCACAGCAACAAAACATAAACAGTACCATAGAGAAATTCCTTTAGAAATAGGTGGGTTAAGTGAGTCCTGCTCTTCAATAGCTCCTGCCAACACTTCCACTGAGTTTCAAGATGGCGGGATGGGGGAGGCCACTTTCCTGGCTACTCTGTGGTGTAAAACCAAGAAAGCAGACAGGCAGCTCCTTGGCAGGTGGGGGAAGGAAAAACGGGGGAGGAACTTTACTGGGAATGAATTCTGGACATTCAAAGCAGATCAGGGATTCAGGAGGGTGGATAGAATACAATAAGAACAAATCCCCAGCGCCAGCACCGGTGCCTCGGCCATCAGGGGTGCCTGCCAGAGGGTCCCTCCCATGGGCAAGGTGGAGGGGTAAGGGGATTAAAGGAATCCACATATTAGGGAGTCTGAGGTGTGTCTGGGTGCACGTAGATCAGAGATCAAAGACGTTGCATGACTAAATGGAAAGACGGGCCACAGGATATCCGTGTGCAGGGAGGAGGGTACATCTCTCCTGGCTGCCGGATTGCAGAGAAGGAACCATGTTGCAGCTGGGGTGAGGTGGCCAGCAGCTGGGGAACCGAAAGCTGGAAAACCTCAGCTTGGCCCAATATTCAGGCCTGGCAAACCCACACTGCATGACATGGAGTGTGCCCAAGTGACCGGCGGAAAGTCAAACATGGGAGGGGTTTGCACCGGGGAATTCAG
Source organism: Callospermophilus lateralis (assembly GCF_048772815.1). Classification (NCBI taxonomy): domain Eukaryota; kingdom Metazoa; phylum Chordata; class Mammalia; order Rodentia; family Sciuridae; genus Callospermophilus; species Callospermophilus lateralis. The sequence continues at coordinate 14,393,747 of NC_135315.1, forward strand.
GTCGTGGAAACCCACCGGCTCCCCTCCTCTTCCAGACTGGCTGCTTGCAGGACCTGCTGGGAGAGACAAGTCTGGCTCAGATTTCAAGAGTGGAGACAGGTACAGTGGTGCACACCTGAAATCCCAGCAGCTCCGGAGGCCAAGACAGGAGGATTGTGAGTTCAAAGCCAGCCTCAGCAATAGCAAGGTGCTAAGCAACTCAGTGAGAAGCTGTCTGTAAATAAAAATACAAAATAGGGCTGGGACGTGGCTCAGTGGCTCAGTGGTTCAGTGCCCCTGAGTTCAATCCCCAGTACACCCCCACCTCCAAAAAAAAAAAAAAAAAAAGAGCCAGAGTGGGGGTGGGAGAGGCTGAGTTTGGAGACTGAACTTGAGAAACCAGAAAACACAGGGTCTGTGGGTGACGGAGTAGACTAAGTATTGGCTCCTCTAGTGCCTGAGTGGAACCCAGGGGAGATTGTGGACTGGCAACTCCTGGGCCCTAGAGGTATGCTGATTTAAAACCTTCAGGCCAGTTGCCATTCAAGAAAGAACCTGGAGCCCACTTAAGCCTAAACCCCACCTCCAGGAGCTCTGCCTCTGGGATTTCCTCTCACACTCCAGCAACCCCACCCAACACTGCTGAGAAGGATGGTTTGAACTCCAACAGAAACAATTCTTTAATTGTTTAAATTAAACATGGAGGATTTTTTTAATTTAAAATTTTTTAATTTCTTTCTTTTTCTTTGTCCAATTGTGACTTGAATGGTTTATGGACACTTATACATACTCCTATTTGTTTCTTTTTTTTCCAGCATGATTTGAAATCAGTTATTTTTCATGGATTACTATTTTGAGGACTAGGATATTCAATTAGGATATTTTGGTTTTGTTTTGTATTCTTTTATTTCAATATTTATTTCTTAAAATTTTTATTTCATATATATTTTCTCTCACTTATCTGTTTCCCTCTACTCTCTTTTCTACTGCTAACAGCCAATCTGTATTGTTCTCTCTTTCACTCTTCCTTTAATTTTTTTACTTCTATTTTCTTTTCCATAATCACCACATCCTACATCATTTCTGTTCTCTCCCTGTCCACCATTTGAAATTATAAACCCTTTTGCAAACCTACTGTGGGCAATAATTGATCACATAATTTCTGTTTATTGTGACAATTAACATTGTAGATGTCACAACAGGAGCTATTTGGTTTAATGCTGTACACTATTGGGATGTTGTTATTATTTGTCTCCCCCTAAACAGTGAGGTACTGGAAACCTTCAGAGACACTGTAAGTACACAGGGAAATCTACTGCCTCAGATCCATAGTGTTAAATGGGTAGACACACAAACAACATGAAAAAGCAAGGGAACAAATCACCCCCCAAAAAATACTTTAATTACAAAATTCATCAACACCATAGTGCAAGAAATGTCAGAGGAGACATTTAGAATGTTCATAGTTAAACTGATCTTTGAGATAAAGGATGATGTAAAAAGTTGAATCAGAAAATATAGGAAGTGACAGGTCACTTCAGTAAAGAGATAGAGACTCTGAAAATCCTTGAAATGAAGGAATCAATAAACTAAATTAAAAATTCAATGGAAAGCATCACCAGCAGAGGAGACCACTTGGAAGACAGAGTTTCAGGCAACAAAGACAAAACATCTAATGTTGAAAATAAAGTTGGCCATGGAGAAAAGCTGTTAACAGATCATGAACAGATCATCTAAGAAGGGCTGGGATTGTGGCTCAGTGGTAGAGTGCTCACCTAGCACGGAGGGACCCGGGTTCAATCCTCAGCACCACATAAAAATAAAGACTTTGTGTTATGTCCATCTACACCTAAAAAATAAATATTTTTTTAAAAAAGAACATCTAAGAAATATGGGATAACATGAAAAGACCAAATATAAGATTTATCAGGCTAGAAGAAGGCTCGGAGATACAAACAAAAGGAATGTACAATCTTTTAAATGAAATAATATCTGAAAATTTCCCAAACCTTAAGAATGAAATGGAAAGTCACATATAGGCGGCTTATAGACCCCCAAATATACAAAATTACAACAGACTCACACCAAGCCACATTATTATGAAAATGCCTAACATGGAATAAGGATAGAATTTTTAAAGGCTGCCAGAGAAAAATGACAGGTCATATTTAGAGGGAAAACAACCTGGATCTCAGCCAATTTCTCAACCCAGACCCTCAAAGTTAGGAGGTCTTGGAATAATATATGCCAAGCTCTGAAAGGAAATGGATGCCAACCAAGAATACGCTATTCAGCAAAATTATGCTTCAGAATTGATGATAAAATAAAAATATTCCATGATAAAAAAATGTTAAAAGAATTTAGAACTAGAAAGACTGCAGTACAAAACTTACTCAATAAAATATTTCGTGAAGAAGAAATGGCAAATAAAATTGAAAACAGGCAAAGGGAGGAACTACACTAGAATAGTCAATCAAAGGAGAAACTAATTCAAATGAAAACCAGAAATAAATCAAAATGACAGGGAATAAAAATAATTTCTCAATAATAGCATTAAAAATGTAAATGGCCTAAACTTATCAATCAAAAGACACAGACTAGCAGATTAGATTAAAAAACAAAACCCAACAATATGTTGTCTCCAAGAGACTCACCTCATAGGCAGAAATATCCACAGACTAAAGGTAAAAGGATGGGAAAAATTATATCACTCGCATGGATTATGTTAAACCAGCAGGGGTTTCTATGCTTATATCAGATAAAGGGGGCTTCAGACCAATGTTAATCAAAAGGGAAAAAGAAGGACTTGGTCATACTGCTTAAGGGAAGTGTACATCAACAAGACATAACAATCATAAATATTTATGCTCCAAACAATGGAGCATCTATGTACGTCAAAAAACCCTTCTCAATTTCAAGAATCAAATAGATAACAATATAATAATACTGAGTGACTTTAACATGCCTCTCTCTCATCACTGGCTAGATCCTCCAAACAAAACTAAAGAAGCTATAGAACTAAAAAATACATTTAATAATTTAGACTTAACAGACATATATAAAACTTTTCATCCATCAATGACTGAATCTACTCTCTTCTCAGCAGCATATGGATCCTTCTATAAAATAGACTATATCTTAGGCTGCAAAGCAACTCTTAGAATGCAAGGTATTATCTCTGGTTTTTTTTTTTTTTTGTATTTGCTATCAGGTCAAAATGGAATATTATGAAATTAGAAATCAAAGAAAAATAAAAAATAGAAACTACTCTAACACCTAGAGACTAAAAAATATGCTATGAATGATCAATGGATAGCAGAAGAAATCAGGGATGAAATAAAAAAAATAATTATAGATAAATGAGAATAGCAACACAACATATCAAAATCTCTGGGACACTATGAATGTGGTTTTAAGAGGAAAGTTCATTACATTGAGCTCATTTATTAAAAGAATAGGAAGTCAATGAATAAATAACCTAACATTACATCTGAAAACCCTAGATAAAGAAAAACAAATCAACACCAAAAGCAGTAGAAGATAGGAATTAAAATCAGAGCTGAAATCAATGAAATTGAAAATAAACACAAAAAAAATTTTAAAAATCAATAAAACAAAATGTTAGTTCTTAGGGAAAAAATGAAATTGATAAACCCTTAGCCAAGCCAACAAAGAGAAAGAGGGGAAAAAAAACTCAAATTATGAAAATTTGTGATGATAAAGGAAATATCACCATAGACACTACTGAAATACAGATGATAATCAGAAACTATTTTGAAAATTTATACTCCAATAAAACAGAATGTATTGAAGACATTGACAAATTTCTAGAGACATATGACCTACCCAAATTGAATCAGGAGGACATAGAAAATTTAAACAGATCAATTTCTAGCAATAAAATTGAAGACACCATCAAAAGCCTACCAACCAAGAAAAGCCCAGGACCAGATGGATTCTCAGCTGAGTTTTGCCAGATCTCCAAAGAATAACTAACACCAATCCTCCTCAAATTATTCCACGAAATAGAAAAGGAGGGAACCCTTCCAAACTCATTCTACAAAGGTAGTATCAATCTGATATCAAAGCCAGACAAAGACACATCAAGGAAAGAAAATTTCAGACCAATATCCCGATGAGCATAGATGCAAAAATTCTTAATAAGATAATGGCAAATTGCCTACATAAACATATTTAAAAGATAGTGTACCATGAACAAGTGGGGTTCATCCCAGGGATGCGAGGTTCAACATATGGAAATCAATAAACATAATCCACCGCATCAATAGACTTAAAGACAAGAATTACATGATTATCTCAATAGATGCAGAAAAAGCATTTGACAAAATACAGTATCCATTCATATTCAAAACACTAAAAAAACTAGGAATAGTAGGAACATAACTCACCATTGTACAAGTTATATACATGAGTCCAACATCATTCTAAAATGAGAAAAACTAAAAGCATTTCCTCTAAAAACAAGACAAAGTGCCCTCTTTCACTACTTCAATTCAACATAGTCCTTGAAACTCCAGCCAGAGCAATTAGGCAAAAGAAAGAAATGAAAGGGATATGAATAGGAAAAGAAAGCTCAAACTATCCCTATTTTCCAAAGACATGATTCTATATTTAGAAGAAAAAAAAAAAAAGAAAAGAAAACTTCACCAGAAAATTTCTAGAACTCATAAATGAATTCAGCAAATAGCAGGATATAAAACTAACATCTGCCAGGCATGATGGTGCACGCCTGTGAGCCCAACAGCATGGAAGCCTGAGGCAGGAGAATTGCGAGTTTAAAGTGAGCCTAAGGGGCTGGGGATGTGGCTCAAGCGGTAGCGCGCTCGCCTGGCAGCGTGCCGCCGGGGTTCGATCCTCAGCACCACATACAAAGATGTTGTGTCCGCCGGAAACTAAAAAAAATAAATATTAAAAATTCTCTCTCTCTCTCTCAAAAAAAAAAATATATATATATATATAAAAAAATAAATAAAGCCAGCCTAAGGCACTAAGCAACTCAGTGAGACCCTGTCTCTAAATAAAATCAAAAAAAGGCTGGGGATGTGGCTCAGTGGTTGAGTGCCCCTGAGTTCAATCCTTGGTACTGCTCCCCCCCAAAAAAAAAATTAACATCCATAAATCAATTGCATTCCTATACAACAGTGATGAGTCACTGAAGAAAAAAATTAGGAAAACTATCTCATTCACAGTAGCCTCAAAACAACAACAACAACTTGGGAATCAATCAATCTAACAAAAGAAGTGAAAGACTTCTACAATGAAAACTACAGAACACTAAAGAAAGAAATTAAAGAAGACCATAGAAGATGAAAAGATCTCCCATGTTCTTGTATAGACAGAATTAATATGGTCAAAATGGCCATAATACCAAAAGTGCTATTCAGATTTAATGCAATTCCTATTAAATTTCAATGATGTTCTTCACAGGAATAGAAAAAGCTGTCATGAAATTCATTTGGAACAATAAGAGGCCCAGAATAGCCAAAGCAATTCTTAGCAAGAAAAGCAAAGCAAGAGGCATCCCATTACAAGAACTTAAACTATACTACAGAGCTATAGTAACCAAACAGCATGGTATTGGCACCAAAACAGACATTAAGACCAATGGGACAGAACAGAAGACACAGAGACAAACCCACATAAACACAGGTATCCATCCTAGAAAAAGGCACCATAAACATACACTGGAGGAAAGATAATCTCTTCACAAAATGGTGCTGGGAAAACTAGAAGTCCACATGTAGCAGAATAAAATCAAACCCTTGTCTCTCACTTGACACAAAATTATACTCAAAGTGGACCGTGGGCCTAGACATTAGACCAGAGACCCTGCACCTATTAGAAGAAAATGTAGTCCCACCTTTCCATCAGGTTCTCAACCAAACTCCTAAAGCTCAAGAAGTAAAATCAAGAATCAGTAAATGGGATGGTATCAAACTAAAACGCTTCTTCATAGCAAAGGAAGCAAGAGTGTGAAGAGAGAGCCTACAGAATGGGAGAAAATCTGTCACCTGCAACTCAGAGGATTAATCTCCAGGATACACAAAGAGCTTAAAAAACTTGCCCCCCCCACCCCTACAAACAACCTAATCAATAAATGGGCAAAGGAACTGAACAGGCACTTCACAGAAGAAGAAATAGAAATTGTCAACAAATACATGAAAAAATGTTCAGCTTCTCTGGCAATTAGAGGAATGCAAATTGAAACTATACCGAGATTTTATCTCACTCCAGTCAGAATGGCAATTATCAAGAATACAAGTAATGATAAATGGGTGAAGATGTAAGGAAAAAGGCACATTCATACATTGCTGGTGGGACTGCAAATTGGTGCACCCACTCTGGAAAGCAATATGGAGATTACTTTGAAAATCATTTCGGTCTCAGGAAACCTTTCAGTATTTTCTTCGGTTTTTAACATTATATATTCTTTGGGATAGCTTTTAATGGACTGAAATTAATATTCTTTCTTTATTTGACTGCATTGATTTTTAACATATTATCAGTCTCTACCATTACAGTATGTGTCATGATAGCACAAACTTTGTAATATATTTAACCACTGAATTCTTGTATGTACCAGATTGCCTGGCTTAGACTACATGCTCAATGAATCTTAAAATGAGTAAATGAATTTATAAAAGCAAAAAGAAAAGAAAAAAAAATGGAAATGGAACCACCATTTGATCCAGTTATCCCACTCCTTGGTTTATACCCAAAGGACTTACAATCAGCATACTGTAGTGATGATACTGTAGCCACATACTACAGCCACATATATGTTACAGCGGCTCAATTCATAATAGCTAAGCTATGGAACCAACTTAAGTGCCCTTCAATAGATGAATAGATTAAGAAAATGTGGAATCAGGAGACTATTATGCTAAGTGAAATAAGCTGATCCCCAAAAAACCAAAGGCCGAATGCTCTCTCTGATATGTGAATGTTAACACACATGGGGGTCGGGGGGTGGCGAGAAGACTAGAAGTTCAGTGGATTAGACAAAGGGGAATGAAGGGAAGGGAGGGGAGTGGGAATAAGAAAGATAGTATAATGAATTGGACATGACTTTCTTATGTTCATATGTGAATACACGACCAGTGTAATTCCACATCATGTATAACCACAAGAACGGGAAGTTATACTCCATGTATGTATGATATGTCAAAATGCACTCTACTGGGCTAAGGATATAGTTCAGCTGCTTGCCTCACATCCACAAGGCCCTGGGTTCAATCCCCAGAACCTAATAATAATAATACACTCTACTGCCATGTATATCTAAAAAGAAGAAATTGAAAAAAAAAAACAAACTTCCATTGAAGACAGCACAGTGGTGCACACCTATAATCCCAGTCACTTGGGAGGCTGAGGCAGATGGTCAAGAGTTCAAGTCCAGCAACTTAGCAAGGCCTGTTATGCCAGATTCCTGGGACCCCAATAGACCTCCAGGAGCCGAATCCGATGCAATCACACAAGAGTCTTTATTGAAAGCTCGAGCCTGGACTCACACTGCTCCCATGGCAGCAGTCCCAGGGAGTGAGTCCTGGTCCTTTGTTCAGTGAAGTTTTATAGGTTTTGGGCGGATACTCTATGTGTCACAGCATCACACAGCAATTCATTCCATACCAGGAAAGTCAAACAACGACTCTTAACATTGATTAGCACATTCACTGGTGGGAACAAGTTGGGTAGGGGTGATTGGTTAGTACAATAGGGGGGGATTCATTTGAACTGATTGGCTTAGGCCACGAGGGGTGTATGTGCTAAACTACATGGTTTCCCAACATGTTATCAACCACCATAAACTACTGGGGGGTCATCTGGCATCCCAGGTATTTTCCCTGTCTCATGCTGATTGGTGGTTGCTAGGGGGTTGCTATGGGTCCTCACCTAGCCTAACTGAGTCAGGCCCGCCCCCCACCCCACCTGCAAACCTCTCCTGTTATTTACAGACAAACAACTCAGCAGGGTGGGTACGTGCTTAGGAGTGCTCTGTGGGTTTTTCCAAGGACAAGGGTCACGTCCCCTTCCTTAGGATAGGCCTTGAGGCAGAAGCTGCTGTTATTTATTTATTTTTGAAAATAAAGTCACATTAGTTTCTCAGGCCCTATCTCAAGATAAAAATTTAAAAAGAGACTGGGAATGCAGCTCAGTGGTAGACCACTTGCCTAGCACGTTTGAGGCCCTGGTTCAATCCCAAGCACCAAAACACTGACCACAAAAAGCAAAACCGTCATTGAACCATCAGAGAGGGGAATCGTTTTCTAGCTGGAAGCCTTCACTGTCTGGTTCCTGCTCTGAGGCAGAGAAGTCCAGCTCCTGTGGTCCCCAGTTAAGACAAGTCTTCCTTGACCACGTGGAAGTCCTTGAGGGCAATGTTCCAGAAAGATCATGGCACCCTCAGGGAGAGAGAATCCAGTTCTGACTACACAGTAACTTCACCCAGACAGTCGTCCATCTGACTAACTTCCTGGATCATCCACTGGGTACCAGGCATCGTCCCTGCCGTTGAGGAGCCGCGGTCCATTTTGGCGGGGAGGGCTCTCACCGACAGCTGCAGACAGGGTCGGACACAGGGAAGACGTGGGGGGTGAGAGGGCACCGCGGAGAGGCAGCATGGTCCGGGCCAGTCAGGCTATTCCTGAGGGGTTTGGTGCCCGAAATGAGTTAGGGAGGATGTGTGGCAGTTAGCCACCAGGGAGGGGGAGGGCCCCTAGGCACGGCGAGGACACTGGCAAAAGCAGAGACCCACAACGCATTGTGGGAATTATGCATTTTATCAACCAAAACGTAGAGCAAGGAAGGAGACGGGAGAGTTCAGGCCAGAGAGGTAAACAAGGGGTGGATTAGGAAGGATCATCCACTGACCTTTAGTCTGGGCGTGGCATAATCCCAGTGACTAGGGAGGCCAACGCAGGAGGAGCAGATTGAAGCCAGCCTGGGCAACTTTAGTGAGACCCTGACTCAAAGTAAAATAAAAAGGGCTGGGAGTATCACTCAGTGATAGAGGACCTCTTTAATCCCAGTAGTGAAAAAAAAAAATTTTTTTTAAAGAATCTGATTTTTTTTCTGGAGGCCAGAAACAGGTGAAATGGAAGAAACTGGTTAAAATCTTGGGAAATTCCCTGTGGCCCAGTACAGTATGTGTGTTTGGGGATGCAGGCTGGAGGGGCCTCTAGGAGTTGTGGGCACCTCATGAGATGCCCGTGTCCTCCACACCAAAGCCCACTGTGAGGGCTGGAGGTACCTTCCTGGCTCCCTAAATTCCAAGCTCTCTCTGACAAACACTGCCATTTTTTTTTTTTAAGTTAGCCCAGGAAAGACAAGAGACCTGATTAATGCTGTGTGAAAAGAACCCCTTTGGGGGAGTCACAGGAAAAGCAGAGACCTTGTTGGGCGTCCAACGAGACAAGTGTAGACCTGGAGTGAGGGAAGAATCCCTTACCCTGCCACCAGAAGGGGGGACCCAAAGCCCTGGAGAGACGGGGAGGGTCAAGAACCTGGAGGCAAATATCACTGGTGCCTTTTTTTTCTCCCCCTAAACAAAGCGGCTGCACTCCGTGGTCCCTCAGGAAGGCCAGTCATTTCCTGAGGAGATATCAGGCCGGCCCACGCCTCATTGTTCTGGGTTTCCAGCAATGGCCGCCATTACCTGACCAGGAGAACAGCCCGTCTCTCTGCAGCTGCCAGAGAAGTTACCAGAGTGGTTTCTGCTCTTCACAGGACCCGCTTTTCATCGGTGGCAAAGGGGGAAGTGTTTTCTGCCCCAGAGGCATGGCCCAGAGGCAGCACTAACTGTGCATTCACCTTCCCGGCTCTCAGGATGCAGCTGGGGTGGACCCGAGGGGGCAAGATGTGGCTGGGAGTCCTGCTGACGCTCCTGCTCTGTGAGTTTCTCTCTCTCTCTCCCCACTTCGCTTAAACTCCATGAGAACTGAAGCTCCTGAAACCAACAGATTTCTTCTGTCTCTTCCAGGTTGGAGTCTTGATGGTACAGAGAACTGTAAGTCACAGATTCATTCGACTTAGCTTTGCTCTCACACTCGCGTCCCCTTGCTTGGCTTGGATGACCGTTGAGACAAACACACCAGTCGGGAACTAAAGCGGATTCCATCTGGTCCTTTTTAGAAGTGCTTAGAACAAATCACTTGCTCTACGTCCAGGTCTAATCAGGGTGGTTTAGAAGCAGCCTTTTACTGTGTTTCTAGACTCTGCCGGGGGCTGCTTTTTGTTGGGACTGGGAGGTGACCAAGGAATGAGCAAATCCATAATTTGCTGGAGATCATTCCACCATAAATTGCTTATTTCCCTATCCTGCCCCCATCCCTGATTATTTTTAGTTTTCGATCTTTTTTTTTCTCAATTATTTTCACTCACAAATGGTATACAATTGGTCTGTCAGACTCATGAAGACAGAACATAGTTTAGATTGGTATTGTTTTCCATCCGCCTGTTGAGGCTATAATTTTATCTGCCACATTTTGTGCTTCTACCCAGGGAAGCGTATGCCGCCCATCTTTGCTCTGTCTGGTTTTTCATCCGCTTTATGGCTGATTTTGAACTTTCCTCTTGGATGGATGGGTTTTGTTCTGCTTGGCCTTGAAGGAGGGGGATGAGCTGGGTTTGGGACCCTGAGTGGAGAGACGGTCCACAAAACAGAATCCCCTAGTCAGAAATCACTTCAGCTGCAAAGAACAGGGGTGGCTGGGGGGCTGGCAAGTCACACGCTGCTTGGAGATGAAGAAGGGGAACAATGCTGGGTTGAGCCAAAGCTGGGGTGGGGGTCCCAGGATGAGGGCGCTGGTGTGGCCACTCAATGTCCATGTTCTTCCTTGGGCATCGGCCCCCGTGGTAGCCCACGAAGACAAGGTAACCCTCATCTTCAAATCATCCCCCTTGGGTGATGGTGACATTGAGCTTCAGAAATGACCGACTTGTCCAGGCAAGAGCCAGTGGACGGACAGTTCTGGGACCCCTCACTCTCTAAACCCAGCTATCTGTCCAGAGCCACAGGCCTGACCCATGCCTCTAGGATCAGTTTTATTTTGCCTCTTGGAGCTTTTCCCCCCTATCTGTGAAATGGGGATGGTGACAGCGTATGATGTTGAGTGGCACGAGGTTGGGATGGGGCAGTGGAGATGACCCCTTGCACACAGAGATGGATACATGATGATGCTGACCAAGAGGCGCAAGCCTGCCTCGTAGCCGGGCCTCCTGTCTCACCTGCTGTCTTCTGTCCACTCTAGCCACAGAGGCCTGCTCTTGTCCAGACCACACCCCAAGGGCATGCAGATGCCCCAGAGCTTGGGCTCCTGCCTCTCTCCATCCTTACATCCTGTTTCCAGCACCACCACTCTCCGTCCCCTCCCCCACCTCCGTGGAGGTCAACCCGCTCCTCCCTGAGGTCCTAGGGAATGTTTATGCCTTCAGGGAAGACTTTGGAGCAGAGGCTCTCCCACCCTTCCTCGGGTGCCTTGTTTGTTTTGCACTGGAGGGAACAAGGCCTGGTGGCCACGGAGCCCTGGCAGGTCACCACGTGGGTTAGAGCATCATGGCTGTGACCAGCCTCCACTTCTTGGGCCACCTGAGACCCACAGGATGTGCCAGCGTGCTCTGTGGGTCCCACTCTGCAGCCCTGGTTCTTCCCTCCGCCCATCTCAGCCCTCCTGTGTCCCTCCTGCCACTCCCCAACCACAGCCCACCTCCCCTTGCCTCAGGAGGTGACCTCGCTTGTCTTCACTTAGCAAAACCGTCTGGAGGGAACTCCCTGGACTTCCCGCCTGACCCTGGCTGCAGGCTTATCTGCCTCCCCACCCATCCTCCACCTTCCCTCCTGGCTTCAGGGGACACATCCAACCCTCTGGTCACCAGAGCCAGCCATTCACCTGGGCCCCAGGCTCTTCCCTCCCTGGAGGTCCATCCTCACCCATTCTTGGCCTCCTCCCTCCCCTGCTCTGTCCTTGATTCTTTGTCCTTGTGTCTCTGTCCTTGATTCTGCCTCTTCTCACAGTCTACAAACCCAGCTGGGAACTCTTGTTTTGTCTTGTCTTGTTTCTCAAAAGCTCTGCCCCTCCATTCATCGTGGGTCCCTCTGCCCTCTCAGTGGCACTTTGAGGCTGGTTTAGAAGCACTGTCTCTGCCTCCTCACCTCCCGGGCCCACTCCAGGGGCACTTCTTTAGACTGTCCTTGGCCGCTCAGTGTCACTGACAGTGCTGAGCTAGGGGGGTCTCCACCCGTCTGCCAGCCCTGGGTGGCACGACTGATTTCTTATTCACCCTGGAAGCCTAATTCCTGGCAGAGATGCTTGATCCGTTCTCATGGGTGGGAACTTGAACTGCACTTGGAAATGCTTAAGATTGAGGTGGGAAGATGGGCCGGCTTGCTCTCGGCTGAGCCCAGAAGATCGTGGGGCAGGCGAGGCTTTGTGGCACTCTGTAATTTTCCTGACAACAGCGGGGGGGCCCCTCTTTCTCCTGCCCCGCTTCTTTCTGAGTCATTTCCAGGTTGAGGGCCAGGTGGCTCCTGAGTCACGCTGCTCTATCTTTCCAGGGAGCATCAGCATCCGCTGACTGGTGGCCTTGAGGTCAAGGGAAGTCGGCACCATTGTTTTGGTGTTTGGGGACTTGGCACTGTGGTTCCTGGGTGCCTTATCTGTGCTTTGGATAACTCTGCAAACTTGGATTCTTTTCCATCAACCTCCCTCTCTCCAGGTTGAAAAGATCTGACCTCTTTAGACTGCTCTGTGACCCCATCCCGCACCACAGCAGTTCTGAACCTTTTGGGGTTCAGTGAGAAGAGGACCCCCCTCTTCAGAAAAACACACATTCTCATAGCATTGAGGATGGGTCATGGACCCCCTAATACACACACTATTTCGGTTTGGCTGTGCTTGGAGAGTTTATTTACAAAGGAGATAGTGTTTCCTGTATTATTGAAATAAGAATTTGAGATTGTTCAAGATTGACCGGGTGGCTTCTTGGTTATCTATTGCTGCTAAACAAATTACTCCCCAAACTTAGTGACCGAAGGTGACACACACATGTGACCTCGGCAGTCTCAGGGGATCTCCAGTCCGGGGTAGCCTAGCTGGGCGGTTCTGGCCCAGGGTTCTCAGGAGATGGCAGTGGGTCAGGGGTGCGGTTATCAGGTGACGGTCAGACCAGCCAGGACATCTGCCACGCTCCGCTGTGTGGCTCCTGACACAGGCCTCAGCGCCTTCTCCTGTGGGCCCTGCATGGGGCTGCTCGTGGCACAGCAGCTGGCCCGGCCCAGAGAGGCTGGACCAGGAGAGAAATTGTGACAGAAGCTGTGTTGTCTTTGTAGCCTGACTTCAGAAGTGACGTCCCAGCATATCTGGAGCGTTGTGTTGCTCACATAGACCAGTCCTGGTACAATGTGATAGGTGACCACCAAGGGGCCACAAGCAGAGGTGAGGGTCATCAGCAAATGACGTTTATGTTAAATTTAACGTTTTTAATGTTTATTTATTTTTTTCATGCCTGGGGGTTGAACCCCTGTTGCTCTACCACTGAGCTACATTTCCAGCTTTTTCATTTTGAGACAGAGTCTCAGTAATTTGCCCAGGCTGGCCTCCCACTTACAATCCTCCAGTCTCAGCCTCCCTGGTGGAGCCGGAACTCATCTTGATGAATTTAAAAAATACTTTTCCTGCTGGGCGTGGTGGTACATGCCTGTAATCCCAGTGGCTCAGGAGGCTGAGGCAGGAGGATCGTGAGTTCAAAGCCAGCCTCAGCAACTTAGTGAGTCCCTAAGCAACTCAGCGAGACCCTGTCTCTAAATAAATATAAAAAAGGGCTGGGAATGAGGCTCAGTGGTTAAGCATCTCTGGGTTCAATGTCTGGTACCAAAAAAAGAGTTTTTACTTTTCCACGCTGCCCACCCCCTGCCCTGTCTCCCTTGTCTGTTCTGACTGGCCACAGCACTCTGGTTCTCCCACCAGGAGAATGAACGTGGAGTTCATTTATTTAAACAGACAGGCTTCAGAGAGTTACTTAGAAAAGCAAGCTGGCGAGAGTATCCAGTGCTTGTGGATACTGACCCCACTAAGAAAGCCGCTGCTCTGAGCTTCCGCCTGTTAAATGGTAGGGTTTGTGTACAGAGGAAATGAATTAGGTCTGGCCAGCAGGAAGACAGGGTGAGGTGGGGTGTGGTGGGGTGGGGGTGGGGAGTGCTGAGCCTGGAGGGTCCGGAGCAGAAGAGTTGTGAATGCAGACTGAGTCCCCAAGGGCAGAAATTGCCAGGCCACTCTCCTCCTGGTAGGGGACAGCACTGGCACAGAGAAGCCTCCTGAAATATTTGCTATGAATGATGCTCAGAAGGGAGGAAGGGAATGTCAACCAGGGCCAGGAATTGAAAGCACAGCCCCTCCAGTGCCCTCAGCCATCTTGGCTCAGAGGGCCAGGGGGCAGCTCATGGAAAAGCGCTTGCCTCGCACAGGTGAGGCCCTGGGTTCCATCCCCAGCACCACAAAGACAGAGAAGAGAGAGAAAGTAGCTGGGAAGGCAGGCATCACATTCTCATTTTTACAGGACAAGCAGTGGCCCAGAGAGGTCAAATAACTCCAAAGACCACCCAGCAAAGGGCTGATAGGCTCGGGCCAGAACTTAGGCATGCCCAGTGCCGTATCCTAGCCTGGGGCCTGACCAGCCAGGGGTGGGCAGCTCATTCAGAACAGGAACAGTTAAGTAGCCATGACCCAGGTGAAGTATGGCTGAGCAAAGCTGGGAGTATGGAGAGCCACTATCAATTACCCCCAAAATTAAAAATAAAAACATAAAAGTGGTTTTTATGTGGAACGATTCTCTAGAAACATGGACAGGAGACATAGCTGTAAAGCTCCTAAGATGGTTTTTATTTTTTATTTTTTTTGGTACCAGGGATTGAACCCAGAGGTGCTTAACCACTAAGCCACAGACCCAGCCCTTTGTATTTTTAATTTTGAGATAAGGCCCCACTAAGTTGCTTAGGGGCTTGCTAAATTGCTGAGGCTGGCTTTGAACTTGTGATCTTCTTGCCTCAGCCTCCCAGGTCTCTGGGATTTCAGGCATGTGCCACCATTCCTGGAAGTTTTTATTTCTGTGACTGATAGAACCCAGCTAACATTTCTCAAACACTTCACAGGTGCCAGGAAATGTGCTTCTAGTACTTAAACTCAGATTCTTACTTAACACTTCTTACACCCATTGTGTGAATAAGCAAACTGAGGCTCAGAGAAGTTTAGTAACTTGCCAAAGGTCAAATAACTTGTTAATAGCAGAAGGAGGATTTGGTCCAGGTAGTCTGGCTTGATGCACTTGACTTTTGCCATTTTTCCCCCCGGGAAAAACCACTAAATTAAACAACTTGGCTTAACATGAAGGAGGAGGTGCTGAGAGGTAAGGGAAAGAGATCTACTTGGGTGGGGACTGTATTAGTTGGGGGAAAATAAATATGCTCTAAAGAAAACTTCAGTGTTGAGAGCTTGCCCAGCAAAGAAGTTGCAGAGAAAGGGATTTCTGAAGATTTGCTGTAGGAAATAACTTGAATTTAAATGCTTACCTCATTTCATCTCATGGACCACTCTAATGTCGTTTTTGGTTAAATCTATTTTCAGGGGAAAAAAAAGGGTAGGTTGTAGACTCTTGTACTCATTGAAAAATCTGAAACATGTTATAGACAAATTAAATTTCAAATTGCTTAAAGAAGACTTTACTTTATTAAAAGAGAAGGAAAGCGGGGTTTGGTGGTATTTCTGGCCAGCTAGCCAAAAGTGATTTGGAACCACTATGTAACTTAGGTTCAGCAAGATGGGATTGAGGGGGAAATCAGAATGAGAGGAAAGTACAGGTCAGCAAGTAAAGCTGTGGCCTCACCAAAATGCATCGCAAAGATTGCCAGAAGCAGAGGTAGAATTTTGCCTTTGTACCTTTTAGCAGCCAAAGCAAAAAAGGAGAACACCATCCATTAGGGAATTCCCAGAATCCACAAGATGGAGAGGATCCCTTTGCTCAGCAGCAACACAGCTTTGCCTGGAGTTGATAGAACCCCTGCAGTAGTGCAGATGACATTCCGGGGACATTCCAGACTCTCAGGTTCCATTAAACTTTTGCGTGTATGGTAATGCTGGAAATTGAACCCAGGTCCTCAAATATGCCAGGCAAGTGCTCTACGCCTGAGCCATGCCCCAGGCCTCCATAATGCAATCTCTTCTTCTCTTGCTATTATTATTATTATTAGCATTATTATTTTAGTATTAGGGATCAGAGGTGCTTTACCACTGAGCTATGACCCCAGACCTTCTTATTTTTTATTTTGAGACAGGATCTAATTTGCTGAGTCTGGCCTCAGCCATCCTTCTGCCTCAGCCCCCTGAGTTGCTGGGATGGCAGACACTGCACCCAGCTCCCTAAGGCAATTTCTTAACAGCATCTGTATTAGTCTGCTCAGGTTGCCATAAAAAACATCACAGTCAGCTGGGTGCTATGTGCACCTGTAGTCCCAGCTTTTGGGAGGCTGACATGGAAGGCTCACTTGAGCCCAGGAGTTTGAGATCAGATTAGGCAAACAGCAAGAATATATCTTTAAAAAAAAAAAATTAAAGACTAGGTGGCTTAAACAACAGAAATTTATTTTCTCTCAGTCCTGGAGGCTAGAAGTCCAAGATCAACATATTGACAGGTTTGGTCTTCTGAGGCCTCTCCTTGACCTGGGGATGGCCACCTTCTCCCTCTGTCTTCACATGGTCATGAGTGTGTGTGTGTGTGTGTGTGTGTGTGTGTGTGTGTGTGTTATGCATGTGCATATGCCTCAGATCTCTGTGTGTCCAGATTTCCTCCTACAAGGACATAGATTTGATTGTATTAGGGCCCCCCCAGCACTCTCATTTTAATATAATCTTTTCTTTATAGGTCTGATATCCATATGGTCACATTCTGTACTAATGGTAATTAGGGCTTCAACATATGAATTTGAAGAGTCAATATTTTACAGTCCTCATTAAACCCAGATCCGTGTTTTTGGAACAGAAAACCACAGGGAAGAGATAGCTGAGCGAGGTACTTTGAGATATAGAGAGGAATCTATCCAGAACCCCAGATGGGTTGCAGAAGGACCAAGAGGATCCTCAAAAAACAGACCTGCCCTCGTCTGCTCTGAAGCGGACAAACATCCTGACCAATGAGCATAGACCAGAACCTTCTAGCCTGGAAAATGTGCAGACCAGAGGCTTATTATGAACCATAGCCAGAGTATGTGGTTTTAAGCAATCCGTCTTCCCATCAGCCCCTCACTGTAAATTAGTCTTCTGATGTGACCTCTAGTTAGCTGAATTCATCGATAGCCTCTGGTGGCTGGATAGAGGGCAATTTAGCACCGGAGAGCCTCAGCCAGAAATGATACATTTGGCAAGTGGAGCTGCAAAGCCTGGTTTCTGGCAGGTAGTGGTTAGTTGGTTGAGTGCAGCTTGTGCTCTGGGTACCTGACCTGTGCTCTTTGCTTCTGAATGGCTGACATGGGGGTATAAGTGGTTGCTTCACAAGTGGTTTTCAATCTTCAAGATCTGGTGACACCTTTAAGCCACTGCATAGGAAACACCAGCTGGCTGAAGCATGGGGGTCTTATTATTTTAACCTAAAGACATCTGTTTGGATAATAACAAACTTTTTTTTTTTAAAAAAAACACCTGGTTTTTCTCCGTATACTTTTTTTTTTCTTTTTTGTTTGTTGGTGCTGTTTTTTGCAGATGCTAAACACATATGAACTGTACCCCCAGCTTCAATACACTTTAAATGTTTCTAAATTGTTAAGAACTTCATTTTTAACTTGTAATAAAAGTTCACCACTTGACTCTTTCCAGAGTCAACAAATTGCAAGCACTTGTTCATGAAGTTCTTAAATTTTAAAATGTTTTAAAAAGAAAGAAAATGGCCAGGCATTTTCTAGTGGTATATCCCTGTCATCCCAGGGATAGACTCAGGAGACTGAAGCGGAAGGATTGCAAGTTCAAGGCCAGCCTGGAAATTTAACAAAGTCCCCTCTCAAGATAAAAAATAATAATAATAATAAAAAGTGCTTGGAATGTATGTAGTTTAGTGGTTAAGTTTTCCTAGATTCAATCCCCAGTACCTGCCCCCCCCCCCCCAAAAAAGCAAACAAATAAATAAATAAGAAATGGTGGCTGGGACTGCATTAATTGGATTAGGCCTGAGTGGGGGAGGAGAGTTCCTGAGTGTGACTGTGGCTTCAGATTAGAGGTAGCAGCCAATTATTTATTTATTTAATTTTATTATTTTGGGTACAGGGGAATGAACTCGGGAGCGCTCGGCCACTGAGCCACATCCCCAGCCCTATTTTGTATTTTATTTAGAGACAGGGTCTCACTGAGTTGCCTAGCACCTCACTTTTGCTAAGGCTGGCTTTGAATTTGCAATCCTCCTGCCTCAGCCTCCTAAGACGCTGGATTATGGGTGTGCACCATAATGCCCGGCAGCTGTCATTTATTAAGCACATGTATGTGCCAGGCACTGAGCTGGGTGCTCTCTGGTAAAGCTGTTATAACAACCTCATGGGGTATTATTATTTTAGAGATAAGGAACTGAGCTCAGAGAGGTTAGCTGCCCAAGGTCACACAGTAAATGAGGAGCCAGGGCTTGGACATCTGTTCCTCCTGGGACCACCATGTGGCAGTTTACAAGCTGCATGCATCTTTGTTCTCTGTCACTCTCTGCCACCTTCTCTTGGTAGGAATAGGAGCAACTTAGTATCAACAGCATCCTATTTGGCCCACTACCCAAAGTCATATTGCTTGGTCCCTTAGGCATTTGGGATCCCAAGACACTATACCGCATGGGATGTGATGATGCCACATCTGACGGGGTGAAGGTCCCCAGGACAGGGTGGTTCTGAGCTAACAGGCTTCTCTGCCCCCACACCCCGCCTGTGTTTGCATTTAGCTTTTACCATCAACACCATCCAGATGGAGAGCCTGCCCGGCTGGACCGTGAAAAACGGGCAGAACCTGACCCTGAAGTGCGTGGTGGACATCAGCAGCACCTTGAAGGTCAAGCCCCAGCACCTAATGCTGTTCTACAAGGACGACGTGTTGTTTCATAACGTCTCCTCCGTGGAGAACACGGAGAGCTTCTTCATCCCCGCAGCCCGGGTCTACGACTCGGGGACGTACAAATGCACTGTGGTCCTGAACAAAAAGGAGAAAACCACGCAGGAGTACCAGGTCTCCGTGAAAGGTGAGTCTGAGAGTTTGAAGGTAGGCAGCAAATGAGTGTCACCCACGCAGCGTCCTGAAGAGCAATTGTGAATGGATAGTACCACTGGCTGACCTGTCCGTCCGCCACCTTTTCTCTCATCTGCCGGCATTTTCTTTACCTGAAAACGTAGGCATGAGGCCTGGCTCTGCTTTCTTTTATCTTCTTTTTTTGCAACCATTCTAACATTGAGTCACGTCCCCCACCCTTATTTATTTTCTTATTTTGAGAATCCCTCTCTCAGAAATTCCTTTCCTTCATCTCATCTCGAAAAAACATGACTTTTCCCTACAAAATTGACCATCCCCCTCCCAGGGGCCCAGTCCTGATATCTCTATGATCTTTCCATAGTTAAGGGGATTTGTTGATAGAAAGACCATAGGTTTGGGCTGGGGGTCTAGCTCAGTTGGTAGAGTGCTTGCCTCCCATACACAAGGCCCTGGGTTCAATCCCCAGCACCACACACACACACACAAAAAAAAAAAAAAAAAAAAAGCTACAGGTTTGTGTTAAGACACTGGATTCTATAGTCTTTCTGCCTGAGTTTCAGTCTGGGCAAGTCCTTTAACCAGTCTAAAGGTCAAAGTCCTCATTATTAAAATGAAAATGATGCCCAGCTCACGGAGTTACTGAGAACATTAGAAGGATCATGTACCTGGGCACAGTGGTGCACACCTGTGATCCTAAGTACTTGGGAGACCGACTGAGGCAGGAGGATCACAAGTAAAGGCCAGACTGAGCTATTTAGAAAGACTCTGTCTCAAAATATTAAGGCCTGGGAACATAGCTCAGGAGTAGAGTGCTTGCTGGGTTCCACCCTGGTACTGTGGAAAAATAAAGTCTGACATAGGTGGAGTGCTGAGCATGATTTCCAGCCCATGTTCTATTGCAACACAGTCACGTCCTGTATAAATGTTTCCGTCAATGATGGACTGCACAGGTGACGGTGGTCCCAGAGGTAGTGCTACCTAGTTTTGCCACAGCCATTTGAGTTTGGGTAGATACACACTGCATCTATGTGATGAAATCACTTAACAGTGTATTTATCGGAATACAGCCCTGGGCTGAGCAACACGTGACTTTTTCAAACATATCTCTGCTTCACTGTGAAATTGTGAGAGTATTTGGCCAATTTTTATATCCCAAAGAATCCAGCTCATTGTATGTACTCAGTAAATATTTACCAAGTAAATTCAAGTTCACTCTCACCTGTGGTTGGTGTTCAATAAATTATAACAACAACCAGAGCAATACTAATATACACTGGCTGTCTTTTTTTTTTCTCTTTATACTGTGTCAGTTGGGAATTGGATTGTACCACCTTCCCAAGTGGACTATGAGCCATTGGAAACAGCAACCACATCCAGGGCATGTTTGCTTTTCAAGGTACCTGGCACTGTGCCAGGTATATACACGCTAACTACCTGGGAGGTAGCACTGGGTGTCTGGGGCAGGGGGAGAACCCTCAGATGGGTCGGCCACTGTGACATACAAAATTGACCACCCCCGACCCAGGGTCCCAGTCCTGATATCTCTTATGATCTCCTGAGGGAGGCTTGTGACATGAGGTTAAACTGGTGCTAACTGGACTTTCTCCTTCTCCAAAGGAGTGCCCGATCCCAAAGTGACACTGGATAAGAAGGAGGCCATACAAGGCGGGCTTGTGACAGTCAATTGTTCTGTCCCAGAAGAAAAGGCCCCAATACGTTTCATCATTGAAAAACTGGATCTACATACAACAATTGTCAAGCAAAAAAAAGAGAAGAATTCTCAGAATCAGAATTTTGTGACATTGGAATTCCCAGTTGAGGAGCAGGACCTGATTTTAGTATTCCGCTGTCAAGCTAAGATCTTATCTGGGATGGACTTTGAGGTCTCACAGTCCGTCAGGAGTGAACTGGTCACCGTGAGGGGTCAGAGTCCTGCTCTCCTTATTCTTTGCGGTTTGTGGTTGGGTGGAGAGAGAGAGAGAGAGAGAGAGAGAGAGAGCCCAGAACTGGGAAGGGGCTGATCCTTCTGTCTGGGCTTCTGTTCTCAGGACTGAACCTGATCTCAATCACTTAGTATTTTTCAAGCTTTTTGACCGTGACACAGTTCATATGTATGAAATTATATGTGTCTATTTCCTAAACAAAAGTTTCATAGATAATATTTGTCTTTAAGATATATGATGAACTTTGATGTTTTCTATTCTATTTCCATTTTTTAAAATACTGGCCATGTCTCCCTACACTGATGCAATGTGTACCTGCCACTGCTTTGAGCCTTTGAGAGTCAGACAGCAGGAAGGGCATTGGGAAGAAGCTGGCACCTTATGCATGCTAGACATGTGCTCTACCACTGGGCTACATCTCCAGCCAATATGTATTTTTTTAGTGAGGTTGAGTTATGTTCTTTATGTTCATGAGTCTAGCATATTTCCCCCATAAACGGCTTCTCCATACACTTTGCCCATTTTATTTGTTTCTTAATGATTTATTTTAGCCCTTTATAAATTAAAGGAATTAGGCCAAGTGTGATAGCACATACCTATGATACCAGTACCTTAGGAGGCTGAGCCAGGAGGATCACAAGTCCAAGGCCAGCTTGGGCAACTTAGTGAGATCCTGTGTCTAAATAAAAAACAGAAAAGACTGGGGATATAGCTCAATGCCCAGTACCACAAAATAAATAAATCATAATTGAAAAAAAAATTAGCTGTTTGTCAGAGAAACTCTGCAAATAACCTCCCCCATAGAGCCATAAAGCTGAATGTTCTACAAGACGCCTACCCTTTTTAAATTTTTGCTTGAAAAAGGAGGCTATTTTTTTTGTCACAGTTTTATTACAAATTTAAGTGGCTATAGTGAAAAAAAACTGATGAATGTTATATCACTCCAAATTTGCTGTTAGCATTTTATCTTACAGAGTTAGATAAATGAAGTGTATAATGTAGTATATGCTGTGAGTTTGTTTTTGGGGTATGCCTGGGAACCAGGGCTGAGGACAGCCCTACTTCCTTGAAGATACCACATCCTGGTATCTGAGATTTTATTAATACAGTGTTTTTCACTGTGTGAGTTATGAAGTCAATTTGGTAAACCATAGCCAGTGTTTTAACAAATTAAATAGAATAGCCAGCCTCAGCAAAAGCAAGGTGCTAAGCAACTCTGTCTCTAAATAAAATACAAAATAGGGCTGGGGAGGTGGCTCAGTGGTTGAGTGCCCCTGAGTTCAATCCTCAATAGCCCCCCCCCCCCACAAAAAAATTAAATAGAATAGACTAGAAGTCACTTTTGGGGGGAATATTAAATAATGTATATTTCTAGGGGGCAGTATAGTCTGCACAGCTGCCACTTTTGAAAGCTATAAAATATTCATGCTGAAATACAGAGGTTCTTAAAATGGTACGAGAATAGCCACAAAAATCCGTGGTGGGCTGGGGGGCAGAGTCTATTTCTACCTGCTACAGTTATTTCTGAGGTCTGTAGACAAGACCTAGAGAAGGTATTTGGCCTTTGGGAAACTCAAGAAAGTCAGAGCGTCATAGCTAGCGGTGCACACAAGTGAGAGGGAAAGGGGCATCAGCAACCCAGACGAAGGAATTGAGAGGAAAGGTTGAGGTTTTTTTTTTTTTTTAAGTTGTAGTTGGACAATAACTTTATTTTATTTACTTATTTTTATGTGGTGCTGAGAATCGAACCTGGGCCTTGCACGTGCTAGGCGAGCGCTCTACTGCTGAGTCACAGCCCCAGCCCCAAGGTTGAGTTTTTAAAATCAGTTTTTTAAAATCAGTTGAGGGGGCTGGGATTGTGGCTCAGCAGTAGAGCGCTCGCCTTTGCACCCTGTGAGACCCTGGGTTCGATGCTCGGCACCACATAAAATAAATAAATAAACAAAATTAAGATATTGTATCTATGTATAATTAAAAAAAAATCAGTTGAGAAACAGTGGGAAAAACAGGAGCAACAGAAAGCAAAAGAGTAGGAAGTGCTGGATTGAACCCCAGTCTGACCAGCTTGTCCACTGTTCTTGTAGAGTCCTTCTCTATCCCCAAATTCCACGTCAGCCCCCATGGAATGATCACTGAAGGAGAACAGCTCTACATTAAGTGCACGATTCAAGTGACACACCTGGCCCATGAAATGCCAGAAATCATCATCCAGAAGGACAAGGCGATCGTGGCCACCAACACCAACAGAAAGAACCCCGAGGCGGTCTACTCAGAAATGGCCATGGTGGAGCACAACGGCAACTACACCTGCAAAGTGGAGTCCAGCCGCATTTCCAAGGTCAGCAGCATCGTGGTCAACATAACAGGTAGGGCTCCTACTGCAGGAGAGTGTTTGCAAATGGCGGGCTCAGGGAGCAAGTGTGCTGCCATCCAGGATGGCCAGTAAGAATGGAGACTCTTCCTGCCCCTTCTCCTCTGAATGAATGTGCTCAGGCTGGCCTTTGGTGCTGGTGGGGAAACGCCAACGCACAGAGAGTCAGCAGTCTGCTGTGTTGGTTGAGTACTCAGGTTCTCACGACAGACCCTAACCCTGCCACTCACTACTTCTGTGACCGTGGGTGAGTTATTGACTTTACCTCACTCTGAGAGATGGAGATGATGGTGCTCACCTTATAGGACTATTATAGTGATTAAATAACTATGCTCTTTTTTTTTTTTTTCAGAGAGAGAGAGAGAATTTTTTAATATTTATTTTTTAGTTTTCGGTGGACACAACATCTTCTTTATTTTTATGTGGTGCTGAGGATCGAACCCAGCGCCCTGTGCATGCCAGGCGAGCATACTACCGCTTGAGCCACATCGCCAGCCCAACTATGCTCTTAAGTGTTAGCACAATGCATTGTACAGAATAAGCACTCAAAGAATATTTTTACTATGTATCTGTGATGATACTACATTTATCTTTCTTCTGTGCCAAGCACGACGCTAGATCCCCAGTAGTTCCTACAATAGGTCAGGAAAAAAATAATAGTAATAATTTCCCATTGTGGAACACTGTGATAGGTTTATACATGTTTTTATTTAGTGCTTGAAACAATTGTACTTGATAATTATTTAGATACCCACTTTATGGATATGAAAACCGAGACTGGGAGATTAGTAACTCACCTAAGTATTAGAAGGGTCACCAGGGGGCAGAATAAGAGTCACCCCCAGATTGTTTGATTTCCAAACCTGTGTGCTTGAAAGTTCCCTCTGATTCCTACCCCCTCACCTGGCTTCATTTTTCTCTAAAATACTTATTCCTAAAAATATATACATATATACTCTGTTTCTCTTGTTTATTGGATTTATTCAGCCATTAGAATGTAAGCTGCTGAAAGCAGAACCAATTATCCATTTTATTTAATATTTTTATCTTTAATTTTTTTTTTTTTTTTTGGTGGTGCTGGGGATTGAAGCCAAGGCCTCATGCATACTAGTCAAGCATCCTACCACTGAGCTACATCCCTAACACCTGGAACAGTACCTGGCCATAGTAGGAATTCGATACAATTGTTATTTAACAGAAACAGAGAGGATAGGCTCTTCTTGGTCCCTCAGCAGAAGTGTCCATTCATGCTTGTGTCTGTTCCTTCACTCTTTCATTAAGCCCTCCACTGAGTGTCCAGGCACAGCCACAGTCCCCAGTGTCATATGTCGGAGGCCACCAGCTACTCATCTGGGTGAGTGGCATATAGGTTACAGCAGCAGTCTGGAATTCTAGTGTCTGCTGGAAATTTAGTGAATTATTGAGAATGACAGATAATTTGATGGCTCATGACATTTTTCACTGATAGGATTTATATTATCTCATTAGAGAAAAGTATTGAATCAACATTTATCGAGCTCCTTCTGTATTCTGGGCAAGTTATTGGGAATAGAAGCTGCCTGAGACAAGGTTGTGCCTTTGAGGACCACATGGACACAGACAGACCAGTCTGTGGCAGTTTGTTATAGTCTTAATGGACTCACACATGCTGCCTAGGACACTTTCCCTGGATAACTTTCTCCCAGAGACCATTCCCTGATTTCCCAAGGTGAAGTTCAGTGTCCCTTCTACAGGCTCTGCTGTCAACACCTTGTCAGAACTACCCACTAGATGTAAATGCTTTCAAGTCAATAATTGTTCTTTGTGCACTGCTGTCTCCCCAGTGCCTAGCAAGGTGCCTGTCCCAGAGATTGCCTGCAATAAGTTCTTGTGGAATGAACTGTGTGAATAAACAAAGAATTCGGTAAATCCATGCATCAATAATTGCCGAATTACAAATTGCAACCCTTTTCTTATCTATGTCTGTGAAATCAGTGCATCAGCAGGTGAGGAGAGCCTGTCCTGGAGACTCAGGCCCAGAATAAGTCTAACCGTTTAAAGGTGTGCTCATCAGGTAAATGAGAAGCAAAGACCTTCTGCAGGAAGATGCAGTTGGTTCTGCCAGGGCCACACTGCCCCTTCCAGGCAGGAACCCAGACACACCGTCTCCTTCCTCCTGGCTGTTTTTCAGAACTGTTTTCCAAGCCAAAGCTGGAATCTTCCTCCATCCGTCTAGACCAAGGTGAGATGTTGAGCTTGTCATGCTCCATCCCAGGAGCACCTCTAGCCAACTTCACCATCCAGAGGGAAGGCGTGATTGTGTCGCAGGACCAGAACTTCTCCAAGATCGCCTTTGAGTGGGACAGTGGCATGTACACCTGCACCGCAGGCATCGGCAAAGTGGTCAAGAAAAGCAACACAGTCCAGATCACCGTGTGTGGTGAGTGGGTCCTCGCCAGCCCCGAGAGGGGAGGAAGGGAGCGGATCTCCCGCTGCAGGGCTCTCGGGTCTGAAGGCAGATCAGGCTTAGGGAGGGCAAGAATTGGAGGAAAAGAGGCGGGAAATCGAGAGTCCACACAGAGCAGGAGGGTGTTCCCGTCCAGAGTCCATGTGAGAGGCAATATAAGGAAATTGTCGTTTGTCCGCCAGGATCAAGTTCAAGACTTTATTGCGCCTTCACGCTGATGGTGTGGCCTCAGAATTGACAAGATTCTGGCTGCTGGTGCAGGCGGTCACTTGAAAGGCCAGGGAGGAAACACTGCTGAGTCAGCACTAAATACTAAGATCTAAGTTCCAGAATTTATCCTTATCCCAGCTAATCAGAAGGGGCAGGACTTCCAATGGGCGGACAATAGAGCCAGACTTCTGGCACTTAAATGTGTATCCGAGATCCAGTTAAAACACAGTAGGTCAGGAGGGGGCCAGATGCTACCCGTCCAGCTAGTGCATTGGTGATGCTGATGCTGCTGACCCCTGGACCATGATGTGAATACGAAACCCCCATCAAGCTGTTACTCAATCACCGTGCTACAGTTTCATTGGTGGCTGTGGCTTATCCAGCTGAGATTTTAGTCCCAATTGAACCAGCCTGTTTCCAATTCTCTAAATCCAACTCAAAGGAAAGAATGCAAGAGATGAATGTGGGTCATTATATTTTACTTTTTTTTTTATCATTGCTGCTCTTGGGAGGTGGTCACCGGTGATTTCATCTCATAAGGTTTATCAATAAGCTCACTTCAAAAATTGACCTAGAAGAATTCTTATCTCTTGAGGCAGGTAATTTACATATCAGGAATGGCTGAGGCACTGAAAAGAGTTTGTTTCAAAATGTATTCTGTTTGGGTGCTTTCCATACTTTTCTGTATCTTTGCTTACCACAGAGAAAAATACTGTATATGTGTGCATGTAAGAAGTTTTAAAATATAAACATGCACTTATGAGGCTATAATGATTTCCTTGAATTTGTATCATTCTTTAGTTTGACTAGGGCCCTTCTTTTTCCCTCTCCCTTATTAACACACACACACACACATACACGCTCTGCATGACAGTCTTGTCTTCTAGAAGTCCCTTAAAAATCAGTAAGCAGGCAGGCATTTGAAATTACCATGGTGACAGAGAGAGAAAAACCCAGAGTTTGAAGAAGGAGCATCTTGGGTTGGATTCATTGCTTCAGTCCCATTTGTACAATTTCCCTCTGTTGTTCTAGAAAAGCTCTCCAAGCCCAGGATTTTTCATGATGCCAAGTCTGAGATCATAAAAGGACAGACCATAAGAATCAGCTGCCATTCGATCAATGGGACGTCACCTATTTCTTACCGCCTTTTGAAAGCCACTCGTGATTTAGAAGTACAGACGAAGCTCTCCAAGGATCCTGCAGTATTCAAAGACAAACCAACCCAGGATGCAGATTACCAGTGTGCCACACACAACTGCCATTCCCTCCCTGGAATGGTCAGTGAGGTTCTGAGGGTCAAGGTGATAGGTAAGTTGCTGTATTATAAAAAGAAATCATGTCGGGTTGGGGTCTTTGGTCACCTTTGGAGGGTTTGGAGTTGCCCAGGGATTGTGGGGACAAGAAGAGAAATGGGTGATATTTGTGTGAAATCCATAAACCCAACATACATTAAAGCAAACCCCAGTCATGGGTCAGGAAAATATGATGCAGCCAGTGTAATCTCTTTTCAGACCTTTCAAGTGAATGGCTAGAATAGCATATGCAGGACTTGAGGAAGCCTGAAGTTGTGTGTTTGGGTTTCCTTAACTCTTGCTCTTTTTCAGTTGAACTGAGAACTATCCCTGAGAATCATAGGCCAGAGCTCTTCTCTGTAGTGGACCCTGGTGGAGCAATTCTGTCATGTGTAGAACCTGTAGCAATCAGAGCTACAGGTGTGATCTCCTGGGAATTGCTAATATGTACCTGGGATTCTCATACTCAAGAGAAATGTACCATCGTCTTAGGGATGGGTATTTTTCCTTAAATCTCTATCTTGTGCCTCATAGAAGACTTACGAGCACCATCGCTTGCACTTTTTAGATATTCTGCATCCAGTTGTAAGAAGTTTAATAAGGCATCGTCTTCTCTGTCCTTTGTCCCCTTTTGTTTAATGGCTGCGTGATATCATTAACATGGCTTATTAACTGCGTATTATGCATGCATTAACCTTGCAAAAAAGAGCAGAAGAGGGAAGAAGGACATGGTAAGAATGGGTTCATGTGAAGATTAACCTAGTGGCTGTATTATTGAGAAGAAGTGTAGTTTTCAGGTCTCAGGATACATGAAAAGGCAAACGCTGAACCCCATGTGAATTCATTGGTTAATTTGGGTCAATATTAGTGGCTAACATTTACTGAGCTCTGACCATACATCTAATCCTGTGTGAAGTATTGTAGTGAATTATTCTAATTAAGACCCACAATCACCAGAGAGTAGTAGGAGTGGTATTCTTGTTTTACGATGCAGCAACTAAGGCTCAGAGCAAAGAGCTGATGGGTGGTGGTGCTGCCATCTTGGTTTCCTACCCCTGAAAGCTGAAATTGATTCGTGGGAGCTTTTCACGCTTACCTGGGGGTGTCTTTGGAGTCTTAACTGGGAGTTTCCCAATCACTTTATGACCTGCTTCATCCTTTGCTTTTGTTTTTTAAGTTGTGATAAAATATGCACACTGTGAATTTACCCTCTTAGCCATTTTTTAGTGTAGAGTTTGGTGGCATGAAGCACATTCCCATTGTTGGCTAGCCATCACCACTGTCCATCTCCAGTTTTTTCATCTTACAACACACACACACACACACACACACACACAATAGAACAGCTTAATAGTTGAGCTGACTAGTCAATAATGCGTAAATTAGTGAGTGAATGGAGGTGTCCCCTAGTGTCTTACCTTTAATCAATTAGTGAGGACAGGAGGTGTCCATTACTGCCCTTCTAGGCTAATCAGGGACAGGACCATGAAAAAGGTGGGATGAGAGGAGCAACTTAAATGAAAAGCACAGCCAAGTCCAAGTCACAGCCTGGGAGGGAAGCTGGCCATGGGCTGTGGACACTTTAGGTTCGTTCTCTGCCCCCCTTCTTCACTCAGTCCTAATCCTTTTCCTACTTTCCAGCCCCGGTGAATGAGGTCAGGCTTTCTATCCTGGCGAGTCAGGAGGTGGAATCCGGGGAGGAGATTGTGCTTCTATGCACAGTGGCTGAAGGGACCGGTCCGATCACATATAAGTTTTACAAAAAAATGGAGGACAAACCCTTCTATCAAATAGTCACAAATGAAACCAATGCATATTGGCGCAAGACAAAGGTTAGCAAGGAGCAAGAGGGACAGTACTACTGCACGGCTTCCAACAGAGCCAGCCCGCAGCAAAGCAGCCCCCAAAGCAACACCCTGGCAGTCAGAGGTGAGTCGGGATCTCAACAGCGGGTACGCGTGGGCAAGGGCACCAATCATACCCCTTATAAGAGGGAGTGGGTGGGAGGTCAGCTCAGGTGACTGAGGGTCAAGAGAACAACGTCCTCAAGCTCTGTGTCTGTAAGTGACAGAAACCCATTCAAATTAACTTGGGTAAAAAAGAGGAGTTGGGTGTGATAAGAAACCAGGAGCATTTCATGAAGTCTCAATTCCAAATTCTTGGCAAAAAGACTCCAAATAACTCACTTTGGGTCAAATATTTGCCCCCGGGATCCCTGTGGCCAAGGGAATGGGGTCATGCAGAATGGACATGGCTGGGGAGTCCACCTATAGGGTGAGGGTGGTTTCCTAAAGCAGGAGGAGAGCTGATCAGACAACCCAAAATGGGGTCTACCCCAGCACACTCAGTTTGATCCCTCCTTGAAGATCATGGCTGGCTTTGGATTATAGCAGAAGCAGCAAGTTCCCCACCAACAATGAGTTCAGCATCCCCCAGAGGTAGATGCTAAGGAAAGATACCAGTTATAAGGATTGTAAGAATCAGTCTCCATTTGATGATTTAACCTGATATCATTTCCTGCCGACCCAGGAAGAACCGATATATTTCTTTCTTTCTTTTTTTTTTCCCCTCCATTTCCAGTTTTTCTTGCCCCATGGAAGAAAGGACTCATTGCAGTTGTCGTCATTGGAGTGATCATTGCCACCTTGATAGTTGGGGCCAAATGCTATTTTCTGAGGAAAGCCAAGGGTGAGCACAGTTGCTTCCTTCCATTATGACAGGTGGTCCTGGCTGAGAACGCAGCTCGGATGTATAGTGCCCTAGAGGGAGCTGGGGAGGTGCACCTGGTTTTTCTCCTTGGGGTGTTACCTTGACAACCAAAGATCTAGCCTTGGTGGGTGTGGGGCTTCTGTCACCCCTGGATGTAGCTAGGCAAAATGAAAGGGGCTGCTTTCCTCCTTGGGCAGGCCAACGAGGGAACGAGGAAACGTGGAGGGAAGTTGCATCTTCATGTGGGCAGAGAAGCTGTTTCTGTGGGGTTTGGCCACTTCCAGTTCTCTAACTGGTAGAGTGTCAAGGACACACATGCACTGAAAGCTTCCCAAATAATCTGCCAGTGGCGCAATGGTTTCTACCCTGTGCTTGGGCGCCAGGCATGGGTGGGGAGCCAGGAACACCTGCTGGCACTCAGCTAGCCCAGACTCAAGGAAAAGGGCACAGAATCAATGATTTCTGCAAATAAATTTTTTCATAGGGTAAGGTTGGGTTCTTTGGGGGAGACTCTGGTGCTGGTGCCTGGGATGAGCGGGGGCCGCTGGGATGAGCAGGGGCCGTGTGTTTTTTCTCAGGCAGGAAAACTATAATTCCCTGGGAAGAGACAGGCTCCCAAACAAACGATTCCCAAGCCTGCCGCTGGCCTTGGTCTTCGGCCAGCTTGGAATTAAAAACACAGGGATTGATTTAGCCTTTACTTTTTGAGATTGTCTTGAACCAAAGAAACAGCTGCCCAGTTATCTAATTGATCTGCCCCTGTACCATTGCCCCCATCACCCATTGCCCCACATCACATCTCACAAGCAAAAATCACATCTGGCTCAGAGAGTCACAATGTGGTTTATCTGGAAAGTGAATGTGAAATCTCTTTGACCAGGAGAACAACTCCTTCTTTCTCTTCTCTATTTCTCTGAAAAATGTGAATGTACTTAACTTTATTCTCTCTCTCTTTTTTTAATGGGTATGCAAGTCAAATGTCACTGCAATGACTATTACTGTCTGCTGTAGATACAGGCACCTTACCCTGACTTTGGTTTGTCTCTTTCCTTTTTTAAAGCCAAGCAGATGCCCGTGGAGATGTCCAGGTCAGTGTCCTTGTAAGAGGGTGCAGCTCTTTTTGTGGGCATGGGTGGACTTTTCTGTAGGGAGAGTCTGGTCATTAGGAAGTTTTCAGTGGTTCTTGGCAAAATCAGAAAAAGGAAGAGCTTTGTGTGTGTGTGTGTGTGTGTGTGTGTGTGTGTGTGTGTGTCTTTGTAGAAGACTGCCATCTGTCCTTCCATGGGAGAGAATGGTCTTATTCTGAGATCATGTCCCTCTTGGACTCTTATTTGTGAAAGCCTCTTTTCCATACCAAAATATAATGGTAATAGAGGAGCATTTAAATTTTTTATTTACTTGGCAAAATAGAATTGGCCTATAAAAAATATTATTTTACCTTTATCATTCTTGAAAACCAAAATCCAAGGCTATAGAAATTATTGCTGTGTTATAGAGAGAAACCAGCACAGGAGTGCCTTCATGAAACTAAGGGCACCAGATAATAAAGAACTCTTTGGCCCTGTCTCTTAGTTTAACAGCAAAAAGTTCAGTCAATCATTTTAGAGCTGAAGAACTTGTTAGTTTTCCAAATGGAAGAGTGAAGCTTTCTTTCCTTTGGAAAGCTCCTTCTGCTTTCTCATGATCTTCCTTTATCGATTTTGTTAATTTGGGGTTAGAGAGGGGGGGAAAAATATGTGTGTGTGTATATATATATATGATATATGATATATTTATTTATATATAATATATTATGTTTAGACTGTATTTCATTATATTTAAAAATAATTCTACGTTTTTTTTTTTTTTTTCCTCCTTTTCAACTTTCATTTTAAGGCCAGCAGTACCACTTCTGAACTCCAACAATGAGAAGGTGTTGGATCCCAATATCGAAGCCAACAGCCATTATGGTAAAGTCCTGGTTTCCTTCAGTTGCCAAGAGTTTTACCAACTAAAGTGGGTGGGGTTAGAGTTAGAAGGGAAACCCTGGCTTCCAGCAGGGGTACTTATCTAATCAGGCATTAGACGGTGAGCTAATAAGCAAAACAAAAACTTTAAAGGAAAGAAGACAGAACATTTTATTCTATTTTCACCACCTTCTAAACTTCCTGTTGAATGAAACCTGGAGAAAACGCTAATGCCTTGTAGCCTTCAGATACTTCGAATACTCCCCATGAGAAACAGACCAGAGAGCAGATTAGAGCCCTGATAAAACCTCTTCTCAGGTGGAATTACTACAAGCACAAGATACTTGTTTTGAGGTTTATCCCAAGCTTACAAATCTGTGCAACAGTGTGAGTGGACAGTCCCAGCAGTTCTTAATCCTGTTAAGAACTGTGTGAAAAAGTTGCCCAAGCAATTTAGCAACCCCCATTGGGCTATAATTATGTCCCACAAAAGTCCTATCCCAAATCATTTTTGGAACAATTCTCTTTCTTTATCAGCAGTTTTGGAAATAGAATGCCTATGTTCTTTTCTAATTCTGTAACAATGTCTCACAAAATAAGGTATTTCTTTCAATTCTGTAACAATGTCTCACAAAATAAGGTATTTATTTTCTTTCTTTTTTGTAGTTGTAGATGGACAGAATGCCTTTATTTTATTTGTTTATTTTTATGTGGTGCTGAGGATCAAACCCAGTGCCTCATGCATGCTAGGCAAGTGCTCTACCACTGAGCCCCAGCCCAAAATAAGGTGTTTCTAAGATATATATTTTACAGGGAGATAATGTACTCAAGAGATGTGTTTTAAGAATTGAGCAGGGGCCCAGGTATGGTGGTGCATGCCTGTACATCCTAGCAACTTGAGAGGTTGAAGGGAGGATGGCAAGTTCAAGACCAACCTGAGCAATTTAACGAGGCCCTAGGCAACTTAGCAAGACCCTGTCTCAATATAAAATAAAATAAAAAGAATTGAGTAGGGGTCTGGTGGTGTAGTTCAGTGATAGATGCTCACTTAGCATGGGTGGGGCCCTGGGTTCCATTCTCGGCACTACAGAAAAAAAGGAAAGCAAAAGAAGTCAGGTGTGGAGGCACATGCCTGAAATCCCAGTGACTCAGGAGGCTGAGGCAGGAAGATCACAAGTTTGAGGCCAGCCTGGGCAACTTAGTGAGACCCTATCTCAAAATAAAATTTGAACAACAGTGGTGGGGGGAAGATGTAGTCAGTGGTAGAGTGCTTGCCTAGCGTGCACAAGGCCCTGGGTTCAATCCCTAGTACTGGAAAAAAGAAAAAAGAACCAGAGAAACTGTTTTCAAAAAATGTACTGAATATTTTGAACAAAGTAATCTACTGCTATAGAGAAAATAGTACCTTTTTGGTATAAGGGGGGCTCTGTTGGTATATTGTATCATTGCCACTAAATACAGCAGTGCTTTATGTTGATATAGTTATATTAAAATATAGGATTTTCTTCTAACTTTTCAAAATGTAGGAAATATTCCATTTCTTACATTCTCTTGTCTCTGTTCTCTTGTTCTTATTCTCTTGTTCTTATTCTCTTGTCTCTGCATGGATTTTATGATTTTAATAATCATAATATCAATTAGTTCAAATACATGATAGAAAATCATGTGTTCTTCAAGAATAGTAGTTATAACATTTGTAAGAATTATCTTTTTTAAATATATTTTTTTAGTTGTTGATGGACCTTTTATTTATTTACATGTGGTGCTGAGAATTGAACCCAGTGCCTCATGCATGCTAGGCAAGCGCTCCACTGCTGAGCTGTATCCCTACCCCAAAGGTTTTTGTTTATTTGTTTTTTAATCTATACCCACTAAGGTGATATCAAGCCAATCTCCAACCAGAGAGGATTATTTAACCAGTCTCCTTTATGTTTGTCATTACTGACTGGTTCCTTCAAGAAAGAGAATAGTCTAGAAATCAAGCTATTTGCTCACATTGAACAATTCTGAATTCCCAACAAAAGTGCCCCTCCCCCACCCATGTCTCTCACCCTTTGATGGTAGGGGTTCCACTGGTGTTAGGAGAAGACCACCTAGCAGGTCTTGGGGCCCACAGGGAGACCAAGGAGGAGACCCAGAGACATGACTCTTAGTCACTTACACCACTAAAGAAGTCATGCTTGACTATGTGAAGTGGCATTGAATTTTTTTAAAAATTATAGAAAATGAGAATTTCCATTATCACTCATCCTAACTAATGGTTATTTTTTAATTAGGTTATGGCGATGATGTTGGAAACCATGCAATGAAACCACTAAATGAAAATAAAGGTAATTATCTAAGAGTTTTATTAGAAACTTTCACATAAAATAAAAACAAAACCCATAGGTAGCTGGGCACCGTGGCGCATGCCTGTAATCCCAGTGGCTCGGGAAGCTGAGGCAGGAGGATCATGAGTTCAAAGCCAGCCTCAGCAAAAGCAAGGCGCTAAGCCACTCAGTGAGATTCTGTCTCTCAATAAAGTACAAAATAGAGCTGGGGATGTGACTCAGTGGTTGAGTGCCCCTGAGTTCAGTAACTCCTCCCTAAGGAAAAAAAAAAAAAAGACCCACAGGAAAAGAAAACTAAAACTTGAAGGTGACTAGATAACCTCCCAGCCCTCGTGATGACTCTGTGACTAACTGGTGTGTAAGATGGAGATGATTAAGTGTTTCCTTTAAAGATGCTACCTAATGTCCTTAGTGATAACCAGCTTAAGGGTGAATGGGTCCTACCTAAAAAGCAATGTCCAGATTCGGAGGGAACTATCAAATAAGGAAGCAGAATGTCCTTCCTCTTGGATAGTTGACTTGGATATTCTTTTTTTTTTTTTTTTTGATACTGAGGATTGAACCCACGAGTGGCTTTTACCAGTGAGTTACATCCCCGGCTATTTATTTGTTTGTTTGTCTATTTATTTATTTGTTTGTTTATTTAATTTTATTTTAAGACAGGGTCTTAGTGAGTTGCTGAGGCAACTTTGTCCTTGAACTTGTGATCCTCCTGCCTCAGCCTCCCAAGTTTCTAGGATTACAATTGTCCACCATGCCTGGACAACTTGGAGATTTTTCAAGATGATCAACAATAGATAGTGTGCTTCTGCCTAAAACTCAGTGGAGTCAGACTAAATCATCTTTCATCAAGTTCCTTTCCCTCTAGGCTGCAATCATGGGAGTTAAAACTCCTAAAGATATAAAAGAATTCTGTAAAGCCCTGTTTTTGTAAAGTATCCTTGACTACAGGATCATTGTGTAGTTGCTGGTGAGAATTCCTGATTCTTTAAGCCTTAAAAAAAAAAAAAAACATAATAAAAATATTCTGAGTTGAAAACACACCAATTTCCCAGATTTCTGGTAGCACCCAGAGAGATTTCATTACCTTGTCTGCGTCAGACACTCAAAGCATCTTGGGGCTGGTGAGCCTGCTCCCGAGGTCCTTTCCTGCATGCTGGGGATGGCATAGAAAGCATCGCAGCATGGAAGGGTCAGGTGTTTGGAGGGAGCCTGAATGGGAGTTCATTGTCATGGCTGATCTTGAGCTATTTTCTGTATCCTCTGACCTGTTAGAAGTCCACTCACCTGGACCTCTGCCGCAGGATCCATCCACATCCAAGTGACCGGGGAGTCCCAGGCCAGTGGCGGGCTCCTCCTGCCTTCCTAGTCTGAGGTTTCTTGTCCACTTAGAATGGAGCTCCACCTGCATCTAGCCGCTCCCCTCCACATTCAGAAGACTTTAATAATTGGGATAAAAATCTCTAAGGTGGCCCAATACCCCCAAGGGAGATGCTGTCTAAACAGGGTGCTGTGGTTCCTTTGAACAGATTCTCTGAGCTCAGACGTGGAGTACACAGAGGTGGAAGTGTCCCCAGTGGAACCCCATCAAGGTAAGCCCCACCCGCCAGTGAGCCAAGCCCACGCTTTGCTCTTGATTTGGATATAGGCACCACGTTGGGGGTGCTGTGTCCATTGAGAAGCGTCTCCCTGAAGGGAGGTGGTCAGCAGATCTACAGGATGTGCCTAAGGCAGGAGCTGTAGAATTTCAATAACTGTTAGTTATGAAGCTATGAATAATGGTAACACATGTTGAGGGTTCACTACGCATGGGCCAGGAGATGACTGAGGGCCGAGCAAGTTGTTCCTCTGGAAGGGACCTTGAGAGCAGCCTCACTTTGAGGTGTTCAGTTCCTCCCAGAAGTGGCCCCTTGCCCACAAGCAGTATGTTCCTAAAAAGTGGCCTATGCAGTCTGAACATATGTCAATCATCGCACGTGTTAAGGTATGGGATTTGCTCTTTAGAGGGTGGCTTTTGAAAGCACAGAATCCCATCCCCTGGGAATGGTGGCATTGGATTTATGCCTCAGCTTAAATAAAAGTAATGTGCCAATGAAGTGAAAATGTGCATGGTATTCTGTCTTGGGCAGGCCACCTGGAAGTCCCCATCTCTGGTTCAGTGCTGGGAGACTGACGGAAAGTGGGCCAGTCCACAGCAAATGCCAGAACATCAATCTTGGTTTCTTTTGGCACCAATCAAAAACCATGCTTCTCCTAGTCCTCCCCCTCCTCAGCTCCCTCAAGGTTCTTGCATGCTCGAAGGAAACAGCCATCAAGAACCTTCCGGCCCTGCTGGGGTGCTCCTTAGGACTCTTGCCATCCGTCTCCCTTCCTGCTCAGGATACAGCCAGGCTGTTCTCAGCCAGGCAAGACTGGGCAGTTTTCCAGGCTGGGTCTGTCATGAGCCAGAGCCATGTGGTCGTGGCCACGTCCTGAAGCCATCTCTTGCTCTGGGAGGAGTTTTGGAGTCCTTCCTAACTTTCTTGTTTAGCATGATTTGGGCACCGTGCCGATGGGTGTGTGCATAGAACATTTCTGAGAAAGCTGTCCCATGCAGTCCCTGGGCTACGTGCTGTACTCTGGGCCCCTTTCCCGTGGTGTTCCATCAGACTAGTCCTCAGAGCTGTGGATTGCTCAGTCTGCACCAGCGACAAGTATCCCACTTCCAAGTCCCAAATGGATCCAAGAGGAGGGAGGGACACCGCAGCCTTGATTTCCTCCTCTTTTTCGTTTTCTTGTAAAGTGATTCACTTATTGAGCAGAGATGAGACCCACGAGGGCCCAGCTGCTGTGCAAGAAGCAAAGGCACAGCCAGCCTCCTCCTCAGGGAGGGTCTCCTCAGGGGCAGCCAGGAAAACAGGGAGCACAGCAACAGATCCTATCAGACGGTCCTAAGTGCCAGAAAAGAGCAAAACCGGGTGCAGAGAAGGCGTAAAAGGGGACACTCTTTGAGGGCTGGCATTTAAGCTGGGTCCTGAAAGAGGCAAAGAAGGGGACCCCAAAGAGGGAGGGTTGGGGGACCCAGGAAATAGGCAGGGCAATGTGTGGCAATGCAGAGCTTGGCTCCTTTAAGATCTGTAAGGAGGCCTGTGTGTCTGCAGAGAGGGACAGATAGACAGGACAGATGAGGTGAATGAAGCTGGGGAGGATGGAGTTGGGGCTGGAGCATGCAGGACCTCTGGGGTTTTCTTTGCATCTTTTTCTAAAAGGATTAAGGAGCCTTTGGAAGCTTTAGGCGGGAAGTGTCGGGTTCCACTGTCCTTCTGGAAGATCCTCATGGCCAACATAGAAAGTGGGGCAGGCGTGGAGCCTAGGGTGGGACCAAAACGTTGGCAATGAATGGACTCTAGATATATTTTGGAGATAGATCTTAGCATGTGATGACAATTTAGTGGCCAGGACAGGAGAGACTAGAATCACTGCATGTTCCTGGATGGAGCAGTTGCAGGCATGGTTGTGATGGCTGAGGTTGGGAGGAACAAGCTGCTATCGACATCTGATTCAGCTGGTGGAGTTTGACATGCCCGAGAGATACCCAGGAGGAGAGAGCACAGGGTCTGGTGCTCAGGAGGGACCCCACTTGGGCTGGGAAGGGTGGGACTGTGGAAGGCGCCCCACCAGCCTGAGCTTGTGCGCCAGCTCCATTGCTCTGCATCCTGGGCTTGGCCCCGTGAGTGACAGCTTACTTCCTCCTAAGAGGATGTCAGACTCGGAAGGAAAGGGAATGGATAACAAGAGGGCAGCGCTGCTCAAAGATTTCAAAAATAAGTGGAAAAACACTGCTCTCCTCTTGGTTCGTGACCCTCCACACTCCACTGAGTGCTCCAGTCGGCAGTGAAGCCAGAGGACAGGGGAGAGGGAGTTACTGCACATTTTCTGTCTGCAGTAAACAGTGATGCTCCCCTGCAACCCGAGGCACCAGGCTTCAGATCCTCCCATGGAGGGCCAGGTCTTGCCTCTGCTTCACAGCTTACTGGGCCAAGGTGCGTGGGACTATGAGGGCTCCTGGGAGGCTTTGGGTGTAAGGAAGCTGAAAGGAAAAAGGAAGTTGTGTTCTACCCTTGGAAAAATGTCCTTTTGCCATTCCTTGGGGAACGGCTATGGAGATTTCCATGATAGGGTGAGGCAGGTGATTGCCTTGGGTGTTTCCTGCCAAGGGGTGCATCTATAGGTTGCAGCCAAACCAACTTGTTGCCTTTCCAAACTTGCACAAACGTGCCACATGCATAGTGTGGGCCCTGTGTAGAGCTGGCGTGAGGGTCACTTGGGTGGCAATGGGGAGATTCCAGAGGACTCAAATTGAGTTCTCTTGTCCCAGCCTCTCCTTGAGGCTAAGGTGTAGTGGGGAAGCCAGGCCTGAGCCTCCAGGGTCAGCCCCTGCCTTCCCATAGGTGGGAGTGGGCATTACTAGGTGAGGGCTTTGTGGATTCAAGGCAAGTGGTGAGTGAACTTGACCTGGTCTTGGCCAATTCAGGCCCCTTTCTTCAGGCCTCCCTCCTCTCCTCCAACTATAGAGGGGGATGGGGACCTTGTCCAGCTCTAATCCTTGCTGGCTGCTGACCAAGTGGTCACAGGGGGTGGAGGAGGGGCGGGAAGGAACTCGTTAAATCCTGGTTTGCTGCATGTTTGCTCTGGGGCCGACTGCTGGGAAAACCCCGTGACGTTGAGCCTTCTCTGCCTCCGTGAACATAGAAAAACAGAAGCCAAAATAAAGCCCTCTCCGGAAACATTGCTGACAGCAGAGACAAACACCCTGCTAACCTGGTTTAGTCATTAGCAGGCAGCTGCTGCCATTGGGGCTGCAAGAGGAGGGGAGCCAGCGATCAGCTGCACCCCACCCTTTGCTGAGCTGGGCAGAACCAGGTAGGCAGGCGGCAGTAGAGGCCAGGGTGCAGCTCTGCCTAGAAATAGAAACCGCCCCTGCTGCCCTGAGCTATGAGGTGACGGGGAGGGAGTCACGAAAACTCAGGTCCACAAAGTGTGCCCCCAGGATGATCAGAGAAGTCTCCTGGCCATGTCTTTGTGTCCCAGGACAGTGGAGTTCTCAGGGTGTCCAAGCTCCCCGGCTTGGCTACCAACTCTACCCCTCGCTGTGCCCTTCTCCCCTAACTCCACTGTGGATCTGGGTCAGAGGTGAGCTGGCAGTGACCCCCATGCACAGCACCCTGTGCCCACCTGCCTGCTCCACATCCTGGAACTGCTAAAAGCTGAGACCAGATCTGACCCCCTTTCCTCCCTCCACGGTGCAGGGCACACAGAGCGCCTAGGGTTAGGTTGAATGGGTGACTCCCCCGGGCCTGACATTGAGGGTCCCTTGGGGATGTGGAGAATTGGCTAGCAGATTTTGGGCTCCTAGAACTTCCCTCTATATCACCAAACTAGAGTGGAGGGTTGTGTGGGCATCTCTGCGGTGCCTCCTGAGTTCTCCTGAGGCAGGCATCCTGCAGTGAGAAGCCTGGTACCTCTGCCACTCCACCGAGCTCCAACCTCTGCCTGAGGGGAATCACTCCGAGTCTTCAACAAGGCTTTTGTCCCCCAGATGCCCCAACTTTGACTGTGGGGATTGGGGCACCCCCAGACTCCTCCCCGGCATGCAGTCCTTCACTCAGGAACCATAAGTACTCAGTGTCCAGTGAAAGAGATTTCAGTCCTAACCCATCCCCAAAGAAGCCCAGGTTCCTCTGGCAGCATGTTCTAGCTGATAGATGGAAAAACTGAGAGACGGGGCTGATTATGCCACCACCTGCCTGAAGCTCAGGGGTTCTGAGGTAGAGACACCTGCAGGATATTGGCTAGCACTTGCACTGTCATATCAAACTATGACAGGTGCCCCCAGGTGACTGTGTGAGGCCTGGGAATGGAAAGTACTCAGGACCTCAGCCACTGGCCTGGAGGAGCTCAGGGCCTGCCAGAGGAGACAATGGGAACAGAGTCAATGTGCTATAGGTAAATGTCCCCAAAGTGTAGTGGGAGCACAGGGGCCCAGGTAGCTGACTAGGGTATGAGCAAAGGGGTGTGTGAGGGTGTGTTAGGTACATACAGGAATACAGGGGCAAAGCTGGGCCAGAGTCTTGGAGGAAAGGACAGAGAGGAAGGACAGTGTCAGCTTGGATGTGAGTGGGGTAAGGACGGCAGAAGGCTGTCCCTGGAGCATGGGGCGTAGAGGGTATCTCAATGCAGTTATAGACCCTGGTGTGCCCTTAGGAGAGAAATGTCCCCGACACTGTGATGGCAAGAAGCATCTTACTCTGCCTGGGGGCCTCCTTTCTACATACAATGAGACTTCCTGGTTTTTTGAGCAAAGAGGAACTAGGGAAGTGGCCAGGTTCCATCTTGTTTCCTCAGGGTTCCTGGGTGTGCCTGGGTGTGGATATGGTGTGTGAGTGTGTACACATGGTGTGCATGCCTGTATGTACACAGTTTGTGTGTGCCTGCTTAAGGGTGCAACCATGTGTGTCTACACACAGAGTATGAGTGCGTGTGGACACGGGGTGCGTGTACGTGTTTCTCTGTACCTGTCTGGTTTGCTCCACACCCAGGTTGGTTATCTTGTCCTCTATTCTGAAAGGATCTAACCCAGAGGATCTCAGCCCCAGTTGCACATTAGAATCTCCTGGGGACTCCTACTAACACCAGTGCCAGGGCCCACCCCAGGCCCGTCAGCGAGACTGCAGGGGCCCAGGTGCTGGCACTGAAAGCAGCCACCCAGTCACCTAGAACTGTAGGCGGTCTTTGGTCCCAGCTAATTCTCATAGTCACCAAAAATGCCAGTCTCCACCCCAGAACTCAGGACCTGGTTCTGCTCTGGGCTCTGGGGGGATGGGGCAGAGCAGCTGGCACAGAGTTGCAGCTTCAGGGAAAGGGGGATGGGCTGCTGAGCTGGGGCTGCAGGCCTGTGTGGATCCCCTCCCATTGGCCCCTCAGGCTCAAGGTTCCTCTGCACAGGTGGCCCTGCCCCACAATGGCCTGTTGACCTCCTACTTCAGCCCAAGAGTGACCCTGGTCAGGCTGGGACCTTCTGAAGTTGAGGAATGACAAAGTCTCAATGCTTGGCTGTGGGTACTGCTGGGGTGGGGGATGGTATAGCTGTGGGCTGGCCTGGGACCCAGAGGCAGCCTCTGACTTGTGCCTGGTCCCTTTTTCAGCTCTGGGAACGAAGGGGACAGAGACGGTGTACAGTGAGATCCGGAAAGCCAACCCCAGTGAGTGAGGGGCCCCTGGTTCTCCTTGGTGTGTGGGGGGGTGGGGCTGGAGTCACAGATGGGGCCTTGGGAGTGGGGAGGGGAAAGAGGAAGCAAAGAAAGTACAAAGGGCGTCACCTCCTGCACCAGGGTTTCTTTCTCCCCTCCACCCACTGCTGCTTTTGCTGTGTCTGTTGTCAGCAAGCGCTTACTACCCGAGAGAGGCCATGCTGCACAGCCTACATACCCTGTATGTATGGTGAGGCCAGTGAACCTCCCTTATGGGAGAGGGGGCCAGGGCTACCCAAGGCCTTAGGCACAATCAAGAGCTGTGCTTTGAAGATGCTCTAGTGGCAGCTCCAGGGCTGGGGTGGGCTTATGGATCTGCTTCCACTTCCTTTCCTTTGTGCCCAGCCTCAAGTCAGCCCCCTCACTGCCCACTTCTCTCTGAAGAACACAGTTGAAATTGGGGAAGCTGGGGAAGCACCCCAAAATTGTGTTTTTATCGGATTATTGTATTCGATTCTGGTGAAATGGAATCCACAAAGAGTACTTTAAATTCTGAAAGAAAGTCAGCAACCCAAAGACACAAACAGTGCTGGGGATGTAACTCGATGGTAGAGCATTTGCCCAGCCTGTACAGGCCCTGGATTCAGTGCCCAGCACTGGGCGGGGGGGGGGGGGGGGGGCATAGAGGTACAAAAGGTATAAACATCTACCTCTGAATCTCTTGCTTTGTACAGTAGACATTTATGTAAGTGAATTCTTTGAAATGGAGTCCTTAATAGCTGAAGAACACCTGTGAAAAGTGCTACTCAGGGTGGTTCATGAACCAGCAGCAGCAGCAGCAGTCTCGGTCAGACCCACATCCACTGAATCAGATTCTCCGGAATCTGAACTCAAGCTCTCAGG
Organism: Callospermophilus lateralis; assembly: GCF_048772815.1. Lineage (NCBI taxonomy): Eukaryota > Metazoa > Chordata > Mammalia > Rodentia > Sciuridae > Callospermophilus > Callospermophilus lateralis. The sequence continues at coordinate 14,436,382 of NC_135315.1, forward strand.
GGTTTCTGATGCTGCCCACATTTGAGAAGCGCTCTCTCTCTCTCTCTCCCTCCCTCCCCCCTTTCTCTCTCTCTCTCTCTCCCCCCTTTCTCTCTCTCTCCCCCTCTCCCCCCCCTTTCTCTCTCTCTCTCCCCCTCTCCCCCCCCCTCTCCTTTCCTTCCTTCCTTTCTTTCTTTCTTTACCAGGACTGAACCCAGGGGTTCTTAACCACTGAGCTATAGCCCCAGCCCCTTTTATATTTTATTTAAAGACAGGGTCTCACTAAGTTTCTGAGGCTGGCTTTGAACTTGTGATCCTCCTTCCTCAATCTCCCAAACTGCTGAGATTATAGGCATGGGCCACAGCACCTGGCAAGAAACACGGTCTTTAAAGGAGCTATTCAATGACCTGATGAGCCTACTTTTTATCTCAGAGTGATTACTCTTTTATGCATCTTTGTTTAAAATAAAAAGTATATTCATGAATAGAGCAGGAACTTAGCCACTTGTGGGACTTAACACTTTTTGAAAACCTTTGCTGGGGAATTTTTGGTTCAAGTGCCTATTTAAACATATTCAGAGCTAGCAAAATATAAATTCAGAAATAAAAGCTGTACCATTGAGTTACATCCCCAGCCCTGATGATGCCTTTGGGTTGTTTTCTTTTTTTGTTCAGTGGAACAGAAAAGTCAGAGGTAGGGTTCAAGGTTGAACCCATTGGTCAATTGTATAAAATGCCTCATCAGTTTCCTAATGTCTTTGGGGATTGCTCACTCTCTTGGGTCAATGCTGAAGTATTTGATTTCAGTTGCTTCAGTTATTTCAAAAGCTCAGAGTTGAGCACTTACTCCATGTACTAAGTGGCCTATTCCATCATATCTTTCCACCCTCACAACAAATCCCATTTTGCAGATGAGGATACTGAAGCATAGAGAGGTTAAGATATTTGTTCAAGGTCACACAACAAGCAAGTCTCTAAGAACCAGCCCTTCCAGGAGTCAAAAGGAGTGGTTAGAACTTGGGGTCTATATAGCATCTTAACAAAGAACAATAAATTTATAAAATAGTAACAAAACAAAGGATGAGGGGCTTGAGGCTTCCAAGGGGAACAAATGGAAAGGTAAATATCTGGGGGAAATTAATGGAGTAAGATTTGCTGGTGTAGGTTCATCTTGGCACCAACTCTCCATCTTCATGGCCCTGAAATGTCCCTGGGAGGAAATCCCCCGATCTCAGAAGTTATTACTTTTAATCAAATAAGGAAGCCCTGAGGAGACTCCTTTTGGCATCTGTCGATATTCATTTACCCTCTAGCTCAAAATAAGCCAAAGTGGCCTATTTTGAAGTGCCCTCTTCTGATCTCCTAAGACAGCCAGCTGTTCCAGCAGGTCCTCGTGGGGGTCCCTTGGCTGGTTCTAGATTACTCAGTCCTGGGCTGTTGCAAACTGACTTCTCAGGCTGGAAACAGGGGCATTGTAAGAACCAGCTCTTGTAGGGTCTCGAGGTGGAGAGGAGACAGGGAGCCCCTGTCCTGGTGCTGCACTTACCAGGACTCGGATTCTTCCACTTCTGAACAGCGGTGGTATTGAGTGAGATAGCGGGGTGGAGTGGGATCTGGGGCTGTGGCGTTCATTATTCCAAGCAGTCAGTGTGTGACCCCCTCGTATGGTGAGCATCATTCAATTTTACTTTAAAATTGCCAAAGTTGCTGGAGGAACTCAGGCCCTACAGGGTGCAGTACCTTGCTAAGAACAGGACTAGTCTCTAGACTCCCAGGCCTGGGGAGAGGCAGGGCAGTAAGGGCTCGGGTCCTCTGCAGCCTGTTCTCTAATGTGGCAGGTCTGTAACCTGCCCAGGGGCTGAGGGTAGAGAGATCCCTGAGTCTTATATGGGCTGTAGTCCTTGGGGCCTGCAGCTGCCTAACGCTGTGCCCCCAACCTCTCCCAGAAGGCTCGGGTCCGGGGGGTTTCCTGTCTCTGAGTATTCCCCTTCGGCCATTGCTCAAGGAGAAAAGACCACAGGCCACATCTGATTCCTTTTCGTTCCTCTTCCTCTTATTGATTTGCTAAAGGACAAGTTTGAGGATGTCTTTCCTCAATTCTCCAGGACTCCCTTAGTGAAACTATCTACTCTGTAATCCCCTTTTCTCTACTCCCCACCCCCAAACAGGGATCCCTGTCTGCCTCCAGGGAAGCCAGATGATCATCCAGGGGCCAGATCCTTCAGTCGCTGATAATCCACGCATGTTGGGCTCCTCCTACACTCATCCTTAACATTCCTTTACTTACCCTTCCCCCAGAGCTTATGAAGAACAACCCTTTCTCGTGGCACCTCCAAATCTTTATCATTCTCCAAATTCTTCAGCAGCTCCTTGCTCCTGGTACAACTCCATCTCTGCCTCTCTCTTCTGTTTCATGTTAACTTTTCTCTCTGTACCCCAATTCCCTTCAGGTTTGGAGCATCCCTTTCGCCTTTCGTAGTTACAGGCAACATTTATTGAGCACCCCTGTGCTGAGACCTCGGAACCCTCACTTCCTCCTCAAGCCAAGAGATGATGGGGCCTGATTATCATTCCTGCTCTGCAGATGGGGGAGGTGGGCCTAACGGTTAAGTAAGGTGTCCTTGGCCCACAGCCAGTGACACAGCAGGGACTGAACCCAGTGGGGCCTGGCCCGTGGTGGTACTCTTCCAATTCTTCCCATTTCTTCTCTGTGTTGCCAAACCACTGGACGCATGCTTCTCACTGGCCATCTTCCTTGCTTTGGTTTCCAGTACCAGCTTCATTAGAGAATCCAACTCTATCTACTTTAGAAATTAAGAATAACATCCTTGTGTGGCCTGGGTGACCCTGGGCAGGTCATGGACCCTCTCAAGGGCTCAGTCTCCTTCTCTGGGAAAAGAGGCAGAAGGGCTATGCTCTGGATCCACGGTTCTCAAGATTTGTTGAAACACAGCTTGTTTGGCAACCTACCCCGGCCCCAGCTGCCAAATTTCTGACTTAGTGGGTTGGAGAATTTGCATTTCTCACACAGTTTTCGCCCGTGACTGGTGCTGTTGGTTTGGAGAACTTACTTTGAGAATCATTCTACAAGCTAATCATTGTGGGAGACCCTCTGCGCTCCCTCCATCCTAATTGTGCCACATAGATGCTCTTCTTGTTGGAAGGCCAAGGGTCTTTCTTGCTCTCTACGAACCCTGGCACGATCACTCAGGGTTGACTGGCAGGAAAAACCCAGAAACAATTTGTGTGCGTGGCAGGGGCTGACTCCCAAAACACAGAGCCCGGGGTGGGTGGCCGGGCAGACGGATCAATGGGCCTGGTGGGTGCAGAGCAGGGCCTGAGGTCACACTCCTTCCTCTCCTCTGCACCATCTTCTAACTGGCAGTATTTCAGCACTGACTATTTTGGGAAATGGCTCATAGGGCGTAGTTCTCACTCTTATGCCCCCTTGTCCCCTGAGTGATACAAAGGAAAACCGCTCCCCTAGATAAGCAAAAGGGCATGGGCAGCCTGCCTCCAAGGAGCCCCCAGGGCAGGGCCTGGAGAGACTTTGGGGACAACCAAGGAGGCAGGAATCCTCATGGGGGGTTCACAGCCTGTGGGAAACACCTGGTCTTTGCAATCTTGGCTTCAGCTCTAAGCTTAGCTTTCTTTCTTTCTTTCTGAAAATGGTTCTAAAATATGCACAACACCTGCCATTTTCAAATGTGCAGTTCAGTGGCACGAAGTCCAGTCACATTGTTGGGCAGCCATCACTTTTTCTAACCCTCTTCATGTCTCTCAAATGAACCTCCATGCCCAAGAACCAATGACTCTGCTCTCTCTGGCTCCTGCCAAAGCTCCTTTCTGCCCTCCATCTCTGTGAATTTGGCCAAACGCAATGTTTATTCCTGTTGAATGAAGTAGTGGTCAAACCAATGATCTTAAATTCCTTCCAATCATAACATTCAGGGAGTCTCAAGGTCCTGGCTTCTGGAAGGTAGGGGTCATTCGTCTTTGCCTTGGTCACCCCCAACCCGTCCCCCTGAACATGTTGAAGCTGCCTGGAGGATCATCTCTTCTAAGAGTTAGTCCGTGGGTCCCTTGCAGCTGATTCTAATCCTTAATCCACAATGTGACTATAAGACCCCATAGATAGTTTCTCCTAAGCCCGAGTTTCCCCTCAGATCTGAATTAAGTTCTGCTTCTCAGGAGCCAAACCCACTGTGCTCCTAGAGCATTCATGTTGGCCACCCTAGGGGGGTCATTTCCTGTTGTGGCTGTTCTCAGAAAAGCTACCCTTGACACACTGGGTGGCAGGGGACGTGGTGAGGACCAGGGGTATCTGCTCCCTTAAAAACATCATGGATGTCTGAGTTTCTGGCACAGAGTGAGCCGTGGACGGCTGAGCAAGCTGCTCCTCAGATGAGGAGGGGACCCCGTCTGACTCAACAGATAGGGCTGGGACCTACAGCAAGGCACAGCCACAACAGGAAATGGTCATCAGGAAAGAACCAAAGAAAAGGAGGCCTCTGGGCCAAGTCCCCCCTGGAGGGAGAGAAGAACACTTGAGAGTCAGTCCCACCCATCCTGCAAGGCCCCAGGCCAGCCAGGTCAGGAGGCACTGCCAACCTGCCCTCCAGATTGTTTCCTCCTTCAGCATGCAAGATGATTAAAAAAAAAAAAAAGGTACCTGTGAAAAATATGGATGCTGCAGGGCATAGGGCGACGCCTGGAATCCCAGGTACTCAGGAGGCTGAGGCAGGAGGATCGTAAGTTTTGAGGCAACCCTGTCTCAGAATAAAAAATAAAAAGGTCTGGGGATGTAGCTCCTTAGTAGACCACCTAGCTCCAAAACAACAACAACAAAATGCTACCATCAAATTCTATTTTTATGTTGGTTCTATTACCAAAAACAATAAGTGGACATGGACTTGGTGTTTCATCGTATTATTAGCATATTTGCATTTTTAGTGATCCACACTCAAATTGTTTTAGGAAGCACGGCCTTGATGCGCTTTCTCCCTTGTGTCTGGTTGGGACTATGGCAGAGCCAGTGCATGGGCTGGTTTGGTTCCTCCCAGTCAGAATTGGGTTGGGAAGTGCTGCCTGCAACCTGGCTCAATGTGCAGAGGTGACACTAGGCTCAACCCTTGGCTATTGTGCCATCTTCTGGCCCAGGTAGGACAGAAGAGGGGCCCCTTAGGAACTTCTGGCCCTGTTCCTTCTAGAAGGGAGGGAACAAATTGAGTGTGAGATGATGGGGCTGGGGGGAACTTGCAGAAACAGGCTGTTTTTAAATTAGAGAAACAGATGGGCTGTGGTTCCTGCTGTGACAGATGGTCCCTGAGATAGCCCAAGATCTAGAAGGAACTGGGTTTGAACCTGGGGGCCTTCCCCAGGCAGCTGAAGAGGTTCCCTACTCTGTCCTCAAGTCTTTGTCTGCAATGGGCTTTCTGGAAAATCCATTCCAACACGGGAGCCACTGACCATTCAGGATTCGTGGGGGCAAAGGCCAGCATCTTCTTCCTGCTCAGGAGGTGTAAGCCCCCCTAAACCTTAAAGACTCAAATAATTAGTGAAGAGCAAAACACAAATAGTCAGAAATGTATTTACAAAAGCAAAGTCCCCAAGAGATCTAGTCCACATGGGAGCTGGAACTAGACAAAGAAAAGATGGCTTGGGTGGTTTATTTAAGGGGGGACGTCAAAGGCAGGGATAAGGTTTCAAGGGCAGTCTGGCTTCCTGGGGTCTTGCAGTCAGCAGGTTGATTGACATCTTGGCAGGTCATACCCATCTCAGGTGCTGTGTGGGATCTCTGGCAGAACTTGAGGGGGAAGTTTACCTGCATCAGGTGGTCTGTCCCTGTGGGGATGCCACGGGACGTTCCCAGTGCCAGACTTATCCCCTCATTAGGCTACGATGAGCAACATAGTCCACATCACAGCCCATGGATGGTACGAGTTAGGGCCTGGTCCTACTCAAAGCGGCAAACCAATCCCTTGTCTCTGAGAGTAAAAGCCACCTCTAGCCAACACAGGCAGAGACCCCTCTCCCTCCTTGCAGAGCTTTCTGTCATCCTTGGCTTCTCTCACCCTCGCTCTCCTCTTCCTGACATTTGGTTGGGGCCATTTGCAGGAAGGTGGCCTGGCATGGCCAACCAGCCACAGCATGCCTTCCAGGAAGAAGACAATGGACCTCCTAGGAACTGAGACGTGACTCTCCAGGGAAAGTGCAAGCGCCTGCCCTGCCGTCCCGATAGTTTGGCTATATATATGCTAAGAGCCTTGGCCACATATATACTCCTGCTCTGTTGATCCCACTCTTGGGAATAGGCAGACAAATAGTCTGAAATACGGAAATATCTTTACTCCCAAAGAAGATGCTGACAGTATAACTTCAAATAGCAAAAACCTGGGAAGAACCTAACTTTTTAAAGTAAGGAAATTATCAAGTAAACAGTAGCACGTCCACTTAACGATTGTGACGTAGCTACTCTAACAATCATGTTTACGAAGTTACCAGAAAATATGTAGAAAGCACATTACATAAAAAAAGATAGGATATAAAATTTCATATAATTGTAACTGCATGCCCCCCTCCCCAAAATGCCTACTAATAGCAAAAAATGACAGGGAAAAAGTGTCAGTGGGATTCAGAGAATGAGATCTGAGATCATTTTTATTTTCTCCTTTCTCCTTTCTCGTTTACAGTATTTCCCTTAAAAAAAAAAGAGTGTTACTAAATTTAAAAAAAAACTATTTAAAATGTTAAAAAAAGAGGTGTCTTGTGATTTATATATCTTATATAAGTTATAACTTATACATCGTATATAACTCGTATACCTGAGGGAGCTTGAAGGTCTCAGGGTAAAGGAGCTATAAACCAGAGCACCGAGTCAGAATATGGCCTGGTGTCCCCTTCTGTATCATTGTCCCCACCCTCTTTCCCCAACCTGTTCCAGCCCCTGAGATCTGGCGGGAAGCCCCAGTGTCTCTTTGAACTACTTACTGACCTGTTATCCTTTGTTTTGTAGATTTCATGGAAAACAGATATTCTGTAAGTACACATTTCATATACCGCATTTAAAAAAGTTCTATGTGGAGTGGTGAAATCTCTCCTGACCCTCCCGGGCCTGCTTTCCCCAATCCCCCTCCCACCCCATAATGTTTTAGACTAGGAACCCTGGGCTCCTCTGATTAGCTGGGCCAATTCGGATTTTGGATATTTTCTTCCACTATTTCCATCATTACCTCTCAACCCACATATGAAAAGGGACCCTGGAAATCCTCTAATAAGACTGGGAATCTAGGGTACCTATTGCTTTTTTTTTTTCCCCTTCCTTTTCAGCACTGGGAATTGAACCCAAGGTCTCTCTATTACTATACTATATTCCCAGCCCTTTTTACTTTTTATTTTGAGACAGAGACTCACTGAATTGCCCAGGCCAGCCTCAAACTTGCAGTCCTCCTGCCTCAGCCTCCCAAGGAGCTAGGATTTTAGGTTTGTGCCACTCTAGTCAGCTATTTTTTTTTTTTTTTTTTTAAGAAAGACACAGAGACCCAGTTCAAACTGTATCGAGGCCTGTCTCCTCCTTCCCACTCTCAACCTTTCTGCAAGCTACCCAGCAAAGCAAGAGTTAACCAGGCAGCTGTTCTCTTAAGAAATGAAGAATTTGCCTCATGAACTGCTTCTTTCAGCCTGGGAAGAACTTCCAGCAAGGTTTCTGCTAGCCCTTCCAGAGGGCCCCCAGCTTCCTTTGTTTTTCCCAAGTCTGAATTCTTGTAAAACAGAGCGTATTATGCCTTTGACAGACAGGAAGCCACTGACATTCTTGTTGTGGAAGAAAGCTATCAATTTAAGGAAGAGAGGAATGAAGTGGAAGTTTTTCTCTAGGCTACACCCAGCCAGACTCCTGAAATCATAGACTGTGGCCCCAGAGAAGCAGGGAGCCTTGTTTACAGATAAGGAAAACCTGAGCTGTGCACTGGTGGATCACTTGCCCAGCATCCCCCAGGGCCAGGTCTCCAGGCTCCCAGTCAATGCTGCGCGCAGCCCAAGACTCCCGAGGAAGTAAAGCCACTGTCCTAGTAATCAAGGCCTCAGGAGAGCGGGATCTCTGCTCCCTGGCCAGTGTGGGATCCTGATAAAACTGTGTTCTCTGCTGAGATAGACAGAGCTATGTCCACCCAGGGCAGGGCTGCTGCCCATGGGGATAGACACCCTGCAGGACCAACATATTTACTTTGTCTTCCATCCAAAGGGTCTCTCTGGACAAAGATTCCAAGCTCCAGTTCAGACAGAGCTTTCCCTTTCCCGGTGGGTCTGCCCCCAGAATTCTGCCCCCAGGAGGCTCCCCAGAGCTCACCCAGGCTGGTCCTGTCCCTGCATTTGGCGGGAATGGAATTTTGAATCTTCAAGCGAGTGGATTTTGTTTATAAAAGAAGCAGGTATAGTTTCCCTAATAATCAGCCCGAGCGAGCGGGTCCAGAGAAAATTAACTGAGTCGCCTCACGGGGAAATGGGAGGGGAGTTCCTTCCTGAAATCAAACCTGGCGATCATTCCGCTCTTGTTTAATGGCCGTTGCTTCTGAAAACATATTGGAGGAAATATCTTAACAATGAGACAGCCACTTAGCCAGCGACTAATTTGGTATTGTTTGACTTGCTTCAATGGCACATTCTGACTTCATTTTTCCTCTGCCATTTTTGCCTTGTTTATAAATTGTGTTTGTGGCCAATGCAGACAGATAACGTGCAAGAGAACACCCTGTGCCTAAGTGAAGGGGGAGAATCTGGACCTGCAAGGGTCTTGGGATCTTGACGAGAACCTGTTTTCTTATGGGGTAAAAAAAAAAAAAAAAAAGCATTTGTCAGTAATAGCTCACTTTTCTCCTTCCCGGGCCTGCAGGAAGCTGAGCTGCAAGGGAACTTGCCCAGTAGCAGGGTTCAGAAGACTGGAGAGTGGGTTCTCCAGCTCTTCAACCCTCTTTGGGATGACCCTGTCCTCCCCAAACTTGAGTTTCCCCATCTACAAAGTGGAGAGGATCAGCAGTAGCCTGACAGCAACAACAATAATGACCACTTAATAATTTTTTTTTTTCTTTTTGAGGGACATGGCGGGTACTGGGGATTAAACCCAGAAACCCCAGCATGCTAACCAAGCACTCTACTCCTGAGCCACATCCCCAGCCCCTTTTGTGTTTTATACTGAGACAGGGTCTCACTTAGCTGCTGAGGCTAGCCTCAAATTTTTGATTCTCTTGCCTCAGCCTCCAGAGTAGCTGGGATTATAGGTGTGCCCCATCAAGTCCAGCTCTAGGATTTTCTTAGAGTCTAAATGAGAAACCATGCAAACCCCCATAGAAACTCATTGGTTATCTACTTTAAAGCCCTTTCCACCCAACACTTTGGCCATAGTGAATGTGCTTGGGGGATTTAACTTTAATTGGCCCTGAAATGCCCCTGCCACACTTGGGGAATGTAGCATTGCTTACCCGAGGCCTAGGGTTCAGCTGAAACGAAGCTTTGACTTAGGGACTGGAGATTCACATTCAAACTTAACTCACCCCTGACAAGCTGCAGAGCCGCGTCTTAATCCCTCCAGACCTCTGTTTCCTCGCCTATAAACTGGGGACATTAAAACTCCTTGCCTAGTTGTTGCAAGGATTAAATGAGCACCTAGCACAGTCTTAGTAAATGGGAAATGTTCAGAGGACTTTCTAGAAGTAGAAATTAGAGATCCCAGGGAAGCTTAAAAGCAAAATGCCCCTTGAGGAGGTCCATATCATGTTCTGACCGGAAGCAGAGCGATTCTGCGGCTGTACTCGGGAGGCTGACAGCCTCTGATTCAAGCACAGCAAATCCAGTCCTTGGGTGTGGGCATGTTAACCTTTACTTCAAAATCCCGAGGCCCTGCCAACTGTGGCCCAGCCCTTTCCGTCTCTGGCCTTGGTCCTACAGCAGTGCCCTGGGCACTATCTGTCCCCAGAGAGGGAGAGTGGAAGCGTCTGGGGAGGGACTTGATCTAGGGCTGCAGAAAGACTGAACAGCAGCGTCCTGCTCCCTCCTCCAGGCAGAGTGGAGGACATGGTAGGGCAGCTGCCAGCACTGGTGAGCCTCCAGCCCCCTGGGGCCCACACAGTGTTTCTGGCCCACCTGCCTGAGATTCTCCTAGCACAGGAGGAGCCAGGCTTGGCCTTCTAGTTGCAGCCCCTCAGTGGTGCATCCTGTTGCAGAAGGTTAGATCTAGCAAGGCCAGAACCCGACGGAGACCCTACCCCATCTCACCCTCAGAAAGTAGGTTGGCCTGGCCACGGAGTTCCCAAGCTTGGGCAATCCCTGCATCTTCTCTTCTTCTGCTTCCTGAGGGTGTCCAGTGCCCATGAAGGTTCCAGAAGAGTGGACTCAGATGGTTCCTGCTCTTCCTCTGTAGGCCAGGGGCCCTCTGCTCTCACATCTCCCAGCATGCTCTGCTCCTTTGTCCTGCAAACCTCTTTCCACATCTGTGATTCCTCCATTTCCCAGATCAGGGCCCTCTTCTTGCCTCTGACCTCCCGCAGTTTGTTAAGCCCTCTCTACCTTCTACTTCATGGTAGTGTGGTTTATCAGTAATTGATGGAACACAAGGTTCCTGAGGGCAGGTTCTTGCATCCTCAGCTGAGGAAAGAGTGCTGGGTCAGAGAGGAGCCCAGGCAGGTGGTAGGCGGGAAAGTGACACAAGTACCTTTGAGTCATTAAAGAACACTAGAAGAAGACATGAGGAATTTAAAAAAAAAAAAAGAAAGAAAGAAAACAAAACTTTTTACTATGGTAAAATATCAATAACCAGAAATTTATCATTTTAACATTTAAAAACATATAATTCAGCCAGACATGGTGTCACCCACCTGTAATCCCAGGGACTTGGGAGGCTGAGGCAGGAGGATTGCAGATTCAAGGTCAGTCTGGGCAATTTAGCAAGACTGTCTCAAAACAAAATTGAAAATTAAGGTTGGGAATGCAATTCAGTGGTAGAACACACCTGGGTTCAATCCCCAGTACTGGAAAAATAAATGTGTGGCTCAGTGGCAGAGCACTTGCCTAGCACATGCATGAGGCACTGATTTGACCCCCAGTACTGCAAAAAAAAAAAAAAAAAAAAAAAAAAAAATATATATATATATATATATATATATATATATATATATATACACACACACACACACACATATATAGATATAGATGTAGATCTCAGTTATATCAGTTGCATTCACATTGCTTTGCCACCAACACCATCTCCATCCCCGGAACTTCTCATCCCCAACTGACACTCTGTACCCATTAAACAGTAACTCCTCATTGCTTCTGCCCTCGCCCCCGGGAACCGCCTTGCCACCTTCAGTCTTTGTAAATTTGATCATTGTTGTACGTCGTACAAGTGGAATCATTTGACATTTGCCCTTTTCTTCCTGGCTTATTTCATTAGCTTAATTCTTAAAAGGTTCACCAGAGTGTATCAGAATCTCTTTCCTTTTTAAAGGCAGGATGGAATCTGTGGCAGGGCGGTACTGGGGTTTGAACCCAGGAGCAATCTACCATCGAGTTACTTCCCAGGGCAACCTTCAATCCTGAGGGGTGTGACCATAGCTTGTGTTGTTTCTTGTCACTACAGAGAACGGAAGGCTCCCTTGATGGGACTTAGGACGGTGAAGACAAGGGCTCATCCCCGAGAGGACATCCATGTCCCCAAGAGGAGCAGATGCTTCCTGTGTTCCAAGAGTTCTTCACATTTATTTATGACCTGCCCTGCTCCTACCGAATATAGCAAACCACCAGCCAAACCACCAGTTCTTGTGTCCACCCTGCTGTGTTAACGTTGGGCATGAAGAAGTCAGGAGGGGCTGTTTAATTGCCCAGGTGACCCTCCTTCCAAGTTGGAGCATCCATGCAATTTGGAAGAGCGGAAGGAGTTCAGGGTAAACAGGCCATTGGGATATTCTGAAACTTGAATACTTTGTCTTGTACGGAGATTTAAAAAACCTTTCCCATGTACCCTCTTACACTGAATCTGGTTTTGTTTTATAGTCAGTTACTTCTAGTGAATGGCCTGGTCTGGGGGCAGCTTGTTTTAGGGTAGTTTTTTTTCTTCTTTTCTTTCTTTTCCTGTGGTCCTTCAAAAGCCTGTAGCTCTGGGTAGCCCTTGTTCTTTGGAAGTGCACAGTGCTGGCCACACAGCTTCTGTCTGTCCCCTCTCTGACGTCACCTGCCACAGTGGGAGAACACGGTGGCTTGGGAGCACCTCCTTTGAACTGCCCACCTGAAGCCCAGTTCACACAGGCACCGCTCACAGCAGAACCCGGAGGTGGGGCAGGCACGGTGTTCTGGGCGGGTTTCTGTATCCTCTCTTTTCTTCTCCTTGCTGAGGGCCAAAGGATGAGATGATGGTAGCCTACAGCAGATAGTATTTTTTAATAGGAAAATGAAATGTGTATTTTTCTTACTAATTTTTTTTTATTTATTCCTTGCTTTAAAAAAAAATGGTCTTCTGAGGTCTCAACATGGTTCTGGGGGGTCTTGGGAGCATGGACGCAGGGCTGCCCTTGGCACTGTGGAGTACGCACACCTAACCAAGATGGCCTTCCCCGTTTGCCTCAGTGACATAGCTGCAGGGACCCTGAGGGATGTTGTATTAAATAAATTTGATCTTTACTCTTCACAGATCTGTGAAATGTCATCTTCTGAGAGGCCACACGCAAATCGAACACCTATAGCACGCCAGGCCCTCCGGGGCCTCTGCAGTCACAGAGAACCACACTGGGCTCATCTCGGGCTGGGCCTTGCACAGACCAAGGGCCTGCGTGGCTCTGATGAAGGTCAGGGCCAGAGGCAGATTGAGTCCCAGACTTGGAAGTCATTAAAACCCATCAGCAGGTGGCTTAGCGTTCACTTCCCAGCTGAAGACTCCGGGGCCATCCTTAGCACACAGGGTTGTCAGATTTAGCACAAAAAAAATTTAAGTGAATAAATAAATCTAAGGTATCCAGTTCAAAGTGAATTTCATATAAGCAACAAATAAGATTTTTGGTGTAAGTCTATCCCATGTAACATTTGGGATACCCCCCCAAATAGTTCATTTATCTAAATTTCAAATGTAGTACATCATCATGTATTTTATTTGGCTACCCTCTTGGCAAGGCCCACTCCTCCCTAGCTCCCCAGTCCTCAGGACCCATCCTCTCTAGTGACCTCATGCCTCACACCTTGCCAGGTCCAGTCCTCCATCAGAGAATCACCCCACTGGGCAGAGAGGTAGAGGGAGATCTGGGTGTGCATCTGGGCTCTACCAGATTCCAACTACTGAAACTTGAAAGAGCCTCTTAAACTCTGAGCTTCCATTTCCTCTATTCTCAAATGAAGAGATTAGACTAATGACTATTTGTAGTTGAAGGTTTTTGTTGGGGGTGGGGGGCGGAGTGCCAGGGATTGAATCCAGGAGATCTAACCACTAAGCCACATTCCAGTCCTTTTTATGTTTTATCTTGAGAACCGGTCTCTCTAAATTGCTGAGGCTGGCTTTGAACTAGTGATCCTCCTGCCTCAGCCTCCCAAACCGCTGGGGATTATAGGCGTGGGCCACCACACCCAGCCACATTTGAGGGTTTGAAATGCCTTTGAAAATATGATGAGGGATGGAACTGTAACTGAGTGGCAGAGCGCTTACCTAGCATGTGTGAGGCACTGGGTTCAATCCTCAGCACCACATAAAAATAAATAAAATAAAGGCATTCTGTCCATCTACAACTACAAAATTTTTTTTTAAAATACAGAGATAAAAAAAGAAAGAAAGAAAATATGATGAAAGCTAGAGATTCCTATTCTCAGCACATGCACAAACCATCACAAAAACATACATTCTCGAGGTTTGGGGGCATGGACTTGGTTGAAACCAAAGTATGAGGTGATGATTGCATGACCTTGAATGACCTCCAAATCTGATGTGAGAGCCAAGAGTCACTGTATCCACTTTTCAGTCCCTTGTTGCCTCCAGAGAAAGGTCACAGGTGGGGATGGCGGATACCCTGTTGATGGAGCATTTGGCCGAGTGCAGTGGCTCACACCTGTAATCCTAGTGGCTTGGGAGGCGAAGGCAGGAGGACCGCAAGTTCAAAGCCACCCTCAGCAATTTATCGAGGCGCTAAACAACTCAGTGAGACCCTGTCTCTAATAAAATACAAAATAGGGCTGGAGTTGTCAGTGGTCAAGTGCCCCTGAGTTCAATCCCTGGTACACCCCCCCCCCAAAAAAAATGCATGAGTTTAAATTATTTCCCTCCTCTGCCTATTTCTGAGGACAGAACCACAACAGCAGGGATCTTCTTGAGTTGATTTAATGGCAAATATTGATCTCACTCCAGGACCCTGACTTCAGCCTCCCTAACCAGCTGACAGAACCAAGCCGCCAAGCCTGAGCAGGGGTGCAGGGAGCCTCATTAGTTACAGCTCTGTGTAGTACAATTTTTCCCTCTTCTGAGGACCTACAGGAAGACCTTCACCCATTTCCCCCATCATTTACTGGTTGCCCTGTCAACGTTCATCAATGGACTAACTGAACTCATACCCTGATCTAGACTCCAGACGGGCAGTGTGACCCCCAAGGTCAATGGTCATTCATCAGAGCAAAAGTTCTTAACCACGATGGTTTGATTCCCATGGGTCATCACTGAACAGTGTCCAGGGACATTTTTGGTTGTCATGACTGGGTGAATGTGCTACTGGCGCATGGTGGGTGGAAACCAAGGATGGAGGCTACTGACATCCACCAAGGGAGGACAGCCACCATAACAACCAGTCACCAAGTCCAAGATGCCAATGGCGGCAAGGTTGGGCAACCCTGAACAGAGGCTTCCCATTATTCATCTGTGTGCCCAACGAGTTTGTACCTGTCACACTCTGTGCTCTGGACACCAAGCTGAGTGTTAAGTAGGAGGATCGCAAAAATCATGTGGCCCCCGTCCTCCTGGAACATGCCGTGCAGAGACACAGATGAGCAGAGCCCATGACAACACAGTGCGACAAGCACAAATGAGGCCACATGGAAGAGCAGAGGGCAGTCAGGAAAAGTTCAAGAGGAAGTTGGGTCCAATGAAAGACCTGAACGAGGTAGAGGGCACCAGGTGGGAAAGGTAGGGTGAGGAGCACAGCAGACAAAGGGAGAAGGTTCTAGAAGGACCGGAGGCAAGCGAGAACATGGTGCCTTCGAGGAATAGCAGGAAAATCCGTCAGTCCCCAGGTCTTCTAGCTATGATTCAATGAGTCCTCTTCAGGCTACCAAAGTCCCCTGGGAATTTCTGCCTGCCTCCATCTCAGAGGACAGAAGGGAAAAGGGCCTGAAAATGCTCAGCAAGAACTTGGCTCCCCATCCCCAGCGCAGTTGTTTCTAGACTCTCCCCCTCGGGCATTAGCAGGTAGGAAAGAAAACCCCAGCTGCAGAGGCCAGAATCAGCCATGTTCACAGATGAAAGGGGAACTGGAGGGACATGTCTCAGGCCCCAGCGGGCTGTGTGAGGACAGTCTCCAAGCTGAGAGCCTCAACCTTGGGTCCAGTGGGTGGAGGACAAAGTGGCGCCTGGTCCCTGGAAATGCCCTGACAGTAGGGTCAAAGAGTGGCGAGGGTGTGTGGTTTTCTGGAAGAAAATCCATGGCTTTTATCCGTTTCTCAGAGGGAGACATGATCCAAAAAAGGGTGAAGAACTTCTAAATAATTAAAACCTCATGTAGACACTGTGTGATCTGATGTCAGCTAAAAACTCCAAAATAATGGTTCACACATTTCCTATCAAAGGGTCTTCTTTGGGGCTTGGGGTGTCAGTTACTGATAAAGGGCTTGCCTAGCGTGCGTTAGGCCCTGGGTTCCACCCCCAGCAGTGGGGAAAAAAAAAAAAAAGGGTGGCAGATCTATTTCAAAGACAGTCTTTCATCCAATGACCCCAGCAGCACTTGGCTTGCCTTTACTAAGTTGCTCTGAGGAGGTGGGCGTGGTGGTGCACACCTTGTAATCCCAGTGAATCGGGAGGCTGAGGCAGGAGGATTGTAAATTCAAAGCCAGCCTCAGCAACTTGGCAAGACCCTGTCTCAGAATAAAAACAGAAGATCTGGGGATGTGGCTCAGTGGTAGAGAACCCCTGGGTTCGATCCCCGGTACCAAAACAACACAACAACAACAACAACAACAACAACAAAAAGCCCAAGGTGCTCAGCGTAGGAAGACAAGTGGTGACCTCAATGTCCTTCAAAGAGGCAGCCCTCCCCTCTCAAAAGTAATGAACTCTTAGCCTGATCCAAAATACCAAAGGAACAGGCAGTAGATTTATTGAAAAGCTTCCTAGTCTAAAGGATTTCTAAAGCCTGAATTGTCCCTTCATATGGATTTCAAAACTCAGTTTTCAAAATAAACTCGGACAATAGAAGGGAAATATTATTGCCTTGTTTAGATAAGATGAAGGATGCTGCACGGCAAATAAAATTCTTGAAGAAAAAGGTAAGTCGGATCAGGAGGTTGGCCACCTGTCCACTCGGCGACCTTGGAATGTCGGGCATCCTAGATTCCTCTCCCACCAAAGGAGGTGTGTTTTCCCCCAAGGGCTGCCAGGACAAATTCCCTCAAGTTAGAACTCCACTGTCCCATTTTTCTGGACACTGGAAGTCTCAATCGAGGTGTCGGTGATCTATGCGCCCCACATGGGCTCTTGGCCTCTCTTCTAATCCCGGCCTCTGTCATCAAGAGACCTCCTCCCGTGGGTCTCCAGGTGTCTGTTTTCACGTGGCCTTCTTACAAGAACACAGGTCATGGAACGAGGGCCACCCAAGTATGACCCCGTGGTAATAACTGCATCCCAAAGACCCTATTTCCAAACGAGCTCTCATCCCCAGCCGCCATGTCGACGTGAATCTGCAGGGAGG
Organism: Callospermophilus lateralis; assembly: GCF_048772815.1. NCBI lineage: Eukaryota > Metazoa > Chordata > Mammalia > Rodentia > Sciuridae > Callospermophilus > Callospermophilus lateralis. Next base: position 14,453,280 of record NC_135315.1, read on the forward strand.
GGCTCCATCCAACCCAGCCCAGGGAGGAGGAGTGGCCGGGACCAGCCCACATCCTGCAGCTCTGACTTTCTGTTTCTAAGGGGCTCATGGGAGCGGGAAGGTGTGAAGACAGTAGTTGACCCTCAGACAACAATCTCAGCTTCGTCTCCGGAGCCTTCCCCATCTGCTCTTCCCCGGTGCGCTTTGGTGTCGTGTGCCTTTGTCTCTGAAATATTATGGTGTTTCTTCCTTTCTCTCATCTTCTTCAAAGTTCTCCTCACTTTATTGGCTCTCCGCTCTCTCCTTTTCCTTCCACTCTCTCCTCCATTTCATCATTTCCCCTTTTCTCCCTGCCGAGAACTGGCCGGAACAGAACTGAAGGTTACGCATTGCTAATGTTTAGTGATAAGTCTGATGTTCCTAGTTATTTCTTTGTTTTGTTCCTAGTTTACCCCAATGCATGCCACATTTTGGATTCTTCTCCCCTCTCTTTAGGAAAGGAACAAACAAAAGCCCTCCAAGGCCCTGCCACTTGTTTTCTACATAGAGCTGACCTTGGTGGATCATTTTTCCGAGGATTCATTGGATTCATTAGGAAAAAGTCCCCAGTTGCTGCCTTACTTCCTTCTGATCTGGGATGTGCTAGTTTTCCTGGAACCTCTTGGCACGGGAGGATCTGGTTTAGTGCCAAAAACTGTTCCATTAGTTCCTGGTACACCAACCCTCCCTCCTCAGGGTTTGAGTTGTTGGGGCCAGAATTTGCAAAAAGTGTAGGGACTTCCACAGAATCTGGGGCTGGGTCCTGGGAAAAGGGAAAAAAGTGGATTTCATGCTTTCCAAAGTGAGGACAGACCCTAAGGCAGGATCTAATGCCACAGGACATTGATTAAAAATGTGTGTCCCTGCATTGAGACAAGCTCAGTTTGCAGGTGGCTTACAGAAGAATAAATTGGTGCTGGGCACCACGGCACACATCCATAATCCCAGCTATTCAGAAGGCAGGAGTATTGCAAGTTCAAGGCTAGCCTTAGACCCTATATCAAAATAAAAAAAATGAAAAGGGTTCAGGGTTTAGCCCAGTGGTAAAGCACCCCTGGGTTCAATCCTCAGTATCATAAAATAATAAACAAAAATTTTTTAAAAAACACTGAGCCATATACGCAGCCCTTTAATTTTTTTTACTTTTGAGACAAGGCCTTGCCAAGTTGCTAAGGCTGACTTTGAACTTGTGATCCTCCTGCCTCAGCCTCCCAAGCTGCTGGGATTATAGGTATGTGCCACCACTCCTGGTGAGAATTTCAGATTCTTTTGCAATCCTGGAAAGGAAGGCATTTTTTTCCCAATGTCCTGGAAGGATGAAGGCTCAGAGACAGATTATATTTCCTTTACGAGAGTGAAGTCATGTGATGTCTGTTGCACATTTGAGGTAGGTAGGCCATGGCTTCTAATTCAAACTTTGAATCGTGTTCTCGAGGGCTGGTAGGTATCAGTGGACAGCAGAGCTGGTAAGCAAGTCTAACCAACACTCAGAGGCCTCATCTTATGGAATATTTTTGCAAGAAATTCTTCTTAAAGAGTTTATAGTCTCCATGAAAGCCCAGATCCTGTACTAGGTGTAGAGGATGCAGCAGAACACCTGTGATATATGGTCTCTGGAACTGACAATGTTTTGGTCAGAGAAGTCACATTTTGCAGTCACATTTGTCCAGGGGAAAGTTGCTAGAATGTCAAATGCTTATAGGGTCAACTCCAGCCAGTGTTAAAGATCTACTCACAAAGTGGATCTTCAGATCGGAGGGACTTTGTACTCATTGCCAAAAGTCCTGAAATGCATGAGAATGCATTCTTATCAACCTACAAGTGCTAAGTGGCCAATTAAGCTCACGTGAGGGTCTTTGCAAAATCTTTATGTTAGAGTCCTCACAGTTGAACAGGACGGGGTCCATTGGCAGGAGAGCAGAAAAGAAGAGAACATCTGTAGTGGAAGCTCCATAAATATTTGTGGAATGAATGAAAACCCTGTTCATGAACTGCTGTGACTCCACGTCTCTCAAAGATTTGAGAATTGAGATATTTGTAAAAGATACTCCTAGACATGCTGTAAACATGTGGAAACTATCTTCTAGATTCTCTAGTTCTCAATTTTATGTTTCAATTTGATCATCACAATATAATTCACCTGAACTACAAAGCAAATATAAATTAACATTATACTTTTTGGTTTTTTTTACAGTATAGGGGATTGAACCCAGAGGAACCCTACCACTGAACTACATCCCCAGTCTTTTTTTATTTTTTAAAATTTTAAGACAGGTGTCACTAAGTTTCTGAGGCTGGCCTCAAACTTTCCATCCTTCTGCCTCAGCCTCCTGAATCGCTGGAATTATATATGTGCACCACCATACCTGGTTCTCCTCTTAATCCTCTTAGTTTTTGCAGATAAAAGGATTATATTCTTAAATCATGACTTTGGATTCTTTTGGAAATTCTCATACAATCTGGGACCCAATAGGTATTTACACAGGGTAGTCTACCACCAAATTCCTCCACGACATGGGTTCCTGCTAAGACCTCAGGTTTTCTTAGGTCAGACAACAAACACTATGTAGTCCCACGTGCTTCCTGTTTGACTTCAGCTGCCAGAGAATGCAGAGCCAAGTTCTACAGCCCATCAGCGTAATTAGCAACTGCCAAGGGCCTGTTACATCAACTCCCTCTTCCTTCAGATAACATCGCTTCCATTCTGATTCCCCACTACTCCATCCCTCTACCAATCTTCTCTTGTCAGCACTTCCAATGCTTTGGGGGAAAGGCCTGACATCAATTATAAAAATTAAAACTAGAGCTTAGAAATTCACTAGTGGAAAAAAAGTCCAACTTTTCAGTTATATTCATTGGGAAGACTAGGAATAATATCACTAGGGTCTGTGAGACCTTGGGCGAGTCTTCTTCCAACCCAAAGACCTGAAGCTCATTTCTGCATCCATGAAGTGAGGGGATTTGCTCCCTCATCTTGAAGGTCCTTTGAAGCTTCACTGATTCAGCAAATGTTTCCTGTACACCTACTATGAGCCAGACAGGTCTCTGGGTGCTTGGGATAGAGCAGGGAAGAAGACAAAGGCCCCTCCCCTGGTGGAACTTGGATTCCTGCAGGGGGAGACAGGAATACCCCGTGTGAGAAGGTGGTGAGCGCAACAGGGCAAAGGACCAGCAGGCTGGGGGAGGACAGCAGGCAGGGTTAGGGACACGTGGCGGTGCTCCTGAAGAAGGTGGCATCTGAGCAGACTCCGGGGAGCTGAGGGGTTTAGCCAAGCCACAGGATATCTGAGGGAAGACCTTTCAACAGCTAAAGGTCCCTGTGGAGCAGAAGCAAGGAGCCGAAGGCAGCAAGGAGGGTAAGAACAGTAGATGAGACCAGCTTTGTTACTGACTGTGACTTAAAAATAAAAGCTGCCTAATTATAAATCGATAGATTTCTTCAAATGCAATCATTTGGCAGGGTTAGAAATTCAGAAATTCGGGACCCACAACACAGCTACCAAAGCAGAATCTTGATGAACAAGATCCACAGGGGATTGTCATGAGAAGCCCTGCCCGAAAGGATACCACGTGGCTTTAGGAACACGTGGGCACTTCCAAGGTCATATGCTTCACCATCAGTCTCAAATTGCCCTTTCTCAAGGGCTTTTCAGAACCACGGCCTGCTGGGAGCGCCACCTGGTGGCGGCATAGATACACTTTTCATTTTCAGGACAAAGGTCTCACCTTGAATTTGATGTTGTGTTTAATTATACTTTTCCCGCAATTGACTTGGACTTTTCAAAGATTTCCATGTTAGGAAATAATAAAATTGGCTGAGGAACTGCTCTGTGTTAAAAGAGACCCAAGAACCTAGACACAAATGCAACACCCGATCCTGGATTGGATCCCAGATCTGAAGGGGGGGGGAGAGCTATTATAGGACATTATTGGTCCAAATGGAAAAAATGAATATGGAATGCATATTAGATCACACATAGTATTCATGTTAAATTTATCTGATGTGATAATATACTGTGGGTATGCAGACTATCCTTATTTTTTAAGCAATACATGAAGTATTAGAAATTCTGCATTGGCCGGGCACATTAGCCGGGCACATTGGCGTACCCCTGTAATCCCAGTGGCTAGGGAGGCTGAGGCAGGAGGATCATGAGTTCAAATCCAGCCTCAGCAAGGGCAAGGCGCTAAACAACTCAGTGAGACCCTGTTTCTAAATAAAATACAAAATAGGGCTGGGGATGTGACTCAGTGGTCAAGTGCCCCTGAGTTCAGTCCCTGGTACCCAAAACAAAACAAAACAAAATTACTTTTTAAAAATATACTATATATACACAGACAGAGAGAAAGCAAATGGGTAAATGTTAACAACTAATGTATCTAGATAAAAAGTATATAAGTGGTCTTGTGCTATTTCTCATACCTTTTTTAAAAGCTTGAAATTTCCCAACATAAAAAAAGGAAGAGGGGGCTGGGTTGTGGCTCAGTGGCAGAGGGCTCGCCTAGCATGTGTGAGCACGGGGTTCGATTCTTAGCAGCACATATAAATAAATAAAATGAAGGTCCATTGATAACTAAAAAATATTTTTTAAAAATGAAGAACTGCCATCTTTGGATACACTTTAAGTCACAAAGAATTGCTTCAGAAAGAGACTGGGGTTCTGTGAGTCGGGTTGTACAGCTCTGTTGACCTTGAGCTCCCCCTCAATGGTTCTCTTGTTTCTCTGGCTTATTTCTTTGAGAGACTGAAGGTCAAGCCCATGGAGAGATAGAAAGTGAAGAGATGATGGTGTCCTTCCTCTCTGGGGTGCAAAGGAGTGGAGGTAGGAAACTGGACCCCTATCTTTTAAAGGAATAATTGTCATTATCAAGAGTTAGTATCTATAAGGGAATGAAGTGCATTGCAGTCACATTTCTTTTTTCTTTCAGTACTGGAGATTGGTCCCAGGAGTGTCTACCACTGAGCTACATCTCCACCCCTTATTATTTTTTTTAAAGAGTGTGTGTGTGTGTGTGTGAGAGAGAGAGAGAGAATTTTAATATTTATTTTTTAGTATTTGGCGGACACAACCTCTTTGTCTGTATGTGGTGCTGAGGATCGAACCCGGGCCGCACGCATGCCAGGTGAGCACGCTACCGCTTGAGCCACATCCCCAGCCCAAGAACTTCTAAATAATTAAAACCTCATGTAGACACTGTGTGATCTGATGTCAGCTAAAAACTCCTTGAGCCACATCCCCAGCCCTCCACCCCTTATTTTGAGACAGGGCCTTGCTAAGTTGTTGAGGCTGGCCTCAAACTTGGGATCCTCCTGCCTCAGCCTCCTGTGTTGCTGGGATTACACCATGCCTGGCTCTCTTTTTCTTATCTTCTTAGTAAGAACAGGTAGATCTGGGGGCTGGGCAGGGCGATGCTGGGTTCATGGGCATTACTGAGCACACTGTGGAAGGAGGGGCAGCTGGTAGGCCAAAGGGGAAGATTTGGGTAGAAGAGCGAAGGCTGCTCTGTTAGAGGTCAGTGCGTCAGGCAGAATTGCCGCTGTGCAACTGTGGCCACGCCCAGATTGAGAAAATAAGGAGCTTTAGGAACAAGATGAAGATACATACTCAGGCCCTGTTGTCACCTGGATTCCCCAGGACGGGACCCTGCCCTAGTCCACACGGTTTAGGGGGCCCCTTAACTTTCTCTCTGTGCTTCTTATGCCAGCCAATCAGTTTCCCCTCTTTTCTCCCTGTTAACCCAGCATTGCCCTGCCCAGCCTCCGACTCCACCTATCTCTGCTGAGCTAATAACCAAATCAGAAAATGACAACAACTAATGTTGGCATCATGCTTATCTGGTGCCACTGCCCACCCCAGAGTAAGGAAGGACCCTTATTTATTTAACCAGTTGCCCATTAATAGACGTTTTTAAACATTGCAATCAGGGGAAGCCCTGGCACCTGGTTTCATGCACAGGGGAGGGTCTTCTCCAGGATAGAGCTCTAGACTGGGAACTGCGGGTCGGAGGAGGGTCACACTGGACTGAATATTGTCCTCCTTTGGACTTGATCATGGCACCGCTCCCTCCTTCTGGAAACTTCTTGGCTCCTGGAGACCCTCCTCTCTGGGAGGACAGGAAAGAGAGGACAGCCCTTGCCATTCTGAGCAGCAGTGAGCTGGTGGGAGGGGGCTCCTCCCTCTGGGGCAGTGCAGGGCTGGGGATGGAACCCATGTGCCATCTACCACCTGCCTACATCCCCAGCCCGTGGGGGTCCAAGTGGAGAAGTTCTGCACATTTGCTCACCAGCCTGGGATGGAGGAGGACAGCTAAGGGCATTCTGGGTGGGGGCAGCCAGCCCCTGCCCACACCTGGATGTCGTCCCTGGCGAGATATCCTTGGCTGAGGGGAGCTACCCCTGAGCGTAGCATTTGGGAGGCAGAGAGCGTGAAGCAGCCCAGCCCAAGCCTGGGAAGCGGGTGCCATGCCGGGTGCTCCCGGCGTTGGCAGGATCCCAGTCCGGCGTTCCAGTCCTCAGACTCTGCAAAAAGAAATAATGAGCCTGTGTGTTCCTTGGATTGATTAAACAGTAATCACGCATCAAAAGCTCGCTAAATGCCTCTCTTGAAAAATCACCCAGCTAGGCAATTTTCCTCTCACAGTTAATAGCCACTATTCTTGTATTCTTTTTTTGTCCAAAGTGGCCGTAATTGTGGGGGGCTGAGGAGACAGGCACCCTCTGGAGCTGCTGGTGGGAGAGGGAGGCAGCACCACCCTTTTGAAGAGCAGCTGGCAACCTGTCCCAGGAGCCTCAGAAACCCTCCAGCCCTGGGGACTCCGTCCCTAGGACTCTACCCTGAGGCCACGAAGAGACAGATTCACATACAGAGGTGCTACAGCCCCGTTGATATGGTGCAAAAATATTAGAAATCACCTAAGCAGTGACCCTTAACGAGGGGTGGGTTTTAGAATCAGTTTGTGAAAGACACACACTCACAGACACACACACACTCACTCACGCACTTGGGCAATGGCTGGGTGGTCCAGCTGCAGTTTGAGCATCTCTATTTTCAACAAGCTCATTCAGGTAATTCTTGTTTTCTTTCTTTCTTCTTTGTTACCAGGGATTGAACCCAGCCAGGGCCACTTAACCACTGAGCCACATCCTCAGCCCTATTTTGTATTTTATTTTGAGACAGGGTCTCGCTGAGTCGCTTAGCACCTCGCTTTTGCTGAGGCTGGCTCTGAACTCTAGATCCTCCTGCCTCAGCCTCCGGAGCAGACAAGATCACAGGCATGCACCACTGCGCCCCGAGTCAATTCTTATGTTATCCTCCAACGGAAAATCGTTTACCTGATCCCTCTAGGGTAATGGGTATTTCTTCTTACACATATATATATTCTCATCTCAGAAAAATACACCGAGAAAACCGACTAGAAGACAAGAGAAAGGTCAGGGGCCAGGACGCTTGACACTGAAGATTCCAAAACAGAGCCTGCGCAGTCTGCCCTTCCAGGAGGAGCGCGCAAACAAATATCCCTCACAGCAGCAAGGCAGTGTTCCGAGAGGCAAGTGCTGCGCGTGGAGTGGTGCCGCCGAGGGAGCAGTGAGCTCTGGCTGGGAGGTTTGCTTCCTAGAGGTGCAGAGGGCGAGGGAGGGAGCCCGCCAGGCAGAGGAAACAGCTCGTGGGAAAGCACGAGGTTGGAACATGCTTTGGTGTCCCAGGAAACGGGAGCGTGAGGTGTGGCTGGAGCCGGAGGGGCACAGAGGAGGTGAATCTGGAGTGGCAGGTGGGGACTCCCGTACCCACTGGGCTGAGGACCTGCACGCCAGGCCCATGGTTCCCAGACGGTGCGCCAAGGAACAACAGTGCTCAGTGCACAGGGGTTCCGTGGGGTGGGGCGGCGGGATGCCTTTGGAAAACTCTGGGTGGAAGTTTTTTGTTTTTTTTTTTATAATTGCAGGACATCCATACTGAGATGCCAGAGGTTCTCTGAGGGGAGGAGCATAAGGAGCATGTCCCAAACTTATTTGAACACAGACCGTTCCCCAACCCAAACACATTTTTGTGTAGTTTTAAGGAAAATATATTGGTTTCTTTTCGCTCTCACATTATATTTTTATTTGTTCTTTTTAGTTAAACATGACAGTGGAAAGTACTTTGACATATCGTACACACATGGAGTATAACTTCCTGCTTTTGTGGTTGTACGAGATGCAGAACCCCGTGCAGTCACATATGAATACAGGAAAGTTACACCCATTTCATTCTACTGTCTTTCCTGCTCCCATCCTGTCTCCCTTCCCTGTCTCCCCCTTGTCCAATCTGGTGAACCTCCACCCCTGCATCCCTCCTGCCCCCACCTATTGTGAGTCAGCATCTGCATATCAGAGAGAACATCAGCCTTTTGTTTTGGGGATTGGCTTATTTCACTTAGCACCATAGTCTCCAATTCCATCCATTTACCAGCAAAAATCATAAAGCCATTCTTCTTTGTGGCTGAGTAATAGTCCAGTGTGTGTGTATGTGTGAGTGTGTGTGTGTGTGTGTGTGTGTGTGTATCACATTTTCTTTATCTATACATCTGTTGAAGGGCACCTAAGTTGGTTCCATAGCTTAGCTATTGTGAATGGAGCTGCCATGAACATTGATGTGGCCATGTCACTGTAGTGTGCTGATTTCTAGTCCTCTGTGTATATGTCAAGGAGTGAGATACCTGGATCAAATGGTGGTTCTATCCAAGTTAAGAAAACTTATTGTTGGGCTGGGTTTGATCCTCAGCACCACATAAAAATAAATAAAGGTATTGTGTCCAAATACAACTAAAAAGTAAATATTTAAAAAAAAAAAAAAGAAAACTTATTGTTAATGTCTTATCCAGTGATGTCTCAGGGCAGGGTTTGAGAAACTCAACTCTTGGGCCGTGGGGAGCCCGTGGAGGAGACCCACAAAAAGAGAAGAACATAATCTTACAAGTCCCACAGCCCTGGGTTCAAATCCGTCCTGCGGTTTACTAGCTTGGTGACCTTGACCAACATTAAGCAAGTTGCTTCACCAGTAAAGTGGGACTAGTGAAAGTCGCCTGGTAGGCTTTTGGAGCCTCCATGGAAGAAGAGAAGCAATCCTGTGGCTACCCAGTAGTTTCGAGTGATTGGCAGTCACCACTAGGATCTTCTCATCACCTTGAAGGGTGCTCAGCCAAGGTCAGGGAGGTGATTAAGCTACCTCCCTGACTGGGTGGGAGGCGCTCAGACCAGCTGTGTCAGAGCTTTTCCCCACCCTTTCCAGGTGCAAGGCCTTGTCCGTGTGAGGGTGTGACTGACCTTTGACTTGGAAATCAATCACTGACCCTGACCTTGGAATGCTGTCCCCCTCGACCTTCATTGGATGGAATTTTCCCCTGAATTTTTTTGTTCCCCAATAAAAGCCCACTCTCTGGCGTGCTTCTCTCTCTCTTGCTGGTCTCTTGTGTAAACCTCGCTACCACCAGGTGGCTTGAGGCAGGAGCTGGGAGAAGCCGTCTCTTAACTGGGCAAGAAAAAAGGTAAATTGAGTTTTATGTGTCTTTAATTTGATCTCACTAGTTAACTTCTATGTTTGGAACCTCTAGTATGAAGCTAGCAGGTCAGCCCTGCAGGCAGGGAGACTGATGATCATGCCCTGGGAGGCTGAGGCCAAGTGCACCGGGGCTGGGGGGAGGTGTCATGAGTCCAAGGGGGACATTCACAGCAGGAGAAGAGTGAAGTCTGCAGGTCTGGGTGAGAGGCACCCATGGGTGGGGGGTAGTGGGACTGGGGTGTTGTTAACCATGGTAGAAGGTACAGGCACAGCAGCGTCTCAGGGAGCAAAATCAATCAATCGTTGGATAGAATCCCCATTTTTAACCCAGATCCTCTGGTATGACTTAAGACTGGCTGTAACAGCAACCCCTTTATTTGTTTATTTTTTTAGGATTGTAGACACAATGATTACTTCCAGCTTCAAATAGCATTTCATGTTGTTTTTTGTCGTCAGACTTGGAGGGTTTTTATTATGTCTTTTCTCCAGCCTGTAATAACAACAGAAAGAAGGATAAATTTTAGGGGAGAAAATTAGTCACTCGGCTCTTGCCTGAACATTTCTGTGCATGCATGAGTCAAGTGCTGTCACAGAAGAAATATTCTGTAGCTGCACAGCCGTGAGGCGGGGCTGGGCCTGACAGTGTTGTCTTTTGAATGGATGCTGCTGCTACTTAGATGTTTTCCAACTGAAGGACATCGGCTCATCCCCTTAGCAAACATGTTCTCCAGGAGGAATCCTCCACTTGTTACAAAGAACAAACGGTAACAGAACTGTGCCAAGCATTTTGTTGAAGGTGAAACCTGATCCTCATAATATCTCAGGGAAAATAGATAAAGGCATCACCATTTTGTAGATGGGGATACTGATGCTCAGAGAGCTGAAATCACTTGCCTGAGGTCATACAGCTAAGTGTGGCAAATCTGAGATGCCAGGTCAAGTCTTTCTGGTCCCACAGTACAAATCCCATTAGTCTATTTCCACTATCTCTGGAGAAGGAAGTATGTAAAATGCTTAGCGCGGTGCCTGGCACACAGTAGGCAATGTGATCGAATTTGGCAGCCCCTACCGTGATTCCTAATCCTGAAACACAGAGCAGTAGAACCTGCCAGTGGTAGAATCTGAGAGCTACTGTAAGGTCCCCCAACCACAAAGTTAATAATAGGACATTTTTCTGTCAACTGTTCTTATGGGCATTTCTTTTAAACTTAATTGAACTTAGAACAGGAAGGAAAACCTCCTTGTTACCCCCAGTTCAGGAGATTTCCAGGTAAGGGAGCGAAGGCTGGCCTCCACCTGGAAGCACCCAGTGAGGAAGACAAAAGGGGACTCAGCCTCCACCCCCTGAGTCCCAATCAAGGCCCCAGCTGCCTCCATGGCTGGGCTGCCCTCCCACTCCCACAGAGCCTGCTGTGGGCTAAGGTGGAGGCTGGAAAACATCCTTTATCCAAATCTACCCTTCATTGCCTGCCCTGGGATAATGGAGCTGGACCTTGTAAGCATTTCTTCTTTGCAGCCGGCACAATGTTAAACTTTGCAGGTAGAGGGCGCTGGAGGAACGCTGTCGGCAAAGTGGGCTTCTCTTCCTTGTTGTGGTGTGCTCCGTTGGTTTCTGGCTCTTATTGCATGGCTGCCAGAGGACTGTGGGAGACATCAGTGGTCCTCCTTATCCCCATTCGATCTTAACAGTATCCCCACTGACATTCCCACGAGGTTTCAGCAGCTTCTTCCACAGGCGGATCCTCAGTAGATCTGCCAGGCCCAGTGGTGGTGGTTTTTCTAACTTCAACTAGTCTTCACCCTGGTGGGAAATTCTTGCTTGCAAGTCCTAACCACCAACCTGTAAACTCTCCAGGCAATTAGCTGGGGCGATTGTAGGGTTTGCATCTATTATTTCTACCTTCTCAAGGATGACTGTCCTGATGTCTAATATCTTAAAAATAATTGTTTCCCATATTTTGCCCATTTTTTTTCCCATCATTTCTGCCTAGATCCTCTTATTTTATCTTAGACATGGAAGTCAAATCTAATTTTCAAATATTTATTTATTCATCCAGGCGCAGTGGCACACGCCTGTAACCTTAGCTGTTCTGGAGGCTGAGGCAGAAAGATTGCAAGCGCAAGGCAAACCTGGGTGACTTAGCAAGACTCTGTCTGAAAATAAAAATAAAACAATCCCCAGTAATAAATATATAACTTGTGCCACAGGATGCAGCAATGAACAAAACAAAGACCTCTGCCCTCCTAGAGTTCCCATTCTTATGGTTACTGATTAAGAAAATTGCTAATGGTGCGTGAGTCCCCAATGCAGGTCTTGGCTGTAGGTGGCCAGGCTGAGAAGCCACTAGCCTATCCTGGCCCTAGTTGCTACTGATCTGTCTTCTTATCTTCCCTCTTTTCACACCTGCCACAATTCTTGAGGTGCCTCCTATTTCCCACCACCCCGCCCCAAGATAATTCATAGGATTCTTCAAACTGCCTTGTCTGTACAACGCCTGTGGAAAACTCTCCAATGGTCTCCAAAGCCTGTGAAGTGTAATTTATGTTTTTAATTATATGCTTCTGCCATTGCGGGAGGAGTTTTCTTCCTTCCCTTCTCAGCATAGCATCACACGGGGCTCTTTAGTAAATGGACTGAGATCCAACCTTGCTCCTTGCAAGGTCACAGATAAGCAACCCTAACCAGCACCTGGCATCCATCAGCTAAAAGCCAAGGTCTTATTTATAGGCCTGTGGTGTGTTGCCCAGCTCATCTTTTATTACTCTGTTTTAAGTTGAGAAGACAGCCAGTCTCACATCTGTTTCCTTGCTCAGCAGCACAGACAAGGAAATGGCCTTAAATATATATGTGTGAATTTCTACGTATAAATAGCTCGATTAAGATGTAACTCTCCCGGGCCGGAGTTGTGGCTCAGTAGTAGAGTGCTTGCCCAGCACGAGTGAGGCACTGAGTTTGATTCCTGGCACCACATAAAAAAAAATAAATAAATAAACAAATAAAAGAAAGGTGTTGTGTCCATCTACAGCTAAGAAAAAAAAAATTTAAAAAAAAAGATGTAACTCTCCCTTTTAAAGTGACAGTTATGAAATATTCGAGGGTCATGCAATCACCACCAAAATCAATTTGGGAATGTTCTCATCACCCCCAAAAGAAATCCCAGACCCAATAACAGGCACCTCTCCACCTTTCACCTTTCCTAGCCCTAGGAAATGACTAATGGACTGTGGGCCTGAGTAGATCTGCCTCTTCTGGACTGGTCATGAAGCTGCAGTCAGATGTGTGGTTCTTTGTGACGGACTTCTTTCATTTACCATCACAGTTTTGAGGTTCACCCTTTCGTTGCCAAACGATATTCCACTGGACTGACAAGTCACATTGTATTTATCCATTTATCACCGAAGGAACATTGGGATTATTCTCTATTAAAAAAAACCACTCATGTACATATTTCATATAATAGACCTAAATATTTAGCCCCCGATTCTACCAGTTGGGAGACCCAACCCATTTCTGGGAGATAAAGAAAGGCTTTCCAATGGGGGTGAGCTTTGCTCTTGCCAAACAGATTCCTAAACATACAGTTCAGGGCTTGGATTTAACAATGGTTAACATCTCACCAGGTGTTTTTTCTAATTTTTTTCTGAAGAACTTTAAGCTTCAGACACGGGGTAGTACACCCCGAAACACTTGAGTGTACATTTTAAAAGCAAGGATAGTTCCCTAGAGGTGAGACTACTGTCACACCTGATGTAAGTTATTATATGTCTTTACTGTCCTTCAGTTTATATTCAGATTTCCCCAATGATTTCAGAGATGTTATTTACAGTTGCTTTGTTTTAAAGAGGACCTAATTAGGGTGGGGGTGACTTTTAGCTTTCAACAAGAAGGTTGAAAAGTGAGGAGGTTTTTGGGGCCCAGAGGGATGTCTGAAGGGTGACAGTTAGGCCCTGTGGAAAATCCAGGAGCTCAGAGTTTGAGGATGTGAAAGCCCTGTGAGGTCCAAGAGACCTTGTGGCCCCTCCCTCTCTGTTCCTGGGTGCAGAACTGACCTGCCCAGAGAACGCAGCTCTGAGGAAATAGCCTATTGGGTCTTGCTGCGATCCCCAGAAGCTAACTGGACAGGGAGGCCTTTGAACCTTCTCCCCACCGGGGAGTGGTCAGTCCATCCATCTTCTGCTCTGGAAATTTCTCCCTTATGGTTGATTCTGTCTTGCTCACCTTGAACTCACTGTGGGGATGGGCTATGCCTTGGACTCTAAGAACAGTACTCTTTCTACTACCTCCCAGGATGAGGATGGTGTCCTTCCTCAAGACTGCTAGGATGCAGAGTGGAACCTGACAGGGTAACAGCTGTGGACAGAGCTCTCACTTCCCCAGAGCCCCAGAGCTCAGCCCCCTCGGCTCCAAGATAGGCTGAATGCTGCACGTCTGTCTGGCTCCAGGTGCTGGGTAGAACACCAGAGAAGGAAACAGCTGAGGTGTTCTTTCTGACTCCTGTCCTTTGAGAACACCTGGTGATCTGATGTGGGCTACAGGTGACCTTTTCAAAGTCAAATCCTGCTTCCCAGTAAGTGGCCTTTCATCTGTGTTTCTGAGATTTTACTCTTCTCTCTTTAATGAAGACTCCTCCACCTGACCTTGACCTGACCTTGAGTCCACTTAACAAAGTAGGAACTCACTGGATGTGCCAGAGGATTATTTAAAATGAGAGGGCAGAGATGGAGTAGTTGGACCCAGGGAGCAGTGGGCCTCTATGCTCTGACTCTCAGCAAATACTGGGAAGCCCAGGTGTCTTTGTCCCCAACAAGGCTCAGTGCTCCTTGATGCAGGGTGCAGGGTGAGGAGAGGGCTTCCATATAAACTTCTGTATTAGTCAGCTTTTCATTGCTATAACCAAAATACCCAATAAGAACAACTTATAAGAAGAAAGGTTGATTTTTGACTCATGGTTTCAGAAGTTTGAGTCCCTGGTCAGCCTGTTCCATTTCTCTGGCCCTGTGGTCAGGCAGAACATCATGGCAGAAGGTTGGGGAAGAAAAAATCTGCTCAACTCATGGCAGCAAGAAAGCCAAGAGAGAGAGAAGTTGAGAGAAGATGAACCCTTCCAGGGCGCACCCTCAGTGACCTATTTCCTGCAAGTATGTCCCAGTAGTTCATTCAGACTCCAATGGATTGATCCACTGATGAGACTGAAGCTCTCACAATCCAATCCCTTCCCCAAAGCCCCACCTGCGAACATGTGAGACTTCATTCCATATCCAAGTCACAACTTCTTTATCAGATTACTTCATTCCTCAAGACTTCAAGAGTTGGAAGAATAACCCAAGAGACCAGTTTTAGTCATTCATTCATTTACTTGTTCAATCATTCAATTCACATTTATGAGCACATAACTATTTGCAAGGTGCAATTCTTGGGGATGAGGGTTCAGTAGTGAAAAAGACAAAGTTCCCACCCTCATAGGGCTGTAGTCTAGTGAATTCGTTTGCACTTAATTGGTTTCCACCAAAAAACAAAATATCCAGACGATGATTTGTATCAACAGACCCATCATGGATAGAGCCGGCAATGCAGGGCCAGTGACAAATTTGGTATCTGGGCCACCAGAACCATTTGAGTATCACAGCAGCCCTCACTGCAGGAACCCCCCTCTATGTCATCACATGTGGGTCCCACAGCCTCCAGACCCAGTCACTACAATTGGCCTTGCCTGTTCCTGAATCTCCCTTGAGCATTTGCTACTCATTCTTTCCCAGAGACTATTATTTCTGAATATGGTACAGCTTAGCCATGACACTGGTATTCCTCCTGGATTCACTCTGGAGGGACACTAGGGGGAAGGTTTGAACCATGTTTTTTTTTTTTTTTTTTTTTTTTTTGTCGTCGTTGTTGTTTGTTTGCTTGCTTTGGTACTGGGGAGTGAATCCAGGGGTGCTTAACCACTGAGCCACATTCCCAGCCCTTTGTTGTATTTTCTTTAGAGACAGGATCTCACTGAGTTGCTTAGCACTTCGCTTTTGCTGAGGCTGGCTTTGAACTCATGATCCTCCTGCCTCAGCCTCCAGAGCTGCTGGAATTACAGGCAGGCACCACCATGCCCCGCTTGTGTATTTTAATTGTATCCCATAAGTTGTTTTTCAAGATTTAAGGATTGTCTTAGTCCCTTCCTGCTGCTATAACAATATAGCTTAGATTGGATGGCTTATAAATAGTTGAAATTTATTTATAGGAAGTCTAGGAAGTCCAAAATCAAGGTGCCAGCTGATTTGGTGTCTGATGAGAACTCACTCTCTGCTCCCAAGATGTCACCTGTCCATCCTCCGGAGAGGAAAAATGCTATGCCCACACATGACTCAGCAGTAAAAGAGACACACGAGTTCCCTCAATCCCTTTTTAAAAAAATTATTATTAGTTTTATTCTATTTTGTTATGTATGACAGCAGAATGCATTACAATTCATATTATACACATAGAGAACAATTTTTCATGTCTCTGGTTGTATAAAAAGTAGAGTCACACCATTCGTATCTTCATACATGTACCTAGGGTAATGATGTCCATCTCATTCCACCATCTTTCCTACCCCCACGCCTCCTCCCTTCCCCTCCTTCCCCTTTGCTCTATCTAGAGTTCATCTAATCTTCCCATGCTCCCCAACCCCAACCCCGTTATGAATCAGCATCCTTGAATCAGAGAAAACATTTAGCATTTGTTTTTGTTTTTTTGTTTTTTTGGATTGGCTAACATCACTTAGCATTATATTCTCCAACTCCATCTGTTAACCTGCAAATGCCAGAATTTTATTCTCTTTTAATGCTGACTAGTATTCCATTGTGTATATATATACTACATTTTCTTTATCCATTCATCAACTGAAGGGCATCTAGGTTGGTACCACAGTTTAGCTATTGTGAATTGTGCTGCTATGAACATTGATATGGCATGTCCCTGTAGTACGCTCTTTTTAAATCCAAGGAGTATAGACCAAGGAGTGGGATAGCTGGGTCACATGCTGGTTCCATTCCCAGTTTTCCAAGGAATCTCCATGCTGCTTTCCATATTGGCTGCACCAATTTGCAGTACCACCAGCAATGTGTGAGTGTGCCTTTTCTCCCACATCGTTGCCAACACTTATTGTTGTTTGAATTCTTAATAGCTGCCATTCTGACTGGAGTGAAATGAAATCTTAGAGTAGTTTTGATTTGCATTTCTTTATGCTAGAGATGTTGAGCATTTTTTCATATATTTGTTGGTTGATCGTATATCATCTTCTGAGAAGTGTCTCTTTAGTTCCTTGGCCCATTTATTGATTGTGGTATTTGGTTTTTGGTTTTTTTTTTTTTTTTTTGGTGTTGAGAGTTTTGAGTTCTTTATATATCCTAGAGATTAGTGCTCTATCTGATGTGTGTGTGGTAAAAATCAAGCAGCTAGGAATTAAACCAGAGACACTGCACCTATTAGAAAAAAAAAGTGGGCCCAAATCTCCATCATGTTGGATTAGGCCCCAACTTCCTTAATAAGACACTTATAGCACAAGAATAAAATCAAGAATAAATGGGATGAATTCAAACTAAAAAGCTTCTGAGCAAAAGAAACAATCATTGAGGTGAATAGAGAGCCTAAATCTTGGGAACAAATTTTTACCTCAATCCCTTTTTTAAGGACACACTTCCTACTTATGAGGCGGAGCCTCCTAAAGGTCGACCTCTTTATACTTCTGTATTGAGGATTAAGTTTTGGAGGGGCACAAACATCTCAAATCATAACATGGTTGAACCCTTTAAAAATTATTTGCCATGTCACTCGTGGTAGAGTGCTTGCTGGCGTACCCAAAGCCCTGGGTTCTATCCACACCCCCAGAAAAAATAAATAAATAAATAAATAAATAATTTAAAGGCACCTATATGAATATAGTAATAGTTTAAATAATCACTACGAATCATAGTCCCTCTACATTGGACACAGCTTTAAGGGCTTTGAGTTTCACATATATTAAATAATTACGATTAAATGTGATTATAAATGTAAATCGATAATTATATTAAATAGTCCTCACAGTAACCCTGTGAGGTCGATACTAATATTATCTTCATTCTACAGAGGAAGAAAGTGAGGCTTCTCGGGGTCAAGGGGCAGGGCCAGGAGGAAATCCACTGGCTGCCTCCAGAGCCCTGCTTCGATGACACATATGTCACTCTTAAATGTATTTGAAACAATGCCACACTCAGGAGGAAGTTTTCCAGACTCACCAGGAAGGGGACAGAGACTGGCAATTCTGGAAAGGATGTCACCTAGGGACTCCCAGGCCCCCAAATCCAGAAAGCTTTTGTCAGTCTCAGATTCCTTGGCCAGGTCCATGCCACCTGAAGCAGAATTTCTGGGTCCAAGCGAGGAAGCTCACCATGTCTGCGGTCCCTAAAGGGTTCTGTGCATGTGGCTCAGGCCCAGCCCCTGGTAGCCTTGGGTTTCACCTGCCACTTCCTAGCAGAAGCCTCAGCCTGGCAAAGCCGAGTGACTTTAACAGAACCCTGTTTAGGTTCCTTACAGGACAAGTGTGACCTAGGAGGGATTCCCATGTGGGTGCAGCTACCCAGGGAGACCCAGGTGTGGGCTCCTCTCAGACTCCGCCCCGTCCCAGGTGACTTTCCAATGGACAGGCATCGGGGTTTCTCTGCACTGGGGGTAAACACTGGAGCAGTTCCTGTCTGAGGGTTGGACAGAACGAGACAAGTTTCCAGAAGGACTCACACCCAACAGAGAACAGCTCAGAGGAGGGTGGGCTCCAGGCATGGAGAATGTGTGTCATGGACTAGTCATTCATGTTGTTACCAAACCCAGGTCTGGAAGCTCAACCCAGGGAGAAACCAATGGTGGGGAGAGAGGTGGGAGTCCATGCTCCCAAATCAACCTCCCAACTCCAGGAAGTTGAAGGATCACAGACGGAGACAGGAATTACGAAGGAGAGAGACAGGTTAATAAAGGGGAGGAATGTTCACATCTTTTCTGGGAATGGGCAGAGATCTTCCAGGAACTGGGGTGCCACCTCTTTGCCTTCTTCTCGTGGTCTGGCGTTTCCAGTCATGGTGGGAGGTGGGTATCTTTAGCCTAGAAGTGGGAGGGGAGAGGCGAGCCTAGGTCAGGTTAACCTGGGATTAGAGTTCTATATAATACATTTTTCAAACAATCCACATGCCCACACGCAGAGCTGAGTAGCATGTGAGTCAAAGGTTAAGGCAGCAAAGGAGACAGACCATCTGAAGGCAGAGATGTTGAGCTTTTTCCTCTTGTTCCAGTCACCTATCGGGCATCTGCTGGCCCAAGTGAAGGGGGAGACTAATGATGTATTTCCAAGCTGTGTGACCTCCGAAATGAGTGATCTTTACATCAACTAAGAGCAAATGAAGCTGGAGAATGTGTTTAGGCTTTTCCTCAGTATCAATGTGACATATTTGAGCCACATTCCTCACCTGTGCACAATTACATGAGGCCCTTGGGATACCCGCTGATGCCATAGACTGAGATGGATTTTGGGTTTGAAGCCCCAGGGCTGGTGGCCCTATGTGACATTAATACTACTCGCAGAGTTATTTCATCGTCAGTTTAATTCTTCACCTCTTGGTTTGGTTTTGTTTTTGTTGAAGAACAGTTGCTCAGTTTGACCACACGGTAGCGCTAATGGGCTTGGTAGCAAATACCAAGGAGGGCGTGGTCGGCATTGTAGACTCAAAAAAGAGAATCTCAAAATTGCCCCTTTCCTAAATGATCCAACCTCAGATTTTTTCCCCCAGATTTTCTGCAGTGATTTTTCACAGCTTTTATGAGAGCAGAATGAGGGGAAAGGGAGATGATAGGAAATCCCCACTCAATGATAAACATTTATTTTGGGCTATTTCCTTCAGACACTTTTTCTTTACTGGTTGTTATATGGAATGTATGATTATCATCTGAAAACTTGACATTACAATAATTTTCAGCATTACTGTACATTCTTCATTACATTACAATTACTGTACATTCTTCATCTACATTACAATTACAATTACTGTACATTCTTCATCTACATTACAATGACTACAGATTGAGGGCTTACTGGGAACCAGGCAAGCTGGTTGTTGGTTTGTGTATATTTTTCCTTATCCTCAAATGACAATGCTTCTACCATGAGGTGGATATGATTATTACCACTGTTTCATTGGTCATTACCGTGACTTAACTCTCTGACTAGTGTGTCCATTTAATTTGGTGCCAGGTTTCGTTATTATCTACATAGCAAGAGCCCAACAGGCCCAGAGAAGAGCCTTCGCCATCTCCAGGTGGACATCGTTCCTCCAACAGTGTTTATTGAGGGCCTGTGATGGCCTGGTCTAGGGGAAGGAGGGAGCCTGGTCCTGCCCTCCAGGAGGCCGTAGTCCAGGGGGAGAGATCAATAGAGCCACCAAGCAGATACACAGGGGGCAAGAGAGGACCAGAGGGACCTAGGATACTCGCAATTTACAAGCCAGGGCCAAAGAAAGTGGTTGCTAGGGTAACGAGCTTGATTTTTGTCTTTGGAGAAAGGAGAACTTAAACCCCAGAGTCTGGCGGAGGTGAGAGGGTCTGAGAAGCAGGAGGTGGGTAGTGATGAAAAGGTGGGGATTCTGTGTGGCGGGATCGGCAGAAAGGGAGGAAAGGCCGAGGGGCTTCAAGTTGTTCCCTGGGGCCGTCTTTGTCAGCACAGAGATTAACAGAATTATAGCAGATACATGAATTCTGTAGCTGAGTTCTTGAAATGAGATGCAAACCCAGCTAGGCTTTGGGCTGTCCTGTCCTTCAGGGCAATGGTGAGCAGGTCATTTCCATGAGTCTCCTCCCTGCTCTTCACCCACAGGCGAGCTCCCTGCCGGTGAGCACCAAATCCTCTTATCAGGAATCTTATTTCTTTGGCACCTAACTTTCCTCAGACACCATTAGAGCAGTAATCGTGGTCACTGAGAGGAGAAAAACACCAGAAATCCTCTAACTCCCTGTTATCATTTTTTTTTTTCCTTTTCCATTTCTGTTCCTGTGTACAAGATGAAGAGAATGGGTTCGTGGGCACATTGGTGACTATGGTAGACATCCTATGGCCTGTCCTGCTCATGCTCCCACTCATACTTCCTGGGACCAGAGGATCAGGTTGGATCTGCAGCATATGAAACAGACCACCAGAAATGTATGACCCAGGACTCTGTCCACCACCACCTAGAGAGAATCCCAGAGGCCAGACCAAGGTGACGAGGCTTGGATGAGTTGAGACTTGGCCAATAGATGAGTCGAAAGACAAAATTACAGCAAATTTAAAGATCTAATAGGCTTTTACTTGCACTTCCTGGATAGATTGAGAGTTGCCTGGGCAATAGCTGAATAGTAGATTTTGTAAGGTGAGAACAAGGAAATAGAACAATGGGGAAAAAAAAAAAAGATTGGTTAACATCAGGTTATTTCAGGTTACTTTTTCTGTAACTTCCTTATTAGGCTGGCTCTGGTGGACCAGAATGTCCAGTTTGCAAGAAAAACTGGTCTCTCTTGGCATCTACCAGCTTCCCTAAATTCTCAGTTTCTTTATGTGGCATTTAGCTGAGTGACTCCATTTTGGTCGGGTCTGGTCTGTTGGGGCCTAGTGCAGGAGCTCAGACTAATACAGTCACCTTCCATAAGGCTCTTATTGAACAAGTGTTTGTAAAAGGATTGAGAAAGGGTCAAGGAAGACGGACGGAGAGGTGTGGCACTGTAGAGAGCACCGTGGTCTGACAGAGTATCAGGTTCAGGGCGTCGATGTTGGCTGAAGTCACTTTGGAACAGGTTGGAGAGGACAGGAAGAAGGCTCTTTCGAGCTTTAGCTGTCGAGGACAGCAGGAGGAGGAGGTAATTTCTCAGGGGAAGAGAGTTGAGTGTATGTTAATGGGAATGAGCCAGTGAACAGGAACAAGCTGCATGTGCAGGAGAAAGAGGGCGGAGGCTGCAGTAGGTGGCTCTCAGGGAGTCAGAGGGGCCAGGCCTTCCCTAGTATCAAGGACAGAAAAGAGAGAGGTTGTGTCCAGAGGCCACAGGTGTATGAACTTGTGCTGAGAACGTGTGTGCGTGCAAGCACAAGTGTATGTGGGGGACGGGGGTTCTGGGCCCCACTTCCAGGAAAAAGGAAGGCAAGAGTATCGGGTGGGAGGGAAGATGCTGGGTTCTGCATAAAGAGCACCCACCATTTTTCGCAGAGAGTGGGGAGTGGGGACATGAACTTACTTAGCAAGTATAGGCTTGCTGGGCAGGGGCAGTGTCCATTTAAAGTTTGCAATTATCAATTTAAAGAGGAATCATTGAGTAAACACAGGCCATGTGAGAGATGATGGTGACCATGGAGACAGAAGGAAGCAGGTTTGGAGGTGCCCAGTATGGGACTCACTTACTGGTTGGATGTGACCTGGAAGGGACAACTCACCTTGATGTGAGCAAATGGGTAGAGGTGCCATTGACAAGATGCGGATGGGCAGGGGCCGAGCTCCACTTGAGACATGTTAGCTGGAGGTGACTGTTGGCCTTCAAGAGATGAGACCAAGCAGGCCACTGGATCAGTCTGGGGCATAAGGTGGAGGCTGGGATTTTTCTCCTTTGTTTTATAGTATGAAAACTACACTATGGGCTAGACTGGGGATCTATGACAGTTACCATCATAATTGGCACAAAAGCAGAGGAAGGACTTTGGCATTTCCTGCTAGACTCAAGCTCCTGGTGGCAGAGCCCGAGTTTGCAACCTGCTGTTTTTCCAGCACCTGGCAGGGCTTGTAGGGCCCATCATGTGCTTAATCAGAGTTTCCTGCCTGGATTGACGAATGACATCTTAGTTCTTCCCAACCGCCAGAAATTGAGTGATTTCTTAAGTCTGGGTCAGGTACCTTCATAGCCTAGAGAGGGAGGCTTTACCAATTATAATAATGATGATGGTTTGGGGATGACTTGTAATCAGGAAAGACCAATTGCTCTCAATAATGATTTAAGTGGGTCACACGAGGATTGCTCAGAGTGACTTAGGAGGCAAAATAGGTGTAGGAGGGTGGGGTGAGGGGTTAGAAATAGAAGGGAGGCAATTCCAGTTCCACCAGTAAGCTGGGGTTTGCTTTGTGACCTTAGGCTAGCTACTTGACATCTCTTTTCCTTTTTATTTATTTCTTTTTTGATGGGAATGATAGAGATCTCCCCTACCTCTAGTGACTATGAGGCCTGCTAATGAAAGTGTAGCCTCTGTGGCAAATAAAGGGACCTAATAAACCAGAGGCTGAGCATTCCTTCACGAAGCAGAGACCTTGTCTCTGTGTCAGGAAACTTAGCCCAGGTCCTGGACTCTGGGAAAGAGGTCAGTCATTTTCCAACCAGTATTCAGCTACAGGATTGGCCTTGAGGAAGGCCAAATGGCAAATGTAGCTTGCAATTGATCGGTCCCAGGGACCCAATTTCCTCTAATGAATGGAGCAGGGACCACCTGTAAGGTGGAGGTCTTCTGCTGCTCTCTTCCTGACGAGCTACACAGACCCATGATAGAAATCACCAGGACCGTTTCACGAGGAAGCAGGTGCCGGGGGTATTTGAGCATGGAAGGAAGAAGTAGCTGGGGGAGTGGGGGAACAGAGATGCCCCAGACCCTGCAAGTCTTCCTGCAAGAATAAAGTGAGAGCCCTGGCAGGCCAGGTGGGCCCTCACAGCCCAGCAGGGAGAGGGAGACACACAGAACCTTGGAAGGCATGCGGTGGCCCAACCTCTGCAATTTTATAGAAGAGGAAGCTGAGCCCCATCAAGCACCATTCATTTACTCCCCAGATATTTCTCAAGAGGTAATTACATGCCAGGGGCTCGCCCAATGTTAGGGTTAAAACATTGCTGCATAAAACATCACCCCCAACTCACAGGCTCCACACAACAGCCGTTGGAGTATCTCCCGCATTTCTGGGTTGAAGGGGTTAGGCTGTGTGTCCCACACCCTGGCATGCTGGCTACCACTGAAAGTGTCTAGGGCACGGCTCAGCTGGGCCTCCACAGTGGCTCGCCCACCGGGGATATTTGTGCTGTTGGCTGGGAGGCGAGCTGGGGATTCCACCTGGGGTGTCTTGGTTCTTTTCCTTGTGACTTCTCTATGTGGCTTGAGATTTTTTTTTTTTCCCCTGTTCGAGAACTACTTTATTATTTCAATAACATTCAAAAACCACAAGAGAAAACATGTTTAAATAAATAGGGTGAGGATGTACAGAATGAAAGTTTTCTTGAAAAGTTTTCATAAAAGAAGTCAGAAGTAGGTATTTAATAATTTTAATAATTTATTTTTTATTTTTTTTGAGAATTTTTTAATATTTATTTTTTTTTAGTTTTCGGCAGACACAACATC
Source organism: Callospermophilus lateralis (assembly GCF_048772815.1). Taxonomy (NCBI): domain Eukaryota; kingdom Metazoa; phylum Chordata; class Mammalia; order Rodentia; family Sciuridae; genus Callospermophilus; species Callospermophilus lateralis. The sequence goes on from NC_135315.1 coordinate 14,477,224, forward strand.
TTTGTTTGTATGTGGTGCTGAGGATCGAACCCGGGCCGCACGCATGCCAGGCGAGCACGCTACCACTTGAGCCACATCCCCAGCCCCAAATTTTAATAATTTAGAAAAACATAAGTGAAAAAGTCCCCAAAGAACACCTTTACTCTAGTTCACTGTTCCTTGTTCAATTTAAACCAAAAGAGAAGTGTTAATAAAATGCACCTTCCATAGACAAGAAAACATCTTAAATATTTGTTAACTCAATAAAGCTCTGCAATATATTAAGTATGGATTAATATTCATGGTATAATTGTGAATTAAGCCTAGCATTGAAGGAAATTAATTATGCAGAATAGTACATAGTTTTTTGTGGGGGGTACAGGGGATTGAACTAAGGGGCACTTGGTCACTGAGTCACATCCCCAGCCCTATTTTGTATTATATTCAGAGACGGGGTCTCACTGAGTTATTTAGTGCCTCACAGTTGCTGAGGCTGGCTTCGAACTAGTGATCCTCCTGTCTCAGCCTCCAGAGCCACTAGGATTACAGGTATGTGCCGCCACACTTGGCAGGATGGCTTGAGCTTTTAACAACATGGTGGCTAGGCTGTAAGAGCCAGAAAGCAAAAGCTTCAGTCCTCTTGAGGCTTGGGCTTGGAAGTCCCAGAATATCATTTCTACTTCATTTTATTGGTCAAAGCCAATCATAGGGTGTATTCATTAAGTATGTTGCATAACAAATAATCCCAAGAGTTAGAGGTTTAAGACGACAATAATCATTTACCTCTCCCATTTCTGTGCATGAGGGAGTACAGAACAGGTTTTCTGACCCATCTGAAGGCTTGACTTACAGGACCACAGAACCCATTTCCAAGATGGCTCACTCATACAGTTGGCTAATTGGTGCACGCTATAGGCAGGAGGCCTCAGCTCTTCTGCACATAAACCTCTCCACAGTTTGCTGGAGTGTCTTCACAACATGGCGGCCGCTTTTCCCAGATGGAGTGATGTGAGACAAAGAAGCCTGAATGCCCTGTATGAGCTAGCCTGAAACATCATACACTGTCTCCTCTGCCATTCTCTGTCACACAAACCAACCTTGGTCCGTGGTGAGAGGAGACTATGAAAGGGCAGGAATGACCAATAAGTGAGGATCAATGGGAGACCATTTTGGAGACTGGTTATCACACAAGCCCAGTCCAAGATTCCAGAGAATGGAGAAATAAGTTGTACCTGTGAATAGAATGGCCGTCTCTAATCCACTGAGCCAGACTGTATGGATTTAACAGAGGATCAGTCATGGGGCTTATTGTCTAGAGGACCACAGAGAAAACTAGTGGCCGAGAATGGATGTTTCTCTCCTCTTCATTACAGGTAAACCTGAGACTCAGGAAAGGTGAGACATACAGCAAGTGGCAGAGATGGAATTAATGATCAGCTCTTCTGACTCCAAGTCAAACCCTTCTTTGCCTCATGCAATATGGCTGTTCATTATGCTATAATGTTAAGTTTTATAGAGAGAATACAAGATTGTATATGGTTCAAAAAAACCAGTTATGTAAAAGAACAAAGGAAAACATGATGTTTTGACAATTGTTAAAAGGCTGGAAGAAAATGGGTGTTTTCTTCCTTCTGTGTTTCTGTATTTTTTATCTTTTAATATTCTAAAATGAGCTCCTATTGCATTCATAACAGAAAAACCCAAACCATTTCCTGCTGTGGTGGATCGCAGAGGCGCAGGAGAGGCGGTTGCTGGGGGGTTGGAGGTGGGGGTGGAGTCCTCCACCTGTCCCCTGTTCCTCCTCTGCCTTGGCACAGTGGGATATTTACGGTGTCTCCAGCGCATGCTTCTTGAGTTCACCTGTGAACACCAAGCTGCCCTCTCAGGTGAGGTGTTGAGGAGGAGCCTCCTGGGAAGGAGGCGTGGGTCTCTGATCTGCCAGGGGTGAATTGTTTTCCCAGTGCTGTTTGCCCTCCTTCTCCTCCTCCTCTTTGGACTAGGGATGGAACCCAGGGGTTCTTTACCAAGGAGCCATCTTCAGTCCTTTCTTTATCTTAAAACAGGGTCTCTGCTAAGTTGCTGAGGCTGTCTTTGAACTTGGGATCCTCTTGCCTCAGGTTCCCAAATCACTGGGATTGCAGGCATGCACCACCACACCCCACTCCTTCTTCTTTTTAATTTTTAAAAAATTTTTTTTAATATTTATTTTTTTTTAGTATTCGGCAGACACAACGTCTTTGTTTGTATGTGGTGCTGAGGATCGAACCCAGGCTGCACGCATGCCAGGTGAGCGCGCTACCACTTGAGCCACATCCCCAGTCCATCCTTCTTCTTTTTTAAACATAAAAATTATAATTAGTTGTGTATATTAACTGTACCCAATAGTGGGTTTCATTGTGACAATTTCACAGATGCATGTAACAGACTTTGGTTGTGTCCACCCTCCCGATCCGCTCCACCTTGTCCTGTTCCCCTTTCCTAGTAGTCTCCCTTCTGCTTTCACATCATACTTCTTTCTCTTTCTAGATTCTACAGATGAGAGAAAATATGTGATACTTGCCTTTTAAACTTTTGCATATTTAACTTAACATGACAAACTCCAGGTCTATCCTTTTTCCTCCAAATGACATGACTTTGTTCTTCTTTATGGTTGAATAATACTCCACTGTGTCTATACACTCCACTTGCTTTTTCCTCCACTGTGTCTATATACTGCACTTGCTTTTTCCATTCATCCACTGATGGGCTTTTTGATGGATAAACCTATAATGCTGTTTTCTAGTCCAAAATCAGGGTGACTCTCTCAAATATAAGTCTGTATACCACAACAATGAGAGAGATTATTTCCAGGGTGAAATCCTGGAAACCCCAAGATCTACAGTCACTATAAGACAAGAGCCTTTTGGTTGTTTCAAATATTAGAAGTGTTTTTTGGTTTCTTCCATAGGACATCTTTCACTTCTATTTTTGAGCCACTGCAGGGTGGAAGCCAGTACCTGTGGGTTGTGATGCTGACCCCTCCATCCCTGGAGTTAGAACTGTGCTCCAGGGTGACTCAGGGCAAACTCAAGATCGGATTTCCCATGGCGGAGTAGAGGCAGGAGGATGGTGGTTATGAGCAGAAGGCCTTGTGGTTGGAGGGCAGCAAGGCTAGTGGGTATAAATGGTCAGCTTTCCGTTACTGTAACACATACCTGAGATGAATCAACCTTCAGAGAAAAGGTTCCTTTTGGTTCACCATTTTGGATGATCGACCCTGTTGCTTTGGGCCTGCGGTGAGGAAATACATCTTAGAACACATGGTGGAGCAAACTGCCCACCTGATCGTATTGATAGTATGGCATTGAGGTTTCCCAGGGGTTAAAAGGGCCTATTCTTGCCCCACAGCTGCTGGGCTTACCTCTGAGGGAGACTAATGACCTATCAACTTGTCAGCCTTTCTCTGATAGAGGTGGTGTGACAAGTCCACCTGGCCCTGCTACAGATGGCTTCATCTCTATCCCTACTGTTCTCCACGTACCACCCTGTACTTCCTGAAAGAGAGAGGGAGAAGGAGGAGCTGGGATCCCATACACCAAGTGACCGGAAGACCACCCCCAAGGCCCCATCCCTTAAAATTTCTGCCTACACCCAACAGCACCAATGTGGGGACTAAGCCTTTGTCACATGGGCCTCTGGGGGACATTTAAGATCCATATAAAAGCCAGGTGCAATGGCACATGCCTGCCATCTCAGCAACTCAGTCTGAGGCAGGGGGATGGCAAATTTGAGGCCAGACTGGGCAAACTGGCAAGATTCTCAGCAATTTAGTGAGACCCTATCTCCAAATTAAAACAAACAAACAAATAAAAAGGGCTGGGGTGTAGCTCAGTGGTAGAACACCCCTGAGTTCAGTCTTCAGTATAGCAAAAAGATAATAAAGGCAGACCAAAACCACCATGAGATAGCCATGCTGAGGTGCTGGAGGAAGGGTGGGGCATTGAGGATTGACGGTGGATTCCTTCTCCCTACCGATCGTTGGGAAGCACCCTGAGAGGCAGGCACACAGTCAGGAGGGAAAGGGAGGACAGGTCAGTTTTTCTCCCTAGAAATTCTACTCTGACCCTGCTCCACATCAATTAGAAGCCATTGTTCCCCAGTGGACCTTGGAACAACAGAACTTTGAGACAATTATATTTAATAACCGTGGATCTCAGGCTGGGATTGTGGCTCAGCAGTAGAGCGCTCGCCTAGGACGGGGGGACCCGGGTTCGATCCTCAGCACCACATAAAAATAAAGGTATTGTGTTTTGTCCATCTACACCTAAAAAATAAATAAATATTAAAAAAAAAAACCTCGGATCTCACATGCTAACCAGTAAAGTGAATAATCCACTGCTCATGGCTCCTTTATGGCAGGAATTACTCACATGAGCATCAACCTGAGGGTATCTAAAGCTCCTGAAAACTTTCTTTTTGGGTAACTTTAGAAACTACTTCTGTGGCACACAGGACCTTGTCACCCTCAGAATTATTGACCTGTGGCCACCTGCTCTTCTCTGAATGAGCACAAAGTCTGGTTTTGCCATCTTCCCTTCTGTCCACCCTCTCCTTGGGCTTCCCACAGCCCTGGTTCTGCCTCAAATGCACCAGCCCTTGGGGCTGCCCGGAATTCTCCCTCTTCATTGGCAGCTCCCTCTTTTATTCCTCTCAGTGGCCTTTCCAGTCCTCACTGCTTCCCACAAAGCCCCCTGGTTATTGCTTCCCCACCCACTCCCAAGAGATGGCTTTCCTTCCTACTTATGAGCTAAAACCCAGACGCCACCAGGCAGGAGTTTCCTCTGCTTCCTGTCTTCCGCCTATGAATGACTGTGCACCCCACCAACCCCGCATCCAGCTTGTCTCCAGGAAGAGAAGACCCTCCTCCTGCTCGAGTAACTCCTACCCCCTGGATGTCTTTCGATCCTGTCCCATTCATTCTTTTCTTTTCTTATTTTTTAAAAAATATATATTTTTTTAGTTATGCATGGACACGGTATCTTTGTTTATTTATTTTTATGTGGTGCTGAGGCTTGAACCCAGGACCTCGCACGTGCGAGGTGAGCGCTGTACCACTGAGCCACAACCCCAGCCCCTGTCCCATTCGTTCTTTGTCCCCCCATTAGTACTTCTGCTCAGCCTGGCTCTAGAGAGCCTCTGTCTTTCCAGCCCCAACTGCATTGATTTTGCTGATGACCCCAAGTAACCTTCTGTGTTGCAGTTGTTTGGTTTTCCTGGCGCTGGGGATCAAACCCAGGGCCTCACACAGGCTCAACTGCACACTTATCCACTGAGCTACACCCCAAGCCCTAACTTTCTGATTTCCAAATCCCAAGAAATTCTAGACTTTTCAGACCCTTTCTGACTTGACATCTCTGAGCCACGTGTTAGTGTTGGCTCCTCTGTCCTCCAATCGCTTCTCCCTTTGCTTTGGTGACAACATTCTTATTTGGGTTTTTATCACTTTTTCTGGTTCCTCTTAAAAACTTCCATCTGGCTACCCTAGAAATGGTATTGAGATTCCCCAGGGGTCATAAGGGCCAATTCTTGCCCCACAGCTCCTGGGCTTACCTCTAAGGGAGACTGTAATGATCTATCAACGTGTCAGCCTTTCTCTGATATTGGTGGTGTGACAAGTCCACCTGGCTCTGCTGCAGATGGCTTCATCTCTATCCCTACTGTTCTCCACACACCACCCCGTACTTCTTGAGTGCTTGGTGATCACTGATTAATATAGTACAGCCTGTGGCACTGGATTCCTAACCTTTGTTAAATGTATAAGTGGATCAATTATTATTTTTTTTTACTTCTTAACTGTTTCTCCCTCCGAAAGTACAATGCAGTGTCAAAAATGGAATTAAAGATTACAGAGTACCTTTTGTTTTGTTTTGAGATTCAGGAGACAATAAGGATTACCTTGAAATGTCATAACTGAAAATAATTCAAGTATGCCAAAAACCTCGAAGGTTTAACGGATAGCTGAAGCCTGGACTGAGAGAGCCTGGGGTGAGGCTGGGAGAAGACAGAGTCATAATTTGGGCTTGGATTTCTGTGACTTAAGATCCTAGAGCTGGGGATGTAGCTTAGTGGTAGAGTGCTTGCCTACCATGTACACAGCCCTGAGTTTAATCCCAAGCACCAAAAATAAAGAAGATCCTATTGTAGAAAATATGAGTTCACTTTGTACATGTTATGCATACAGAGCACCTGTTTGGGGGACAAATTAAGGAATCTTGCTTGATATCAGCATTTAGCATCCTCACTCCTGACCTTTATCAGAGGTCACTGCAATGAGTCATAGACACCAAGCCCTAAAATCATTCTTTTCATTTGTGTGTTCAAAGTATCTGCACATATGCTTCTTGACTTATGATGGAGTTATAATAACCCCACCATAAACTGAAAACGTGTAAGTCAAAAATGCACTTAATACACCTAGTCTACTGACTATTGTAGCTTAGCTCTCTACTGGCTCAGCTCTGTACTGTAGAGTATTGGTCAATTCCTGCCAAGGTCATATGGCTCACGGGAGCCACATATTTCTTCCCTAAGAAAAGATAAAAATTCAAAGTGTGGCCTCTACTTAATGTCAATCATGTTCATGCCATCGTAAAGTAAAAAAAAAATCATTGGGTGCAGTGGCGCATACCTGTAATCCCAGTGACTTGGGAGGCTGAGGCAGGGGGATTGCAAGTTCAAAGCCAGTCTCAGCAACTTAGAGAGGCCCTAAGCTACTCAGCCAAACCCTGCCTCAAAGAATGAAAAGGGCTAGAGATATGGCTCAGTGTTTTGGTGTCCCTGGGTTCAATCCCTGGAACCATATAAACAAATAAAAATGATACATAAAACCATCATAAGTTGAGGACCATCTGTAGAGTCACACATGTTCTTCATTTAATTTGATTTTCATGCCAGCCTGAGGAGACAGAATTTATCGTTCCCATTTGATAGAAAGCGATATGAGACTCAACAAGATTTAATTATATAACTTGGTCAAATCAAGGTCAAGCTAATGGTAAGTTAAAAGCAATGGAACTTCAACTCCAAGGCTGTCCTATATTATATTTCCTTTGGATACAGATTAGTGATATTTGCTTCTTTTGCTTTTTGAAGTTATTCATCCTGTTTCTGGCAGCAAGAAGGCATTTTGGAAGGCACCATTAGGAAGAACCTCGTCCTTAGGGCCATGAATACTGGTTCTTCCTTTAACTGGCCCTGCTATTTGGACATATCACCAATTCTCTGTGAGTTTCAGTTTCTGCATCTATAAAATGAAGAAAATAGCAATCATATCTACCCCATAGGGTTAATGTAAGGTTTCAGTGAATTAATATATATACAGGAATTGGCACAGTATCTAAAGCAGAGTAATCTCTTAATGAATAGGATGTTTTAATATTTTGTTATCATATGTTCATTTATTTTCTTTTTTTTAATATTTATTTTTTTAGTTCTCGGCAGACACAACATCTTTGTTTGTATGTGGTGCTGAGGATAGAACCCGGGCTGCACGCATGCCAGGCGAGCATGCTACCGCTTGAGCCACATCCCCAGCCCCCATTTATTTTCTTAAAGCACCTGAATTCCTCACTTTTCAAAAGGAAGAGCTCCTTCTTAGTGTTCATGCTGAATCTTTCTACCCCTTGTTTGAGAACAGATGACATGTTGATTAATCTAAAATCTATGTAAAGCTTGATATGGGCAAGGGGGGAGGTGGGTACTCTAAGGGGCACACTGCTGGCTTCCCAGGACCCTTGAAAGAGTGTAGATCCAGGCACCTCCTTCTGAGTTGGGGGTTTGGAGATGTGGCCCAAAAGAGTTTCAATCTGTAGCTCCATAAATAACTGCTATTGGTGCACATTTGTAGATATCCATGATCAGAGTCCTCTCCTATCATGAAATTCACTTTCTTTTGGGAAGGCCTAGGCATGTAAGTGGTGATCCTAGTGGGTGATGTCTGCAACCTAGAGATTCAATTCTGACAAGGTCAGTCAACCTGATGCACAGGCATCCCTATCACATGCAGAGCCACAGCAAAAAGGGTTGTTGTATGGAGGCCACTCCAAAAACTGGGAATCTGTGTGGGAAGGGGTTGACTTCAAGTCCAGGACAGTGATTTCTGGGTACCCAGGTGTCTACTCTGGGACAGGGAAAGGAATGTGGCCTGGTGGGTGGGCAGGGCTTGATGACTTTGCAATGAGGCATTAAAGGGATAGGGCATCCTACCAGGGTTATGACAGGCCTAGAAATGAGAATGAGCAAGGGTGTGTTTGCCTTAACAATATTTACACATTGTCTTAGAGAACAAGGCTGACTTCCTTGAGTTCTAGGCCTTGCCCTTGCCCTTCCCTCTCCCAGGATTTCAAGCTTTTGCTTCCAGATACAGTGCTTTTCTAAATTTGGTTCTTGGCAAGACCCATTCAGGGAACCATTCTGAGTTTCTCAGAAGGTGACCTCTAGCTGTATTAGCAAGTTCCCCTAAACATACTACTAATTTTGAGGATAAAAAGGAGTTTGGCTTTATTTTGGGCAGTTGAATTTGGATTTCATATATTTTTGAAATATACATGTGAGTGTGGTCTTTGGAGCAACTTCATCAGAGACACTGAGGGGAGGTGTTGAAAAATAAATGCATATTTCCCCCAGGCGGACCAGATACAGTGGATTAAAGACTCTTGGGTGGGACTTAGGGAATCTGCATGTTAAATTCCTCTCAGATGCTGATATTAATGTTTGGGATCTACTGACAATATGATGAAATGTGGATAAGAGAACTCTCCAAGTATGTCAGTGTGGTGTGCCAGCTCAGCTTGCTACCTCAGGATCACAAATGAGACAGGTAAAATGGGCTGGATCAGCACCCCAAGAAGCCCATTCTTGTTTTTTTTTTTTTTGGTGGGGGTGGGGGGGATGTCCTGGGAACCCAAGGAGTGTTTTACCACTGAATTATATCCCCAGTCCTTTTTACTTTTTATTTTGAGACAGGGTTTCAGTAAGGATCTTGCTAAATTGCTGAGGCAGATCTTAAACTTGCAATCCTCCTGCTTCAGCCTCCCAAACCGCTGAGATTACTGAGTATGTGACATAGGAAGCTCATTCCAAGTGAGAATTCACCTCTAGAAGTTACTTTTCCTCTCCTGGCCTCAGGCATTGCCTCTCTAAAATAAATATATTAGATGAATTCTAAGCTCTTACTAGTCACAAGTCATGCATGGTGGTGCACATCAGTAATCCCAGCAACTCTGGAGAGGAGGAAGGAGGATCACAAGTTCAAGGCCGGCCTTTATATCTTAGCGAGACCCTGTCTCAAAATTAAAAAAAAAAAAAAAAGGGATGGGGATGTAGTTCGGTGGTAAAGCGCCCACGGGTTCAATCCCAGTTCAAAAACAAACACCAAACACCAGTTCCGTTTGGAACTGGATGTTGCAGAAGTGTTGGGGAGACTGGTAATTTGCCTTTTAAAGCCAATTTCTGAATTTGGACGGGGACAGATGTGTCTGACGAACTAGATATCATTGATTCTCGGAGCCTCAGTTTCCCTCTGTCAGGGGCATTTGTTGCTAGGATGCAGGAAGAGGAAATTAAGAAGTGTAAAAAACTAGGGAGGCTCACCCGGGATTCTTTCATGTAACATCCCACACCCTGCTGCCTCCAGCCGCCGCCCCTTCCTCCGGTCCACAGGGCAGCGGCCCCTTTAACAGCCCCGACGAATCACCCGCCTATTTCCACTGCCGTTCCTCGGCGCGCGGTAGGGGTTGGATTAGTCGGGCCTAGAGCGCGGCTTGCTCCGCCCCCGCCGCCCTCTGGTTGGCGGCAGCGGCGGCGGGCGCGGGGCGGGTCCGCCGGCGGGGCGGGGCGGCCGGTGCCCGGGGGCGGGCGGGCTGCAGGATCGCGGCTGGAGAGCAGGAGCGGGAGCCGGAGCCCGAGCCGCGGTGGCCGCGGAGCACGGGCGCCGGCGCAGTACCATGAGGCAGCCAGCGGATCCCGGGTGAGCGCTCCCGGGCCCGGGTGGGGCGGCGGAGGGAGCGCCTCAGGAGAAGGCCTGGGCTGAGGCCGGCCTGACCCCACAGGTTCGTGGTACCGGCCGGGTCCGACGGCCGTTGGCGCGGCGGGGCGCAGGGTCTGCGGTCCCGCCCCGCTGTCTTGGCCCGGGTATGGACCAGGACGCCGGCCCACTACGCCCCCGAGGCGAACCTTCCTCCTTCGGGGCCGTGCTGGGCAGTTTGGGCTGGACCCGGGCCGGAGGTGCCGACCGGCGGTCCCCAGGCTATCGTCCCGGGGCGCTGGTTCGAACCCGGCCGGGAGGCAGCGTCCACACGCGTACTAAAGGAGAAGAGCTTGCACTTTTATGAATGGGGTCCCGGGTTCTTGCCGCCCCCCTCGCCCACGTCACGAAATGCTTAGAAGTCGAGGGGCCGCAGTTACTTTTACACGGATCTGTCAGAGGTTGTCTGCGCCTCGTTTATTTTTCCTCCTACTCCGGGAAAACGCGGTGGTCGTTGCTGTGGGTGGCCGTCGTTGTGGGTGGCCGTGGGGTGGTTTGTTTGCCATAGAAGGGGGCGGCGGCGCGCCAAAACCCCGGGGATCGGAAGGTTAACAAGTGACATTGGGTTGAGGCCTAACGCCAGCTGCCCCGCCAGGAGCGCGGGGTTGACGGTGGCCGCCGTCGCTGCTGGCTGCTGGCTGCTGAGCCCAAAGTCGAAACGCTGGGACCCGGAGCAGAAAGGGAACAGCCCGCTGGATTGAAGCACACGCCGCCCAGGGCGCTCACCCGCGCTGGAGTTGGTGCAAGGGAGTTTTTTCCCCCATTGAAAACGGTTTTTGGAAAACTTAGTCTCTTACCGAGTTGATGGTTACTTAACCATAGGTTGTTATGGTTACAGGCCATCAAATATAAGAGCAAAGTCTGTTTCCACGCTCTCTGTTTCTCCAAAGCTACGGAGTACTTTGTCACTACGTTGCATTGAACGCTGCACAGGGAGGACATACCTTTTTTAAAGTTGAAGGAAAAGCGTGGGCTCCACGAGGGCACCAGTTATATTCTGTTTGCGTTTGGAGTCCCAGCGTATTGACACTGTCAGTGCCCTGCACATGAGTTTGGAAGGAATGCGCCCTTTACATTTTTTCCATGATTCTCACCTAAGGATTTAGAGCAGTCATTTTGGGATCCAGTATACGCTGAAGAGAAACAGCGAATGACTTGTATGGATAACATCAAGGAAAAATGGAGGGGCAACTAATTTGTGAGTTTTGGAACTTGATGACACAAGGAAGCTTATCCCATATTGGTATGGTGAAACTGCCATTTCATAAACTCTCACCCAACCCTTGAAGCGATTTCACTTCTCTTTCAGATTTTTCCAGAAATTGGTAGTTGGTCTAAATTTATGGAAAACATGGAAGCCTCTCAAGATGATGAAGCTAGAGTCAGGTTTTTGCTGGTGACTTTTTTTGTTAGTGAGCCCCTCTGGGAGTGACAGTGAAGGCATGGAGAGAGAACATGGAGGACTCTGGGGACTGCCTTGCTTGCACATTTATCCCCAGGAAAAAGGTGCAGTGCCTGAGAGGAAGGAGATTAACAAACTGATTCAGATCAGAATATGGTAGTGATCAAGTCCACTGGCAAGTAATCCATTGACTGGATAGACATGGAGGAAGGAACAGTTGAGGAGCCAGGTGTGGAAAGTTTGAAGAACAAGTAGAATGTCACTGTTTATGTGATTAGTGATATAGCATATGCCAAGCATATTGTTTATTATTAGAGATTAAGAGTGCTTCTGGAGAAGAAGCAGGAAAGATTAGTCTTTTAGATAAAATAAATGTGTAGGATGTTTCAGATTAAAAAAAAAAAAGTTGCCTAGAGTTAAGAAAGAAATATCCAACTAATTTTTATTGGGAATCTGTGGTGTATAAGAAACTGCTAGGCATTATGAATATGAAGGAAGAAAAAATGGGGAAGAGTTTGTTTTTACATGCCATATGATTGGTCTTCTTTCCAAAATCAGAAGCTGTTTTCTGAGGATTTTCTGAAGCCCTTAAGTATAGTAAAGAAGAAATGCACAGAATATTATTTAATGTAAAAACAAAACAAAGTAATGAAGCAATTCTTCTCATTGATTCTTCTTAAAGATTACTTTGGTATCAAACTGAGTCTCCAGAGACCAGTTTTGTGTGTCACATTGGTATAAAACTGTATTCATCCTCATGTCTGTTGACTGATGTGTTAGTGGTAAGTGCCTGTTTGTTTTAGTTTTTGTTTTTAATCCCTTTGCCTGTCATTTCATTCATTCAGAAGTTGGAAAGTCCTTTAAAAAAACACTGACCCTTTTTTCCAGGTACTTCCAGTTAATTTCTTTGCCTGAATTTCTCTTGAGGTCTTCTGTCTTCTGTCCATCCTTATTATCTCCTGAGTATCCCCCTTGGCAGCTCTTGTGGTTACAGAGAATGTTCTGTCTTTGATTCTGTCCCAAAGCAGAGGTGACTAGCATTAAAAAGAAGGCATTGTTGAGTTTTAGCTCTGCCAGTTACAATGTCCTGCCATTTGTGTGTGTCTTCTCCATCCTGCAGTAGCCTCTTAGGGTGGCCACGATGGCGTCTCTTTATAGAAGAGGAAACTGAAGCTCAGAGTGATTCAATAACTTGCTAGGGTGACAAGCAGGAATTTCTATCTAGGACTTTCTGATACTCAAGGTGCTTTTCCATTGACCATGTTTCTTTTCCTGAGAGAGGAATAGAGTTTATGACGAGTAATCTAGCGTAGAGTCTGCTTGAGTAGACACATGAGAGGTCAGGTTCAGAGACGTTCAGAGAATTGCCAGTTAATGGGTTTCTTTTTTCTTTCTTTCTTTCTTTTTTTTTTTAAGATATGTATATATCACACATGCTAGGCAAATACTCTACCACTGAGCCACAACCTTAGCCCCAGTTAATGGGTTTCTGTGCTGTGGTGGAGACAAGTTAGCAGCTAAAGGTTATGTACAAGGTTATGTACATAGCTAAAGGTTATGTACAAGATTCTATGTTGCTCCTTCTCAAACTCCTTTAGCAGCTCTGCCATGTGCAGTTTTGAGTATTACATGCCCTTGGGAAAATAGGGGTTTACTACTGTGAAAAGGTGACTAGACTTCTAGGTTCTGAATCCCAATGGTTCTACTTACCCTTTTGTGACTTTGAGTAAGTTACTTTCTCTGTATCTCAGTTTATTTATCATTAAAGTGGGACAATATTCACATTTTTACAATGATAATACAGTGCAATTTGTACCATTTTAACATTTCAAAAAAACAAAAAACAAAAAAAACAAAAACCCAAAACATATCATCTGTGGGACCTTAGAGTTGTAGTTGGCAGTGTCTTCATTTTTCGGTGCATAAAATAATGGTGTGTTTTACAGTCAGTGGTTTTTAGATTAGATGGAGTAGGTAGTACATTATTTATAGGTAGTTGTGAGGCTTGAATGAGGTCACTCATGTCCTTGGCATACATGATATCCAGTAACAGTTGATGTTGTCAAATGACAGAATGAATGGTTAACTGATAGGTGGATCTTGGGTGAAGCTACAGAGAGTCCCATAAGCTTTGCCACTCAGAGCCCAGGCAGTACCCCATGATCTGGGGTTGCAGGAACGGTTTCCAGTTTGCTTGGAGCTCTGTCTTTGGCTGACTTGTCCCTGTGAGAAGCATTAACTTCAGAAGATAACGAGCCATGGACCACAACTCCCTTTGTTCTGCCTATTCATTAAGGTCTTTGTCAACTTTAAATCCCAAGTTAAAAATAAAATAAAAACTGGTATAAAAAGATGGGCAACCTAAGCTAATATGAGTATTCTTATGTGTGAGTTTTAAAGCTGCTAAAGGTTATGTACAAGATTCTATGTTGCTCCTTCTCAAACTCCTTTATAGTGCTTAATTACAACGCAGGAAATGTCCATGAGACATTTAATGAGAAGGGTGCTAGGAGGTCTGACAATACAGAAGCCCTTGCCTGGGATGGCTGAGGTAAACAGTGCACTGGATGTGGGGCTGAGAGGCTTGGTGATAGTCTTGGTGACTTCATCTATTATCCCAGGTTCCTCGCCACATCACTTTACCACTCGGGGCCTTAGAGGAGCTCTCTTCTCAAATGAGGACCCCTTCTTAGTTCCCTGCCTCTAACACAATCTCATAGAATATATGAGTGTATGAGTTGCAGGCTCTGAGATATGAAATGAATGAAAGGAAATTTAGAATTTTCAAAGTCTCATTTGGATGTGTGGATAGTGCTTTGCAAAGCAGGAAACACCAAGCAGGTAAGAGCAGTATGTTAGCTGGCATTTAGGGAGAATTACTGTGTGCCCCGTGATGTTCTTTTAAACTTCACAAAACCCTATGAGTAGTAGATACTGTTATGAATTCTAAGATGAGAAACAGATTTAGAGAGGTTAAATAACATGGCTAAGATCACATTCAAGTTCAAGAGCTTATAGCTGGGATTAGAACCCAGGCTTCTATTGCACCCATTTGACTTCTCTGGTTGCTTCAGGTGGGTCTCGCCTCATTTTGGAATCCTCTCAAGCCACGTACCCTGGGAGCTTTCCCAGGTTAAAAATAAGATTCTCCTGCTTTGAAATCACAGATTCCTGGTATTAAGTACTAACAACTGTTTAAATTCTAAGTTTTCCCTCAGGATTTCTGAGAATTGGGGGAACTTTGTTAAACCAAAGAATAATTCATTTGGGAGTTGCAGGGGACTTAAGTCCTTGAAAAGAGAGGTTTTTCTTTGTTGAACAAAAGCCATTGCACTGTCATTGTGAGCATAAATGGGACTATTGAGGGAAGAATCTGACCTTTCTGTATGGAAGCTCACACAATGGGAAACCTGGTGGGCTTTGAAATGGCTAGGTAACCTTTGCCTGTTGGATTTGCCTGGAATATTGTCTCAAGGTTTTCCCCTAAGAAGATTATGGGAACTGAGACATTGAGGACCTCCTCAGCTTATTCTAACAGCTGAGAATGGCACAGGGCAAGAGGCACTGTCTTCAGTCATAAGCTTATTTAGGACTTGAGATCAAAACCCACCCTTTGGATTGTACCTGAAAACACCTTTCAGAGTCACAGTTTGCATTTTGTAAGTTTCCTTTCTCTTGTTATTTAAAGCTGACATAAGCTGGCTTGTTCTCTTATCCAATTTTCAGTCCCTTCCTAAACTAATGCTGTCTTTTAAGCCGTATTCCTAAAGATGGAATTTATCTTTTGGGGCTAAGAGAGAATTTTAAATTTTTTTCTACTGAAAGAACTGACTGAACAATGGTTGTCAGTCACCAAGCATTTGAGTGTCTCCTGGGGCCAAGCACTGTGCTTGGCTTTGGAAATCTGACAGGCAGCAAAACAGATGTGGCCCCTGACTGCACTTGGCACCTTATCTACTCTAGACAATAAACAAGTCAACAGAGCTTTATATGCACTGTGCATATGATATTGTAGTGAGTGTAAAATCTTCCTCTGAAGAAAAACAACAGGGCACTGAGAAAAGGTAAAGGGAAGGAGCCCACAGCTGGGAATGCTGGGAAGAGTATTGCAAGAGAGGAAGCAATGGGGCTGGGGCTATATGTAACTCAGTGGTTAAGTGTTTGCCTAGCATAAAGTGAAGGCATTGTGTCCATATACAACGAGAGAGAGAGAGAGAGAGAGAGAGAGAGAGAGAGAGAGAGAGAGAGAAAACACGAACGAACAACATGTGAGTGGTGTGACTACATTGAGGGGGCCAGAGAGGAGAAGATGGGAAAGGGGAAAGGGCAGTGCACTGGGGGTCAGGCAGGGGCCCAGGAGCTGGTCACCATTGGAGGGTCCTTGGAAAGTTTCTTAACCTCTTGTGCTTCAATTTGCTGCTTTCAAGTGGCTGTGAAAGAGCCCTAAGAGCAGTACCTGGTGTGACAGACAGGGCTATGAGTAAGGATTTGCTGACTCTCAGGACTGTGGGGAACTTGACCTAGAATGGGTGGGCTTCTCATCATTCAAAGTTTGGAGTAACCACAGGGCTGAAGGGAGGAGAAGGAGGACTGCCCAATCTCCTGGAAGGCCTCCAGGCAGCCTGGTGTTGGGCTTTCTGCAGTGCACCTGCTCTTGGGAGAACTTGCCCCACCTGTAGGAGCCTCTACAGCGGGTGCAGTGTTCAGTATGGATTTGGAAGCCATTGTGCCTCTGCTTCTGCCTATAGTTGTCTGCTTTAGTGTTTGGGAGTTAGATTTTAGCCTCTTTTTTTTTTTCCCCCTGTTAAGAGGAATCAGAGGCTAATGGCCTTATTACCAGGTCATTAGATGTGACAGCTCTGAGTTGCTGTGTGTGATACCTGCTTGAGCTCCATCTCTGACAAGATTTGATGTGGTATTTTCACATTCAGAGGGACAGCTCCCCTGGGATTTTATAGGGAGATTATAAAGCAGGTCAGAGTCTTTGGTTCTTTGGTCTGCCTTGGATAGTCAGTAGAATAGTATTTAAATTTATAATTATCTTGCAAAGTATTTATTAAGCCTGGTAAAATTTGTATATAGTTGCATTAGTTTTAAGTCTTCTATTCTAGAAAATAATATACAAAAGTAGAAATAATATAATGGATCCCATGCATTTGTCACTTGGTTTTAATAATTATCAACATTCTCCTAGTACTGAAGATAGCTTCACACTGAAGCATTTTGGTGGATTTTCTGTCACAGTATAAAAGTGTCTTTGGATTGAAAAAATCATATGATAGAAATTATCATGGAGGAAAAAAAGTCCTGCATCCTGTATAATTATAAGGCTGTGTTAGGTCATTGATATTTAGAATCTGAAATGAGCATTTCTTGGAAGCTTCTTATAGACTTGCTTGTGAAAAGTAGGCATAAAAAATTAAGAGCACTCTCAAGATGATCAGTTGGTGTATTTATTAAACATGGAGTATTAACCATTGTGGACAGTGTGTAAGGAACATTTACAAAAATAATTCTGTGTCTATAGTGGCTCATAAAATTATGGCCCCCTTCTTGCCAAAGCGCAGGTTATTTCAAATAGATCTTACACAAAGCTCAAACTATGAAACAGATTGTTTTAGTTATATATATTGAAGCACAATTTATAATGTTCACTTATAAAAGCAAATAAGACACGAGTAAATAATGTTGAAGGTCTATATTTTAAATTTTTGTTTGTTTCATTTTTTAAAGGGGAAATTCAAACTAAACATGCAAAGAATCCAGTAGCAGTGCTCCTGTGGGTCTTTGCCCGACAGACCTTTCTATGATGTTGATGTTCTAGATTGGTGCTCTCCAACGCGGTAGCCACTTTCCGAGTGCCACTGTAGAACATTTGAAAGATAGCAGTGCCACTAAGAAACCAAACCTTTAATTTTATCTAATTTTAATTTAAATAGCTCCATACTGGCAGTGTAGTCCCAGGGTTTAAAATCACCAGTCTCAATGATAGGATAGAATCTAGCACAAACTAATTTGGGCAACAAATGAAAGAGTACAAATCATATGTAGTTCCCAAGCTCAGAACATCTTAAAAGAAAAAAAGATTTTGATTTTGTGAGAGAAGGAAAAACTGCCTATTAGGGAGCTGCAGGTCTCAGTGATTCAAGTTAGATTTGATGCTGTGGTGTCTTGGGCACAGGATCTCATGAGAAGAGGAGTAAGTCTCTGAACTGTAAGTTCTGTGCTGCTTGTTCATTGCTCAGTGTCTTAAGAGGTAGAAAGGAATGGGTTAAGTGGCTCACCTGGGGCTGGGGTGTGGCTCAAGTGGTAGCATGGCATGCGTATGGCCTGGGTTTGATCCTCAGCACCACATACAAACAAAGATGTGTGTCTGCTGAAAACTAAAAAATAAATATTAAAAAAAAAAAAGTGGCTCACCTGAAGGTTTCAGGAGGCAGGACAACCGCCAGCCTTGGAAGTTGTGTCCACTGCCACTGTAGGGCAGCACCCAAGGCCTTGGAGGTGACAGCTGCAGAGGGCACAGGCTTTTTGATCACTTATTTATCCCCAGTGCATAGTAGATGCTTGATAAATGGGTGATTAGAATGGATGATAGTTATAGTAAGTAAGAAGAAGGGCTTTAGATTTATCTAGAAATTCTGGATAACAGGTGCCACAGGAAGTGTCCTAATGAGCTACAAACTTTGCACAGCCATTCTTTCTGCTAGGGGTCATTGACATTTCTCCTCACTGCAGACAGGCACAAGCTAGACTTCCATCCTGCACCCGCCTCACTCTTACCCATTTATTTGCCAAATGCTGCAGATCTTGATCTTGTAAACATCTCTGGAATGGTTCTCTTCTCTCCGGCTTCATTGCCACCACTCTAGTTCAGACAACCATCTTTTTTGCTTGGCAGACTGCAGCAGCCCCTCACTAACCTGCCTACATCTCCTTCTGCTTCTTTGTAATCTACTCCCTGTGTTCAGGCAGAGTGGTCTATGAAGTATTCCTATCCTCGCTCAAACCCTGTGAAGGCTTCTTGTTGCTCCTGGGAAAGATCCACATTCTGAACATATTTCTGAACATGTGATCCAGCCCTCCTGCCTTTTTTAGCCTGGACTGTCTCTCCCTTGGCTTATTACATTCCAGGCTCACTGGCCACCTTTGTCCCCATCCCCAGCTGGGAGGGAGCTAGACCTTTCAGGAATTGAACCCTGTGCTTGAAATGGCTCCATCTCCTGACTTCCCTCCTTTTCTCTTCTTGCCATTTGCAGCAAACTGATAAACTGTCTGTTATTCATGTCCTTTGGTAGATCTCTGCTCTTTCCCCTTCCTCCAGGAGGGCTGGCCCGTGTTCATTTTGTTCATCATTATGTACCTACAACCTAGCAGTGTCTTCCCATTGCCTGTGCTTGCAGAATGTTTGTTGGAGAATGAATGAGTGTGTGCAGGTGTGCTAGAAAACAAGGAAAAACTAGAGTATTTTTTTTTTTAACTTGGGTTTACTGTAGAAGTTGAGTAATTTTTAGAGTAGAATAACCCAGGAGGGGAAGTGGGAGGTGGGACGGGTCCACAGAGATCCATTGTAGAGCTATCCAGTGTTTGGGGAGGAAGTACCTTACAAAAACAGGCCTGAGGAAACATTTTATACACCTTTATCCTAGACTTAGAAGGCATTTGCCTGCCATGGTGAAAGGATGGAATTTGAGGGTGGCCCTCTTACCTGGATGAACTTTCTACACCCAGCCTTAGGAGGCATCTCTCTCAAGCATGGGCTCTAATTTGAGATCTCAAGGTCAAGGTCGTAGTCTTCTGTGTACAGCCCATGGTCAGGATCCAGATGTAGTCACCTTCCTAGCAGTGGATTCTGTACTGCTCATATTTTTTTTTTCAAAGAGAGAGTGAGAGTGAGAGTGTGTGAGAGAGAGAGAGAGAGAGAGAGAGAGAATTTTAATATTTATTTTTTTAGTTATCGGCGGATACAGCATCTGTGTTTGTATGTGGTGCTGAGGATCGAACCCGGGCTGCACGCATGCCAGGCGAGCGCGCTACCGCTTGAGCCACATCCCCAGCCCCTACTGCTCATATTTGTACTTCTCTCCTGCCTTTTACCCACCTCCCTTGTTCCCAGCAGCAAACCCGAGTGCTTCACCTGGGGGTGTTTGGCAAGCATTTGATTGTAGTCCCTTGTGTACTAAAATTTATACTAGGTAGACTCTAAAAAGGGGTCCCCGGGGCTGGAGTTGTGACTCAGTGGTAGAGCACTTGCCTAGCACAGGTGAGGCACTGAGTTCGATCCTCAGCACCATATAAAAATAAATAAAATAAAGGAATTGTGTCTATCTACAACTGAAAAATAAAAGTAAAAGGGGCAGTAGTAGCAGGGAATTCTTGTTGCACCTGGGGGACAAGAGGCCTCCTGCTATTGGGACACATTCCCTGTTGGAGAGAAGGAGCAGCCATGTTTAGCCCTGGCACTACAGATAGGGAGACTTGCTGTTTTGCTCAGGCCCCACGGCCATGTGGTAGGGAGATAGGAGAAACGATCTTCTCTTGAACTTTGAAGTTATGCATAGGAGATTGAAGGACTGTAGGCAAAGATGGTGGATAAATTTCTCCAACAGCTTTTGTGATTATGACTCTGAAAGAGAAAATTAGGTTGAGATGTCACTAGCTGGTTTCCCAAATAGTGTCCTTTTCTAAGGAAGGGACTAGTTGCTGAGACCAGAACCTTTGATAACCAGACAAGACCATGGTGAGGTGTTTTCTGGGAGTCTTGCAAGTCTGGTTATGAGGACTTCAGACTGTATATTAAGGAGACAGAAGTGAAAAGTGTACAGGAAAATTGCAGATCCCCAGATAACAAGGATACATGTGTGACTTAACAGCTATCTTGGTACCAAAGGGGTGATCAGGAGAGAAATCTCTAGTGGCAACTGGCACTGAAGCCAGTTAAGAACACCCTTGAGTGGGGGGTTCTGGTATCTACAAACTCATGCCTGAGGGTAAGCAGCTCAGTCCACCTTGTGCTGGGGACCCTGCAGTGTAGCCAGGGAGGTATGGTGGGGGTAGGCAATAGTTAGCAGTGAAGGTAGAGCCAAGAATTATGGATACCATGGCCCCAAGGGAAAACCTTCTGAGGGGTCACTCTCCATACCCTCATTATGGAAACTGATGGAAAACATTGCAGTTATGATGGAAAGGGAGGTAAGGGGATGCCCTTGTAGGACTCAGCCTGCCAGACCAAGGCAAGTGTTCTTTTCCATAGATGGATTTTAAACAGGCCCTCTGAGAGGTGAAATCTCATGCCGATGTTTGTATTTTAGGTGAATTCTGTTACAAGGTGAATTCTATTACAGGTAACCATGTGATGACTTCTAACTCTATGTTGCTGCTAATTTGGCCTCTGAGAGGTAGAGGGGGTGTGTGTGTGTGTGTGTGTGTGTGTGTGTTTGGGACTTGATGCCAAATAGGGAAAAGCTGTTTGACAAAGTAGACAAGGTTAAAGCCATCCAGAGGGCCAGGGAGTCTGTGACTGCAACCCAGAAGTAAGCACAAAGGAGCGCCTCACACAGACTGGCTCTGCTGCTGAGAACATTGGGCTGAACATTTCCTACCCTGTGCTGTTGTTTCCTTTAATTAAAATGAGGGAACTCCTCCTCCTTATCTAAACTGGAACAGGAGCCATCTTGATATCCTCAGATACTTTTTAGAGATGACCTCTTGAATATTATTAGTTTACAATGACTATAGATAGTTTTTCTTTGGTGCTGGGCATGGGAAGGGGGTAAAAAAGTACATCTTGAGCTTCTGACTAGGTGATAGAGTTGTTGGCAGGGCCTCACACATGCTAACCGTGTGCTCTATCACTGAGCTACACCTGACCCCACTGATGACTAAAGGTGTGGATCTCCTTGGCTTCCCATCTTCCTCTCGCCCCTACAGATTTCAGAGCAGAAACTCTAGTACTTGCTTTAGGAAGCCTGAAGCGAGCTGTCTTCAGGCAAAGTTGAACTGCTGTTCTGGCTAAGTTCAGAGGTGAGATTGAAATGGAAAATAAGTCAGAGAAGTAGAAACCCCGTGGGAAAGGAGTTGCTTTTGTTTTAATTTCCCAGGGCAAGCTAAAGCCTGTGGGAATAGGATGAGTGGTATTCGATCCTGAAAGCTGAGGTTCATAGTAAAGCAGGAACATTAATTTTTTTTTTTTTTTTAGTCTAAAACTCCAAATAGAAATGACTATTGATCATGCTCTGAGCCAGAGACTAAACTCATTTAGTTGACTTAGCTTGTCTAAAGGCTTGACTGTGATTGAGAAGCATGTTCATGGGAGGCTTAATAGCCCGAAGTGCATTTTATTTCAGATCTGATTTGTAGTTCCAAAATCTTAGGGAAGGGGGGAAAAAAGCACATCTTGAGCTTCTGAATTAGGTGATAGAGTTGTTTTGGTAGCAAGCATAAAAGTCCAGGGCCTAGAATGTTCAGGGGTAGGTGGTCAAGAGGCCCTTTTAAATGGTTGTATAAATTTATAATGCCAGAGTGTTAGTCTCAAAAAATAAAATCGAAAACATATTTAATTTGTATTTCTTTGACCACAGTTTTGGAGGAGCCTTCCAGAAACTGCAGCTTTGCCTGTTTATAAAGTCTGACTCTGCTGTGGCCTGATAAGAAGGTTAGCTGCCTTGTGGTATCTCTAGAAATGACCCATTAGCTTCAGTTCCCTCTCCCAGGACTCCCGTCCTGCTCCTCCTAGGTTCCCTCCCCAGGGCTGCAGTGGGGTGCTCTGCCTTGCACCCCGTACTGCTGAGTGAGCACACAGCTGGCCGCCCTGTTGATGGGTCAGTGTTGAGTGAGACGGTGCTTTACAGAAAACCAAGGGAAAAGAGTGTATTTTTTGGCCATGTTTTTCTTTTTTAGGATACCTTTTATACAAATGCTTAAGTTGGTGTTTCAGAATGAGAAGTTTTAGTCTCCTCATTCTTAAACAATAAGCAGTAAGTCAGGAACAGGTACCTGAGTTCAACTCCTTAGTTTTTCCTCCTGCCGGTCAGTGTAGGGTACAAGTCAGCATCACAGGCATGTGTGACACAAGTGCTGAGGGAGGGAAGGGCCCTGCCAGACAGGTAGGAAGTCCAGAACTGGCTTCAGAGCCCTCATCTAGCCACTGGAGTGGTTTCAAGCCAAAGTCTTTGAAGCTTGATAAAGAACTTGTAAGGTAGATTATTTTCTCATAGTTAATATGGGTGGTTATACAGAAGTCCCTTGAATTCAGCAGGTGACACTGCTCAGAAGAGTGTCTATGCTTGGGGACTGTGACTGGGCAAGTTCAGATGCTTGCCATAGGAGTCTGCCTTCTGTGAATCCTTAAAACAAGGTCCTTATACACCTTGCTGTCCTTTATAGGGAAGGCTTTGAAGAATATTAGAGCAAGTATTTTAATTCCTTGAATAGAATTAAACACAAATTTTAAATTATAAAATGGTTAATTAAATTCTTTTGGGGGGGGTACCAGGGATTGAACTCAGGGGCGTTCTATTACTGAGCCACATCCCCAGCCCTATTTTGTATTTTTTTAATTTAGAGACAGGATCTTACTGAGTTGCTTTAGCACTTTGCTTTTGCTGAGGCTAGCTTTGAACTCGTGATCCTCTGCCTCAGCCTCCTGAACTTCTGGGATTATAGGCATGCGCCACCACACCTGACAATTAAATTATTTTCTTCCAAATTAATAGTTTATAAATTGGTGTGCCAGTTTTCCCTCCCTCCCTCCCCCGCCTTTTTTTGGGGGGTTACTGGGGATTGAACTCAGGGGTACTCGACCTCTGAGCCACATCCCCAGCTGTATTTTATTTTTTATTTAGAGACAGAGTCTCACTGAGTTACTGAGCACCTCACCATTGCTGAGGCTGGCTTTTAACTCATAATCCTCCTGTCTCAGCTTCCTGAGCCACTGGGATTACAGTCATAAGCCCCACACCCAGTTTTTCCCTCTCTTTTTTAACTTAAGCACCTAAGTGTGTTTTGGAATTTTAATTTGTTTTTCAATTTTTTGGTTCTTTCTTGAATATCTACAAAGTAACCAACTATTTTCCCCCTGTGGTCTAGGTTCCAGGAGTGAAGTTACTGGTGAAGATTTGAGAGGCCCTAGAAGATATCATCTTCTTGGGGTAGAACTTTTGTTCTCCCTTGTCTCTTGTCCTTTCCAGACTCCCCAGGACCAGACACTGGCCATCCAGAGGGATGCAGTCAAAACACTACCTTACTCTATAAACATCTGGAGTTTTCATACTTGGGGAGGGAGAAAGGAAGTCTGTCTCTTGGAAAATTGAATGTGAAATCGTGTGGATATTTTTTGTGTGTGTGTGTGCGCGCACACACACACATAAGCATTTATGTGTAAGTTCTTTGATGTTTGTCAGGTTTTCAAATAGCCCTTAACCAAGATGGGTTAAGGAAGCACTTTCTTGCACACCTCTTGTTCGAGCAGCTCTGTAACCAGCTTTTGAGAATGGAGGGGTCACTTCCAGGAGGCCATGAATCTGGAGCACAGATAAGGCCAGTGAGCATACTGCATGTTCCTCATGGTGTGGTTTCCCCAGGGCTCTTCAGGTTGTCTTTGCACTCCGAGACTCTCTTCCCTCCCTGCAAGCCTGCTCCCTCTCAAATCCTTAAAACCTCTGTAGAGGGAGCACTGGATGAGCTTGTTCTCCTAGCCAGGCACTCTGGGGCCCAGGATATTTTCTCCCTCCTGGTTTCTTGCCCCTTGACTTCTCACAGGGCCCTTCTTCATTTTTGTTGGATTTAATCCTTCTCTCCTTCCCACTTCCTTCTTCATTCTAAATGCCTGTGGTTAGCTTTTCTGTTAAGTCTGATAATTCTTGATTATAGCCAGAAAGTCCCGTCGTCCCCCCCCACCTCCGCCATAACTACTTAAAGAACCTGGAGGCTGGCCCTGTGACTGATGGGTGGATCCTGTCCCTTCCTGGAATGCCTTGAGGCCTCAGCTTTCCCCTCCAGCCCCAAGTCCAGCCATTTGCTGTGGCAGCCTGTGGCCAGTCTTGAGCACACAGCTGCCATTGCTGGTCACTGACTCCTTCCTTTCCTCATTAACGTGGTGTATGTCCTATGATGAGGAGCTCTGCTCATGAGAGTATGGTTCGAGTTTATGTTCCTTTTTCCAATTTTGCCACAGGCAGTAAAGATAGAAGTTGTTTTCAGAAAGACACCCCCGCGCGCCCCCCCCCCCCCAGCTCAATAAATAAGACAAGGCTGGTAGTTAATGGCATTGCAAAACAATTTTTTTTTTTTTTTTTTTAATGCCCGGGATCCAATCCAGGGCCTTATGCTTGCTAGGCAAATGCTCTACCACTGAACTGTGCCCCTTGCCACAGAAATTTAAATTATAGTCAAAGGTGTTCACCTTCTGCCTTTGGCCATTTAAGCTTCTTTCCTCCCCTGCCTTCTCCTCCAGGGATCCAGGGAGTCAGGGAGCTGGCTTCCTAAGGGTTTTGGAGGAGGGGCTCTTTATCTTATTGCTTCTGAGGATTTCCTAGGCTGTTGCCAGCACTAACCTTCACACAAAGGTGGGCATGTGATCCTGGACACTGTGTTGAAGAAACTGGATCTCTTCACTCATGGAGCCATTCCATGAGCTGGTAATGCAAGCTGTTGGTAATCACAGAAAACCTACTGTGAAATTCATCTAAAATTAATGAAGTGTCAGCACTGAGGACTTTAAGTACAGAAGGAGTCAGGGCTTGGCCCTCAATTACTGTAGTGGAGATGATTTCTTGCTGTAGTTTTTAAGCCTTTGGCTGGCCTTCCTTTGCTTCCTGTTGTGCCTGTGGCTGCCTTTCCTCTCTTGTCCAGTTGGTTCACATTCCTATGACAGAGACCTCTTTTAATAAGAAGCTAACAAAATGTGCAGCATATTACAAAGTCAGATGTTCAGGATTGTCTATTCTATGAACACAGAAGAGTGAAAGCATCAGTATTTTTGTGGTACTGAGGATTGAACCTAGGGCACTCTACCAAACTGAGCCAAATCCTAGCTCTTTTTATTTTATTTTGAAATGGGGCCTCACCATGATGCCCAGGCCAGGTTGTGGTCTCCAATTTACAGTCCTCCTGCCTCAGCCTCCTGAATTGCTGGAGATTACAGTGTGCACCATTGTACCCAGCCAGTGGCTTTTAGTTTGTTTTGTCTTGTTTTATTTATTTATTTATTTTATTTTTTGGAGACAGTTTTTCACAGGCTGGCTTCAAATACCTGGACTCCAGCAATCCTCCTGCCTCAGCCTCCCAAGTAGCTTGGGACTCCAGATGTGTGCCACAAAATCTGGCTGGTTCAGTGTATTGAAAAGAAAACAATAAAATATGGGGAAAAATTTTGGTAATGAAAACCAACTAGATAACTAATAATATGTCTGCTTTTCTTGATTTTGATTTTTTTAAAGGGGAATTGTTCAGTACTTCATTTGTATGTATATCTGCATTTGAAGATGTCTAGATCTCTGTTCACATATGCCATTATAAATGGTTGAGGTATTTTGAGGCTAAAATCTTTAGTGCTTTGGTGACATGTACTTTATAGGTGTACCATTCCTTGATTTAATAGGAAGGATCTCTGCTCTGTATGTGCTTTTATGTGACTTAAAAAGGAACTAACTATTCCATTTAAGTAGATTTCAATTAGGATAATGGGTTTGAGACAGCTCACAATGGTACATTTTCTAGACTCTTAAGATAGAATTGTCAAATTATAGCAAGTAGAGTTAGAAATTATTTTGCAATTTTCTCAGCAGATTGTAATTTCTCCTTCTGTACATCTAGTCATTCTGGAAATAATAGTGTAAAGGTACCTTTTTCTAAAACAGTATTTTCCAAATAGAAGGGTACCTTTTGGTTTAGAAGTAATGGAGGAAGAAGATTGTCACCCAGGAGAATAAGCAGAAAGTACTCATTTTTCAGCCTCTCGTTTATTGTACTTTGGTCACATTTTTGAAGAGAGGCCCAGAATTGCCACAAGTGTGAAAAAAAAATTGATATCTGGGTAGACTTGGAATGAAAGTGAGATTTTCAGGGTAAGCAGGTCACTTTCTTACTTGACTTTTAGAAATGGAGGTGTGGTCATAGCAGGCTAGCTGCCAGGGTTAGTGACAGTGAAGAGTTCCTGTACTATGTGTATTTCAATTTTCTTTTTTTATTGTTTCTTTTTTTAGTACCAGGAATTAAACCTAGAGGTGCTTAACCATTTAGCCACATCGCCAACCCTTTTTTTATTTTTATATTTTAATTTTGAGACAAGGTTTCACTAAGTTGCTTTGGGTCTTGTTAATTTGCTGAGGCTGGCTTAGAACTTGTGATCTTCTTGCCTTAGCTTCCCAAATCGCCGGTATTATAGGTATTTACCACTGTGCCTGGCTAGATATTTAAATGTTCATGTTTGAAAAATCATGTTAAAACAAATAAAAAGTAAAAATTTTAAAATGGGAATGTTCATTTATATACTTACAGGATGTTAAATTTTTTAAAAATATCTAGGACCTGATTTGTTAATGGGCCCAGGGAATAGTGACTGAAGGGTTATATTTTAAAGCAGAAACACTTAGTTGAAGAAAAAAACTTGCCTAGGAGGAAAGATTCTGTGGTGATGTGTCCTGCATTTTGAGTGATATACTAAAACCTTGACAATTGCACATTAATTTTGATCTTTCTTGGGAAGATGGATAAAATAATGAATCTTTCAGAAGAAAAACTTGCTATGAAATGTCAAAGTCTGCAGTGGAAAATGTCACCATCCATGAATGCAAAACAAATTCAAAATTCAAAATCATAAGACTTATGGACTTGCTATCTTGATTTCAGGGGCTAAGGCCATGAGATCCAGCAGACCAGGTTGGGCACTCACAAAAGGATTGTGGGAACTGCTACTTTGTAAGAGTTTTTCCTGGTAAATGGACTTCGACTCCAAACCGTTCCCAATTTGATAGAACCCTTGTTCATCAGAGGCAGATCTGAAACACCTGAGTTTCTTGAAATAATCCAAAGGATAAAGTTCTGCCACCCTTTAAAAGAATGGTGTTTTAGCTTCTTTTGGGACACTGAACCTGTGAGAGTCGATGAGACTATTAGAAAGGGAGTTTGCTGCTCTTGCAGACACATTTTCATTGGAGGGCTAGAGCATTTCCTTGGGAATGTAACTTGTGGCTTCTTGGACAGTCAAATTGAGCAGGGCTGGAACCTGTCATCCAGGCCTCATTTTGAGAGAGCTGTTCACTGACAGGAGTGTTTCTCGAAGATGCAGCTCCCCACCCACCTAGGGATCCGGGGCTATTTCCTGTAAGGGTCTTTTTGAAGGTGTTTTTGTTTAAGGGCGTTTTAGTATGTGTATTTGGAAAAGCAGTACTAACTCTGCTTTTATTTCTCTGGTTATTCATATGCTCTTCCCCCTGTAGAGTAGAAGGACTGTTTACTGCCTTTGACCTTGCGGTGTTTAAAGTCTGAAATTAATTTGTTAGATAAGTTGCTTTTTATGTTATTTATGAAGGGGGCATTGCATGCTTGCTTGTTATGCATAACATGATTTCCAGAATCTCCTATTTGAAAATAAAATACATGGTTTTAAGAAAGTGACTTGTGAGAACTGCATTATTAGATTTGCATCCTGTTTTCTGGTCCTTTGCCGCACATTCCTTGGGCCTTGCAGGCTGGGAGGATTGATTCTGGTGCATAGGCAGGTGCTAGAGCCACAGGTCTGGAGTCCAAGCTCTTTGGGATGGTAGCAGCTCTTTGAGCCCCTGGTAGGTGGTAGCCTGCGAAGGAGGCTTTATTTATGTGTAAGCAGTTAGGACAACAAGGTGATGTTCCCCTCTTTTCTAGAAGGATCCTTTTCTTTGATACAGCAGCTGGATTGGAATTTCAGTTTCCTGAAAGAAATGCATTTTCCCAGGACAAACAACATTAGACACTGGTTCTGTGCCTTGTCTACAGTCCCCTGTTAGGTAGTCTTGTGCGCCTGGATACTACTAAGTAGATCTGGGGTTTAAGTTACACCTTACTGGGGCTGGCAATGTGGCTCAAGCGGTAACGGGCTCGCCTGGCATGCACGGGGTGCTGGGTTCAATCCTCAGCACCACATAAAAATAAAATAAAGATGTTGTGTCCACTGAAAACTGAAAAATAAATATTAAAAAAATTTCTCTCTCTCTTTAAAAAATAGGTAAATCCTTAAATGTTAAAAAAAAGTTACACCTCACTTTCTCATGGCAACTGTGTCATGATATGTTATGTTCCAGAACTTATTATACCTGATGTCTACTTTCTAAAATATAGTCAGTGTAAATGTTGTATTAATCTTCTGAACTATTTGAAATTGTCTAAGGACGTAAACAGTTTACTTAGGTAGTATATGCAGTGTCTGCTCAATCATTGAGCCAGTTAATATTAAAATGCCTTCTGTGTATCAGCACTGGGACATAACGTGAACAAACCCATTTCTGCCACACGAAGGACATATTCTTGTGAGTGACAGGTAACAAGTGAGTAGGTGTATGAGCTAATACCAGGTAGAACTATTGTTCTGAGGAATAAAGCAAGGAAGGAAATGGGGAGGCTGCTCTTTAGGGCAAGGTGGTCAGGAAGGTCTTTCTGAGGGGATGACACTTGAGCCGAAGCCTGCTGTGCTTTGCTTTGTGGTGCTGGGGATCAAACCCAGGGCCTCAAGCATGCTAGACAAGTGCTATACCACTGGGCCACATCCTTAGCCCTGCTGTTATTTTCTCAAAATTTACAACAAATTTTGGAAGTAACCATCTTTGGGGTCATAGCATTCCACGAGGTTTCTTTGCATAGATTTTGATGGATTTATTTAAAGAACCTTTTAGAAGTCAGGACTTTGGTGTCACTCTCCAGCCATATCTGTTTTTTTGGTTTTTTTTCCTCTTATTGTCAGTATTCCTGCGGCAAGAACAGGAGAGACGAATTGCTGGCCTCTTGCAGTACTTTGGAGTTGGGTAGAGCATCTTCCTGTTCTCTGGCTGGCTTCTGAGCTGGGCCGCTGGGGCTTTCTGCTCAGTGTTATGTGTCAAGCTCTTTGGCACCAGCTGATCCCTTAACAGTCACTCCTCGAAGACTAACCATCTAGATGCCTCCTCCAGAATGGTCACTACATTCAGAGGCCAACTAACTCGAGCTTGGCCCTGAACCCTAGAAACACGGCCTGGGGTGCAGGGTGAGGGATTGCAGCCATTGCCCTGAGACTACTCTCCTTCTGAATGTCATTTTAAACATCAAATCCCCAAATTATTACCAGTCTCTTCGGAAGCAGTGAATTCTGCCAGTCGTGCTTACTGTTCAAAGCATTTTTTCACACATGTGACCCATTAATTAGCCTCACAGTTAATACCATTATCCCATAGTCCCAGGGAACATTAATAACAAGTATTTGTATAGGGCTGGAATTGGCAGATCTGTGGGCATCTTCTGTAATCCTGTAATAACACCTATCGTATTTGTCACCTCTTGCTCCTTTGCAGACCAGGAAACTGACATTAAGCATGTTCAAGGAAGGAAGGGAATGAGGCCTCCAAGGAAGAGCCTATGCTGAGGAGTTTCATAGAAACCCTTTTGTGCCTACACAGATGCTCTGTGGTACTTTATTTTTCCCATTTTGCAGATGAAAAACTGAAGCTCAGAAAGATTAGGCAGCTTGCCTGAGGTCACACAGCTGGTGATGGGATTGGCACAGGATATGTCTGAATTGGAAATTTATACTTTTTCTATGGTACCAGCACCTGTCTGACTTGCCTGAGGCCACATTGCCCTTGCTCCCTTCCTCCCTTTGAGACTCCCACCTCTGCCTTCTTGCCACCTCAATCACCTTGCCCCATGTCTGAGCTACGGCAGGTTGAGAAGCCCTATTATTACAGGTACTTGGAGGCATAGTAAGCTTTGAAACATCTACAAAGAGCTAAACATGGGTGTGCATGTGCAGGCTTACACACACACACCACACACATACTCTTACATAAGTATGTATAAAAGACCAAAGGTGTGCTCTATATCACTCCAGCGTATCAGGCATTTGCTTATATTTTAACACCTTGTCATCAATGTGCCACTAGTTGGTGCCCCTGTCATTTATCATGATTTTATTCACTTGGTCCCCCATTTCTGTGTAGTGTTTGCGCTTGCCATCTGTAAGGATGATAGAATATTTTCTGTTTCCACACACATAATCCCTGGTTACAGTATAACTAAAATTTATAAACCATGGTGGAGGTTACTGCCGCAGTCTGGCTGAGCACAAATAACCGAGCAGCCACGAAGCACTTGTGGGTTCAAACAGCAACTCTTTATTCCTGAACTCCACCAGCACACTTCACACATACGCTCCCCGGGAACACCCTCACCCTCCACCGGGCTCCACTGGGCTCTGCACGCACTCTCTCGGAACCCCACAAGAACTCAGTGGGAACTCCAAAGTACACCCTCACCCTCCACCGGGCTCCACTGGGCTCTGCACACACTCTCTCGGAACCCCACAAGAACTCAATGGGAACTCCAAAGTAGCGGTTGCTAGAGGCACCAAGAGCCGCCCTATTGCCAGACAGCAAAGGTCTATATACAACTGAATACACAGTTTAACTTAACCATCATCATCTCAGTGTCTCGCTGGCTCACCTCTTAACCATTCCCTCTGGCAAAATGCCATGCGTCATCCTGACTGGCTGTGGCCCTCAACAGGTTACCATGTCTAACTAGGTGAAACTCTTTAGAAGCTGAAGCAGAGAGAATTGAATTGGGAAAAACAGCTTTTCAACAATTAGGATTATTTTTTAGGCTAAGGACAAATAATTGCAGGTAACAACAATAACAACAAAAAAAAACTTTTCAAAATAAGCATCATAATATCTGCCCTCCAAGGTAGAGGACTGGCACCCAGACAGCCAGCTGCTTTCCTTTCATGGTCACAGGCATTGGTGAAAGGTGTCCTGTACCTTTTTGATTCCCATGTCTGTCCTTACTAGTAATGAGGCCTCAGGTAAGTTACTCAATTTCTCTGCTTCACTTTCCTTATTTGAGAAATAGTATAATTCCTATCACAGAGATCAAATGGGAGGGTGTCTTGAAGTGTCTGGGACACAAATCTTCAGTGAATGTTCCCTTTCCAATCCTTACCTCAAAATTGAGTGAATTAGTGCGTACTCCTGAGCTGTTTGGGTGATGCAGGGACTGTCCTCGCTCATTTTAGGGAACAGTTATGTTTCTTCCTCCACTTTGAAGTTTCTTGTTTGCTGCCTAGTTTGAATCAGGATTCCAGAAAATTGGAAGATTTTTTTTTAATGTCAAATTTAAATTTCTCTTGAAAGATGTATTTCAAAAAGTTGAACTTGGGCAGAATTTCTGAAATGGTTTTATTATATATGTTGCTTGCACAGTATTATTTGGAGCTCATGACTTCAAGAAAAACTTTATCATTCAACAGGTTTGCCTTTCTACTGGTTTTGGATAGTTTGTAAGGATCCATTAGTCTCCTGTCCAGGGGACATGTAGTTCCCAGAGCTTTGAACACCTTTCTGATGCACAGTAGGAGATCACCAAATATCTCATACTCTGAGATGTTCCAAACAGAACCTACTACATCCCTTTAAACCTGATCCTTCTCTGATTCCCAATCTCGGTGATGGTACCTCTCTCTTCCAGTCTTGTAATCCTGATGCCTAGGGCTTGTCCTCAATGCTCTCATCTTTTTGTCCCGTCCAGCCCATAAGTTCCATGCATATGTCTCCTGACTCTTTCTCAAATCCTTTCTTTTGTCACACCATTGGAGTCCAGGCTACCATGGTCTCACCAAATTTGTTTTAAGAGCCTAATTGACTTTCCCTGGCCCCTTCTTGCCTCTTTTCAGTGTTTTCCACACACAGCCGGAGTGAGCTTTTCAAAGTATGCCCCTCCACACCTCCCACCAGATCACATGCAGTCACCCTTCAGTCATTCTGCATTGCTCTTGGGACAAAGTCTACATCCTCATTGTGGCCTTTCAGGACTGGCATGACTGGCCCTGTCCCTCTCCATTCACAGGTTCTTGCTGATGCTGTTCCCTCTTGTGGAATGCACACACTTTCACCATTGGTGAGCCAATCCAGACTCCCTGAGATTTCAGCCCATTTTCCACCAGAAGGGGGACGGGGGGGGGGGGCAGGGGTGTCCTTCTGTGACAGATACACAAACTAATTGAAATTAATTGGTTTCTTGGAGCCCTTCTTGTTCCTTTCTGACTCTGACATTGATTATTTGATCCTCTCTCTCCACTGGCAAGTTCCCTGAGGGCAGGTAGGGTACTGCTTTGTGAAGCAGGATACAAATGACAAGTACTGAATGTTAAAGCCTTGCTTCCCCTCTCAGAGCTTCAGTGTCATGTGTCCAACTGGAAAGGTTTGGCTGACATTAAAGTGTTTGTACAGACAGACCTGTAGCAGTGAATAAATTGTGAGATGAAGAGAGCCTTAGATCTATAATCAATTCCAAATGCTTGTTTTATGTACATAATAAATTGAGGGGAAAAGAAGAGTTTGTTTATAACTAGTTGTTATTTTTTTGAAATTAATTTCTGTATGGTGGGAGGGCCTAGAGCCATTTAGATTAACATTTCATGGAGTACTTTACATAGGGAAAAAATCTATGGCAGAAGCTAACTTAGAGAACCAAAGAAGAGGGAAGACGAGTCATGAATAGTCACTAATCATGGTGATCTGGAGGAATATTTGCTACTGGTGGGGAGGCTCATCTAATGTAGCCTCTCACAGTGTCCCAGTAATGCCCCAGGCTAATTATTACCAACTCCCCCAAGGATGGAAATATGTTCCCATAACACAAAAAAAGGATGTGTGGGAGATTTATGATGTTATATATACAGTGAATTAGAGAGGCAGGATAGAGTAGGTAGTAGGGAGGGCAGTTTCTTTTTGCTAAGAACTCTGGATTACCGTTCTCTAAGAAGTCTTCACGCTATGGCACATACCCTCAGTAGGCTCCTAATTATCCCAGACAGGTTCTAGGTGTTGTGACAGTATAGTCTATAGTGTTTCATAGCCTGTTTTGAGAATCACTGCATCTTTTGATATTAGCATCTTTGAGTGCTTTCCTGAGTTTTCTTTAGACTGAAGTTCTCACAGAATTTTGATCCTCCCACTACATAGAGTAGTCTTTATCTAAAGTGATGTGCCCAGTAACTGTTGAGTGGATGAAACTCTTTCCTGGAGCACAGAACACATAGAAAGTTTTTGATGGCTCCAGATTGATTTGTCAGTGGAAATAGCTGAATGAGGTAGTGTGGCACAGCGGTGAAGAGCACAGCCTTGGAGCCTGAGTCCTAGCCCTGCCCCGTTAAGCCACTTTGCGTCTTTCCTCATCTACAAAATGTGGAGATGGTAATACCCATCTCACAGAGTGTGGGGTGTCAATGAGAGAGTGTTGGTAAAGCACTTGGGCTGGCCTCTCGATTCAGAATTGGATAATCTTCACAGATCAGAACTATGTTGTACTTGGACGTGGGAAGTGGCCTGTGGCCTCCCCTCCCACACTGATTCCAGATGTCTGGGTTGAGAAGGTCACATGATGATCAAGACATATGGTATGCTTCACAGAAATTAAAATGGTAATCATGAAGTTTTTTGAAAAGCAAATACAAAACCCCTGTACTTTCTCAAGAAAAAAGCCATCTTACATCTTTATTTGAATAGAGTAACTGACAAATTGATAGGGTCTTTTGAGAACAAGAACTATTTTTTTGGTGGTACACTTTACTCCATCAGAGAGATCTGAGAAGAGAGGGCAGTGTGGCTAGTTGTCTATCACCTTCCTGTTCTGTCATTGCCATTGCATCTGAAGCAGTGTAGGTCAGACGACTGTAGGAACCAGGAGTAGCTGGTGCTGTGCCTCCCACTGTACCTACATGCCACAGTTTGTAAAGTGCTGTCCCATTTATTCTTCCTCCCAAGGGCCTGAATAGGGAGGGGTTTTGCCATCGTGGCTGTCACCTGACAGATCAGAAAATCCAGACCCAGTGAGGTGTTCCTGGGCCTGGCTTTTTCTACTTAGCCTCCAATGTTGGCTGTACCAGGGAGGATGATCTGGGTGTGGAGTTGTCTGAGTGATATTTAATGAGCCCTAGTTGTGCACAGTTGGCCAGGAAGCTCCCCACCTATTTGGTGTTTTGCTTTGGCAGACAGCGCTCACTGAGGACCCACATAAACTGTAAGAAAATAGCCCAGTGACACTCGGCACTAATCTGGAAAGTGCAGGACACTGCTATTAGGCGGTTATTGGACCTGTGAACAGAAAATATCAAGATCACAATTTTACAGGGTTCATTTCTTTGAAATGTTGTCTAGAGCCCCAATCTAGCCATCGGGTTTATAGCACCTCCAGAATTAGATCCGACAGTTTGGTTCCATGCCGGGTACTCATATTTCTGGTTATGAAATGCTTGTGCTTATTTTCTCTGATCTGCCAAGAAGCAGCTTTTTCTTGTTCTTTTATGCATCAAGGTTTCTTTTTCATTCCACTTGCATTCCTTCCTTACTCCTTATTTCTGCCTTCCTCCCTGCAGTTGGCCTTTGAGACAGCAGTGAAACAGACTTTCCTGACTGCCCCGGCTCCCTGTCACCTCTGAGGCATGGTTTAGGGGCTGGGAATAGGCCCCAGGAGATGAGGCCATAACTCAAAGGGCAAACTGTACAGACAAGTACAGCCAAGATGCGGAGCAGGACATGGTCTGTGCCCTGTGTTCTTGGTAGCAGCTGCCCACCTCTGATTCCTCATTCAAAATGAATGACCTTGAGGGAGATAGGCCTTCCAGGGCAATAGCCTGTTACAAAGTAATTGCCTCTGAAGTGGTGCCTTGGAGTGTGAGTGTAGACTAGATTGACCAGGAATTGTTGGTACTGAACCTCCTACTGAATTCCTGGATTCCATCACTTCTTCCTGTGTATGCATGTGTGTGTTTTAAGTAAGTATAGTACATCCAGATAATACATGTTGTTTTCGACTAGTAAGTCTCAATTCCAGAGTGGTCACTGGGACATGCATGATTTTGTGTGAGTGTGGTGGTATAAAATACATGGTTTTGATTACTGGAGATTTTTTTTTTTTTTCAAATCATGTAACTTCTTATAATAAGCCTTGGGATAGGGAGAGATGGCTGGATCACCTGTGTACTAAAATGGTTCCTAGGATTTTCTGATACACTTTTTCTTTGCCCAATCCCCAAATGCATCTGACCTTTGGGAACCAGATACAGTGACACATTCCTGTAATCCCAGTGACTCAAGAGGCTGAGGCAGGAGGATCCAAGTTCAAAGCCAGCCTCAGCAATTTAGCGAAGTCCCAAGCAACTTAGAGAAACCCTGTCTCAAAATAAAAAGGATTGGGCATGTTGCTCACTGGTTAAGCACCCCTGGGTTCAATCCCCAATACAAAAAAAGAAAGAAAATAATGACTAAGAATGATCAATCAAGCTGGATGAATTGGCACATGCTTAGAGGGTTAGAAGGATTGCAAATTCAAAGCCAGCCGTATGGACTTAGGATGGCCCTAGGTAATTTAGCAAGACCCTGTCTCAAAATAAAAATATTGGGTCTGGGGTTGTGGTTTAGAGGTTAAGTGCCCTGGTTCAGTCCCCAGTACCTGCAGACTGCTAAGTGGAGCTGTGGTTTCTACCTGGCATCTGCAAAGGAACCCAAGGGAGTCGGAGTGATTTTCAGTGGTTCAGAAGGCTTATTAGAAACTATACATTTACCCAAGATTAAGGACACAGAAGTTACCCAAACCTTCAACTTTCCTTGCTTCTGTTTGGAATTGCAACTCTGGAATTGCAACTATGGTTTCATGCTGATTCCAAGTTATGATTGGTTGTGGATGACATAATCAGAATTTCTGAAACAGGATTGGTTTAACTCTAGACATTGTTACTGGAGCTGGCATCAGGTCTCATTCCACCCACTGAATGTGCTCACTACCTTTAGAATGAAGTTGACCTTGAATGTGAGTGCCCTTGACTATCAAAATTAAGTAACTGGTTGTTTCTTGCTTGCTTAGCTGTGCTTATCACACCTGTGGCACTGATTTGATTTCATAATGTTATGAACTCTTTATAAATATATGGATTGTTGATTAAAATTTGGACTAGTATTGAAAAAATAATAGTGGATTAATTAATTTCCATTAAACATTTTTAGAGTCTTACAAAACATGAGGCCAACAAGGGGAGAGGACAGAAAAAGAATTTGGTCTAACTACAGATCTCACCCAGTGCCCTCATTTACAAAGTGATCCTTTTAACCAGCTTTGCACAAAAACAAAGATAACAGTTACATAGAGAAACACCAACTATCTCTGTTGGGTCTTTGTAGCCTCCCTGGGGTCCTATTGATTGTGCAGATTTGTGTTCTATATAAGCACATCTTCCCAAGTTCTTGCTTTTTCCTCTTATGTATTGTAACATACAGACCTTTCCATATTTCTACATTGTCCTTTTTTTTGTCTTTCTTAATGGTCACAGCTGCCTGAGCTAAACCTAAAGTCAGACAGGACAGCCCGGTTCTGGTGATTAGGGAAGACTGTAGACAATCTGTCTGTTTGATCCTTGATTACATGCTGTGCGTCCACAGGCCAAGCCGGCATGATAAAAATGATGTGCTTGGGCCTGCTGCGGATGCCAATAATAATAATTGCTTACATCTGTTAAGTGTTGTTTCTTAATTCTCCTGGTAGCCCCTATGAAGTTGGCATTGTTATTTCCATTTTATATAGGAGGAAAAAGGCTTTGGGCAAGAACTTGTCTAGGGTTACATGCTAATAAATGACCTGGGAGCTGAAGTGGGTCCATTTAATTTCAGAGTTTAAGTTTTTTTTGTTCCTCCCAGTACTGGTGATCAAACCAGGGCCTTGCATGTTCTGGGTAAGCATTCTAATACTGAACTACATCTCCAGCAGCCCCTCCTTTTTTAAATTTTTACTTTTTATTTTGAGACAGGGTTCTGCTAGGTTGCTGAGGCTGGCCTCTAGCTTGTGATCCTCCTGTCTCAGCCTCCTGAGTAGCTTGGGTAGTTACAGGCATGTGTTACTACACCCAGCTATAATCTGGATTCTTTTTTTTTTTTAATTATGACATATTTATATAAGAGAATGTTTTATAGCAGTGATAAAGGATGAACTAGTGATATATGCAACAATAATGATAATTTCACAGAAATGATGTTGAACTTAAAAGTTGCCACAAAAGAGTAATTTGGGCCAAGAGCCATGGTGCATGCTATGTGATTCAGGAGGCTGAGACATGTTTGAGGCCAGCCTGGGCAATTTAGCAAGACTCTGTCTCAAACAATGAAAAGGACTGGGGATGTGGCTCTCTGGTAGAGCACCCCTGGGGTTAAACATCCAGTAATGGGTGGGGGGAGTACATTTTGTATTCTTTCATTTTATAAAGAAAGGCAACACTAAGCTATGATGACAGGAATTTCTTTTGGTTCATTTTTTTTTTTTTTTTTTTTTTTTTATGGTTCTAGGGATTGAATCCAGGGCTCTTCATACCTGCTAAGCAGATGCTGTACCACTGAGCTACACACCCAGCCCTAGGATTTTCTTTGTAAAAAGCTCCCTGAGTTAGTCAGCTTTTTTATCACTGCGGAAAAAATAACTGACAAGAATAATTTATAGGCATAAAAGCTCATTTTGGGCTCATGGTTTCAGAAGTTCAGTACATGGTCAGCTGACTCCATTGCACTGGACCCAAGTTGAGGCAGAACATCATAATAGAAGGGGGCAGCAGAGAAAGGCTGCTTAGCTCATGGCAGCTGAGAAGAACCTAAATTCTTACCTAGGTTTTCTGTGCAGTAGTGTTCTCATGCAACTTACTTCACTTCAGATATCGAAGCACCTTTTAACTGAATCTTCACAACAAACACGTCTGTTAGTATGTCTTACAGTTACAGAAGCTTAATACTAAAACAAGGTAGAGTAAATGCTGCAGCGAGCAGGAACCCCAGAGTACATCCCTTCACGTGGGGTTTGTTGATCTTATCAAGGGCAGAGAATGGCTGGCCTGTGTTTGCTCTTTCCTTCCCTTCCATCTTCCAGCCTGCCTCTAAGTTTCTCATACTTAAATCTACACAACAGTGACTCCACAGGGTCACCAGGAGCAGCTATATAGTACCTTGTGGAAGATGTAAGAGATTCTCAGGGATGTTTGGCTATAGGTAGCTTGCTTTTTCTTCTGACCTTGCCACCTAACCCCCACTGCAGAGTGACCACCTGGTTCCATACATGCAAACTGGAAGCAATATGTGTGCTCTGGTCTCTAGACGAATGTGATGTTCTCCCATGTTCTCTGATGCCTGATCATCACGCCTGATGATGGTGATGCTAGAAGTCATTTCCGGTTCCTTGTGGCCAGGTTTATCTTCAGCTCTTCCTAGGACAATTCTTGTGCTCAGGGACTTTGTGACCACACTGTTGCATGGTGTGGGCTCCTGTGTCTGGGACAGCAGGGCCAGTTCTTCTGTACTTTTCCAGGGTCTGTTGAGTGAGCAGATTTCACATATGACTAAAAGCAGACTCATGTCCTTGGGCTGGGTTGGAAATAGAAGTCAGACTCCAAGGAGAAGGGTCTGGCTTACCTGCGGGGTCTTTGGCTTCCTACCTAGCATTCTTTTTATGGCATCATCCTAACTAAAGACGTATAGAGGATACAGAAGAGTGCACCAGAGAGGACCATTGGATCAGGGACCTTTGTGACTGGAAGAGCAGCAGTCCTCTGATAGATGAGAGTGAATTAGTAGGAGGTGAGGTTGGGATGGGCAGATGGATGTATTGAGTTTATAATCAGGCCTGAATGGAGCTGGTTGGTCTGTGTGTGGTGGGAAGTGGAGAGGAATGGACGGAACAATTCCTAAGAGGATGGTAACAGTGATAGGTGTATATAGTTGGTATGGGAGATAGATGGCAACTCTACCACCTTTCCAGTGAGCTGGGGTCAAGGTCTTATGTTTACATAGAGAAAGGAGGGAGGTAAAGTTGGAGGCCTGTATGACAGTCACAGCCCAGAATCACACTAGGAAATCAATGAGATAATTGAGGAATTTCCTGGAAACAACAGGGTGGCTTGAACTACACAATCAGAACTGGACTGGCCTGCATACTGGCTGGGGTGAGACCTTGCCACACCTTCCCAGCTGGGTGGAGATCCCTGGCCCTGGGGGTGACTTAGGCCCAGAATGGGGGCTACTGATGTCTTTGTGGGCAGTAGACAGTATTGCTAATGAGTGATACGGAGAGCTGACTTGGTCTGAAAGTAACTCTTGAAAAGGAGGCCAGCCTTATCTTACCTTGCTGTCCTCTTCATTTTTTAAAAAAGCCAGGCAGAAGAGGAGGAGGTTTGTTTTGTGAGAGGGCATTAGTAGGGCTTAGCAGGGTATTGCAGAAGAAGCCAGGGTGGTGGGACCAGGAGGAGGTGTAGTTCAAATCCATGAGAGGATGAAATTGGGTGTTTGTGCTTGAAGTGATACTAGTGCAGAGAAGGAATGACTGCGGTGTTGGGAATTCTGCCCATCGTCACAGCCAGAACAGGGGCAACCAAGACAGAGTCACCTGGTATGGGAGGGGTGGGGTGCAAGATGCTTGAGGAGGCCAGGTTGATGCCTGTTCTTGTCACCCTTGCACGTATAGGTACCGATTATCTGCATCTCTTTCCTAGTAGGCTTAGCAACTCTCTACCTGTGACCAGAGGATGGAAGGGATGTTTCTGTAGCTGGACCAAACAAGACAGCTGGGAAGGTCTAGAAGTATTTGTTAATGTGAGATGAGCTGTTTGAATATTATTTGGAAAATATTTTGACATGATAGTAGTCAGGAACATTAGTCAGCTGAAATCACCTGGATTTCCTTTGTTTGACTCTACAAGTTGCCAAAAATTTCAACTTGGGCAAAATGGAAAGAACTCATAAGTATGTTCTATTCTGATAGAATTTAGAATCTTCTGGAAAATTCTTTGAAGACAATGGAGCAGGATCCCTGAGCTTAGAGCTCAGGGAGATGAAGCGGGTATGCTCCTTGCCGTCATTTCAGGGGCTTTGTCCTCCTTGGAGCTCCTGCCTCTGCTGACCATGGCCTCACTGGTATGTGACTGACTCTACCATTAACTGAATCTTGTCAACATGTCACACGGGTGGAGCTTTTGCCCTGTCACTTCATCACTAGGCCGCCCTCATCTCAAGCCTTTCCTGGCACAATCCAGGATAGCGGTGGAGTTAGATGACAATGCCTCTGTTGGGGCCTGCAAGTACTTCTTCTCAGAGGAACTGCAGGGAGGCCACTGGCCAGGGCAGGGCTGTGTCTCTGCCAGGAATGCAGTAGCTGCTGACCTTGCAGGCCTCCAGCGTGGCCTTGTGTTTCTTGCCACCTTCCTTTCTCGTGCTTCATCCTTCATTTGGGTTGTGCTGTCCGCCTGCCTCTGCCAGCCAGCTTGTCAAGTCCCCCAGGGCAAAGCCTCTACCACATCTTCTCCCCCCTTCGCCCTATTGCTCTCTTTTTCTCGCCCACTACTTTCTCTACGCACACACCCACTTCAAACCCAATTTTTTAAAAAATTATCTTCTTGGGCCTCAGATTCCTATCTATAAATAGAATTCTGATGTAAGATTATACTTAGCAGATATTACTGCCCTATATCAAAGTTAAATCTGCTGATTCTTGTATAAAAGCTGGTGTTTCTGACTGAAAAAGAAGCTGCTTCTTTGCCTTTAAGTTCTCAGAGTTTTCTCAATTTATGGAGAATTAATCTGAAATACTTCCCTCATTTAGAGATGTTGAATGAACAGTAGATAATAATGGAAATCAGATACATAAACTAGGCTTTCTAGTTTACTAATATGTTTTAGGAGGAAAAAAAATCCAAACACTTAACTGTTTGTTGTAACTAGAAAATATAGAGAAATAATCATCCATACCAATTTTTCCAAAGTGAAAATTTTGACCCATGCACAGAAAACAGAGCAATATGTGTTTTACATTTATTTTGAATGTTTTTAAAAAATATCAGCTTTTATGCTAATGGGATGACAGAGCTTTCCTCAGGAAGCTCTAAAACCCAGAAGCTATAGAGAAAGAGTTAGGGTTTCAATAACTCAAAATATAAAACTGCATATTAAAAAACAAACATAAAATTAAAAGACTGATCAGAGATGAGGGAAAATGTTTGAAACAAAATAGATAGAATGTTCCTGATACAATTCCTGATACAAAAGGTGGGTAATGAAAGCCCTTGGATGGGAAATATAAATGGGGGCCAGTAACAGAAGAAGCAGATGGGCGGAGTTGCCAACTGAGCGACTATAAAGCATGGAGTGTGATACCTTTTCCCCAGCCTCTGGGTGGGTAGACAAAAAATAATGTTCAGTCTTGAGGACTCAAGATAGACATTTCTGTATGGTGTTGTTAAGCTGAGTCATTTGGCAAGATCAGTTCAAAATTTTAAGTGTGTGTCCCCTTTGACCCAGCAGTTCTGCCTCTCTTCTGCTTCTAGGAAGTTCTACTGCCCACGAACTCACTCATAAGCACAGGACCATAAGCACTCATAAGCCTGTCTGGGAAACATTGTTTCTAATGGTAGAAATTAGGAAAGAACCCAAAGTTCTATCAATAAAGCAATGTTAAGTAGTCTATTAGTAGTAAAGTCTATGTAGTAAAGTCTGTATCTGTAGTATGTAGAGAAAGTGTATACACATGTGTATCCATCATTCTGTCTGTCTAGCCATAAGAAGTCCAAGAAGCAGTAAGTGAAAATGAAGAACAAAGCGGTGTGTGCTCTCATTCAAAAGTAGAAGCAGGGACAATGTAATGTATGCCCATTTTTAAATGCAAACAAAATATCTCAAAGGATATTTTCTAAATAGTAGATTTTGTGGAGAGGAGGAGAATTTTACTTTTCTCTTACCTCTATTTTTGAATTTTTTCAAATGAGCAAATTACTATTAATAGAAGCATTTTCTGAGGAAATCATCAGGGGCAGGCTAAGGTTGTGTATAGCCTCATGCCCAGGGTTGTAGTAGCATTATTCGTAATAAAAATATTCAAAAGTATCCTTGATGAAATGGCCATGTTATGGAATATTCCTGCTATATAACTATTAAAATAACATGAAAGAATTTTTATGGACTTGAGGAAATGCTTATACAAGAACAGCTAACATTTAGGGAATACTTGCTCTTAGTATCAGGTGCCAGCACTTTGAACAAGAATGTTTGGCAGAAGACTTGAATGTAGGAGTTTCAAATTAAGATTTATATGAGCACAGTTCTGCTCATATTGATGCTTTTGAACTCCTCTTTCCTCAGGGACGTGGTACTTTTTTTCCTTGGCAATTAGAAGGCCCAGCAATGGAGGAAGGGGGTGGTCCTGTTAGTTTATAAGTAATATAAGCCATATGTGGTGATCAGGACCTTACTGGGTGGGAGGCCTTGACTGTGGATCTCCAAACCTAATAACTAATGGGAAAGGAGTTGTGTGTTTTTAACAAGTAAGATCTGTGTGCCTTGGAGGATTGCTTGTTCTAAAAGTAGCATCTTGTCTTTTCCTTTTCCTTTTTTTTTAATGAAATTTAGGTTAGAACTAGTTCATTATCTACAATGTCAATATTGATTTTGTTTGTAAGGTGGAATATTAACAGATTAGAATGGCTGCTGGCAATTCTTAGCTGCTTCATTGACTTTAAATGAATCAAGGGATAGCTATAAAGATGTACTTGAGATTTTTAGGTTAAAATCAGACTTTCCTACCACGGTTGGTTTTGACCAAATTCAGTTTCCTATGCAGCATTGAGGCAGAAAAATATTGTTTTTCAGTTTCCTTTCTCCCCTTTTTATAAAAGCAACTCCTATTAAAAAATATACAGATAAGAGGTGTAAAGACATCCTCTGCAGTAGTTTCCTTTTTCTCTCTGCCAAGAGAAGTTTTCAGATTAAAACTACTGACTGGCATAGCCCAAGCTAGCAGATGGCACTTAGATATCAAATGTCCAAATGCAAACTTGCTCAGAGGTAGCCCATGTCTAACAGGCTGAATTTTATAAAACAAACGATTTTAATAGTGACCTTGAAGGATTAAGGATGCTCATGAGACAAGAGATGTATTCCACACTATGCTTGCCTCTTAAGATACATTGGGGTCCTCTCTATATCTGGAAGCTAATTCCATTTCCAATCAATATTGTTTTCTTCCCTTCCTGCCTTGATCCTAGCATTTGAATTAGAAAGAAATAGTAATTATAATGGCCACACTATTGTTTGTCTAGCCTAGTATGAGGAGCCCGAGAATGTGTGTTGGTGATAATAGAGTGGCCTGGAAGGAACCATCTTTTCTTTTTTTTTTTTTAAAGCTTTTTTTTTAGTTATACATGGACACAATATTTTTTGTTTACTTATTTTTATGTTGGGCTGAGGATTGAACCCAGTGCCTCACGTGTGCGAGACAAGCACTCTGCCACTGAGCCACAACTCTGCCCCTGGAAGGAACCATATTTTTATGGCCCTGGTTGTAGGACTCCAGGATTGTATTATTTAACATATAGCTGGAGTAGGAA
The DNA here is from genome assembly GCF_048772815.1 of Callospermophilus lateralis. NCBI lineage: Eukaryota > Metazoa > Chordata > Mammalia > Rodentia > Sciuridae > Callospermophilus > Callospermophilus lateralis. The sequence continues at coordinate 14,521,288 of NC_135315.1, forward strand.
GAGCAGTTATTATTCAAAAATTAGACCAAAAATAAAAAGACAAAACAGAAGCCAGATTCAGAGAGCTTATTATCTCTGAGCTAATAAATGCCAACATGTATGTAGTCTTGAAATAAATTGTTGACTGATTTTCCTGGCTTAATTAATGATGATAACCTTTCTTAGCCAGACATAGTAACACATTGCCTGTATTTGGGAGACCAAGGCAGGAGGATTGTAAAGTTCAAGGCCAGTCTGGGCTACTAAGAGAGACCCTGTCTCAAAAACAAAAAAGGGCTGTGATTATAGCCTAGAGGTAGAGCATGTGTGAGGTGTAAGCCCTGTGTGGTGGTGGTCAGAACCCTTCTGGGTAGGAGGCCTTGACTGTGGGTCTCCAAACCTAATAACTAATGGGAAAAGAGTTGTGAGTTTCTAATAAGTAAGGTGTAAGTGCCTTGGAGTATTGCCTTGCAAAAAGTAGAGTGTTCTTTTTCTTTCAGTGAAACTAAGGTTAAAATTAGTTCATTATCCACAATGCACAATGTCAATATTTGTCTAGCCTGTATGAGGCCCTGGGTTCAATTTCTAGTAGTACCACAAAAAAAAAAAAAAAAAAAAAAAGTTACTCTTTGGGTACTGTTACTGGGGTAGTTTTTTTTTTTTTTTTTTTTAAACAGTATTGGAAATTGAGCCCAGGATGCCTTTACCACTGAGCTGCACCCACAGTCCTTTTTATTTATTTTGAGACAGGGCCTCGATAAGTTGCTGAGACCAGCCTAGAACTTGCCTTTCTCCTGCCTCAGCCTCTTGGGTCTCTGGGATTATATGCATGTGCCACCACATGCAGCTGATGCTAATCATTTGAGAACAGCAAAAACCCTTTTTGGGTGACTAGAAATTAAATCAACTTCATGGGTTTTCCAAGTAGGCAAAAGCCATTGATTTGTTTCTTATTTGTTGACTGGAAAGAATAGAATCCTATATAAATTCTAAAGCAACAGATCATTATTTTGCTTTCTCAGTGTTAGAGGAACTTCTTTGCAAATATAGTACCTTTTAGTGGAGAATGATGGTGAAGACTTTAGGAAAGGCCATCAACAGAATAGTTGGAGGCGTTCTGCTTTCTAGAAACAAACTGGCTAAGGCTAAGGTTCAGAGTACATTTGTCTCTAAATATTTTTTTTTCCTCTCATTGTTTTCACCTAAAGAATGGGAGCATAAATACATTTGTATCTGTTATCTTAGAGCTTAACCACACTAAAGTGTAAACACTGAAGAACTGTCAGGGTTGGTATGTATGTATGTATGTATGTATGTATGTATGTATTTATTTGTACTGATGTTTGAACTGAGGGGCACATTACTCCTGGAGCACATCCTTAGCCCTTTCTTTTTTGATGTATAAGATAAGGTCTCCCTTAGTTTCCCAGGCTGGCCTTGAGCTTGTGATTCCCCTCAGAGTTGGTGGGATTACAGGTGTGCACCGCTGCACCTGGCTATTTTGAGTTTTTTTTTTTTCTTTAATGGAATTGTTTTAGTTGGCATAATAAGTAGCTCAAAGTATTAAATTATTTCATTATAAAGTTTTAAAAGGTGAGATTTAAAAAACATTTTAATTATACACATTACAATTTATATACATATATATACAGACATACACACATACACATATATAAGTTGTACATGATACCTTTATTTTATTTATTTATTTATTTATTTTTTAATGTGGTGCTGAGGATCAAACCCAGCACTTTGCATGTGCTAGGTGAGCACTCTACCATCTGAGCCACAACCCCAGCTCCTCCTCCACATTACAATCCAAAACACACATTTTACCATTGTGACCATTTGTAAGTATACAATTTAGTAGTGTTAAGTATATTCACATTGTTGTGCAATCAATCTTCAGAATTTCTTCATTTTACAAAACTGAAGCTCTGTATCCATTAAATAACAACTCCTCATTTCCTTTTCTCCCAGCCTCTGGTAATAATTACCATTTTGCTTTCTATTTCTGTGAGTTTGACTACTTTAGATGCCTCATGTAAGTGGAATCATACAGTATTTATCTTTTTGTTACTAGGTTATTTCACTTCACATAATGTCCCCAAAAGTTCATCCATGTTGGAGCATGTGATAAGATTTCATTCCTTTTTAAGGTTGAATAATATTTCATTGTGTGCGTATAACCACCTTTTGTTTATGCATTCATCTGTCCCTGGACACTGGGGCTGCTTCTACGTCTTGGCTATTGTGAATGATGCTGCTCTGAAAAGCATCTGGGTGTCCAGAAAAATCTCTTTAAGACTCTGCCTTCAATTCCTTGAGGTATATACCCAGAAATAGGACTGCAGGATCATAAGGCAGTTCTATTTTAACTTTTTGAGTAACTTCATACCAGGTTTTCCATAGTAGTTACACCATTTTGTGGTCTCACCAACAGTGCACAAGTTCTATTTTTTTTTACACCCTTGCCAGCAGTACTATTCTTTTTTTAATTACAGTCATCCTCATGGGTGTGAGGTGGTAATTTCATTGTGGTTTTAATTTGCATTTCCTTAATTAGTGATGCTGAGCACCTTTCCATGTATTCATTGGCTATTTGCATATCTTCCTCAGAGAAATGTCTATTAAAATCCTTTGCCTATTTAAAAAATCAGGTTATTTGTTGCTGTTGTTGAGTTGGAAGAGCTCTTTATATATTCTGGATATTAATCTCTTATTAAATATGTAATTTTTGAGTGTTCTCTTCCATCTTGTAGGATGCCTTTTTACACTGTTGTGTCCTTTGATGTAAATGCTTTAAATTTTGATGTAGACCATTTTATAAAAATCTCTTTTTACTTTTGCTTTCTGTTTGGTGGTGTAGCCAAACAATCATTGCCAAATCCAATATCATGAAGCTTTTTTAAAAAAAAAAAAAAATCTTTATTTTTTGTAGTTGTAGTTGGACACAATAACTTTATTTTATTTATTTATTTTTATGTGGTGCTGAGGATCCAACCCAGGGTCTTGCACGTGTGAGGCGAGTGCTCTACCACTGAGCCACAACCCCAGCCCCTCATGAAGCTTTTTTAAGTTTTGTAGTCTCTAGTCTTATGTTCAGGTCTTTGATCCGTTTTGAGTTATTTCTCTTACATAATCCAACTTCGTTCTTTTACTTGAGAAGTGAACTTTGATCCTGGAAAAATGTTTTCTCTGCTTATTTTCTGTCTCCTTTGGACCTTTTCCTTTCACCTCTAACTTACCTATATTTCCTTTAGAGTAGTGCAAGGCTTTCCTTCCTATTACAAAGGGAATGAGGCCCAAGATCCTTATTAAAAGAGAAAGCCAACAGTATTTTCAAGTAGTTGGGACAGTGGCTGTTAAAGTCCACAACACTAAATCTCTTCTTTAATAATGTATTGGGACCTGGGGTTGTGGCTCAGTGGTGGAACGCTTGCCTGTATATGTGAGGCACTAGATTCAATCCTCAGCACCACATATAAATAAATAAAATAAAGGTATAAAAAAAATCTTAAAAAGAATAATGTATTCTGATTAAGTAATGGAGAAAGATCAACACCTAATTGAGACTACCTTGCATACCTCCCTGTTTACTATTCCTATTGTGCCTGGAACAAATTACCACCAATTTAGTGGCTTAAAAACAGTACAGATCCATTATCTTACAACCCTAACCCTGGCAATTAGAAGTCCTGAAATGAAGATGTTGGCAGGCCTCCATTTATTCCACTGGGGTATGGGATCTGCCTGTTTCTTGCTTGTTCAACTTCTAGAGGCCACCTACATTTCTTGACTCCTTCCCCCTCCTTACATGACTCCAACCCCTGCTTCTGTTTCACATCTTCTTCTCTGAGTCTTCTGTCTCCCCTTCTCTTTATTATTATTATTATTATTATTATTATTATTATTATTTGTGTGTGCGTGGTGCTGGGGATTTTACCCAGGGCCTTGTGCATGTGAGGCAAGCACTTTATTAACTGAACTATGACCCCAGCCTCCCCTTCCCTTTTTAAAGGAACCTTGTGATTATATTGGATTCACCCTTTTGCCATGGAAAGTAATATATACACAGGTTTGAGGGATTCAGATGCAAATATCTTTACGTTCTTTGGGTATAGACCAAGGAGTGGGATAGTTGGGTCAAATGGTGGTTCCATTCAAGTTTTCTAAGGAATCTCCATACTGCTTTCCAGATTGGCTGCACCAATTCGCAGTCCCAAAGGTAATGTATGAGTGAGCCTTTTCCCCCACATCCTCACCAACAGTTATTGTTGCTTGTATTCTTGATAACTGCCATTTTGACTGGAGTGAGATATAATCTTAGTTTGATTTGAATTTCTCTAATTCCTGGAGATGTTGTGTTAAGCTTTATAAGTTCTTTGTATATCCTGAAGATTAGTGCTCTATCTGATGTGAGTGTGGTAAAAATTTGCTCCCAATATGTAGGCTCTCTTTATTACTTATGCTTTAGTAGTCTTGTTAAGAAAGTTGGGGCCTAATTCAACATGATGAAGATTTGGGCCTACTTTTTCTTCTATTAGGCATAATGTATCTGGTATAATTCCTAGATCCTTGATCCACATTGAGTTGAGTTTTGTGCATGGTGAGAGATAGGGGTTTAGTTTCATTTTGCTGCATTTGACTCAGCTATCCCACTCCTTGGTCTATATCCAAAGGACTTAAAAGCAGCATACTACAGGGACACAGCCACAATGTTTATAGCAGCACAATTCACAATAGCCAAACTGTGGAACCAGCCTAGATGCCCTTCAGTAGATGAATGGATAAATAAACTATGGTGTGTATATATATATATATATATATATATATATATATATATATATATATATATATATACACACACACACACACACACAATAGAATATTACTCAGCAATAAAAGAAAATAAAATTTTGGCATTTTCAGGTAAATGGTTGGAGTTGGAGAATGTCATGCTAAGCGAAGTAATCCAATCCCAAAATACCAGGGGCAGAATGTTTTTTCTGATAAGTGGATGCTAACCCACAATGAGGGTAGGGGGCATGGAATGAGTGGAGGAACTTTGGATGGGGCAAAGGGGAGGAGGAGAAGGGGCATAGGGACAGGAAAGATGGTAGAATGAGATGGACATCATTACCCTGGGTACATGTATGACTGCACAAATGGTGTGACTTTACTTCATGTACAACCACAGAAGTGAAAATATTACTATTTTCCTTAGTTTCTACCTGGTCATTCCTTGCTCAGTTGCCAAAGCTTCAGAACTTTTTAGAGGATTTAAAAAACACGTGTTGTATTCAGGACAGTGATGGGCCTGATAATAGAGCCTGTCTCACAGCCATCAAATGCCTGGCCTGGTTTTCTATGTTGCCTCTGCCACCCCCATCCCTTCTGCGCCTAGACATGATTAATCTTTAGCAACCACTGTGATCACATCAGACTTATGCTTACACACATCTCTGGCAGGAAATCGTCTCTAGGGAAGCATAGTGACTACATGTGCTATAGATTGTTCCCTCCCCAGATGCAGAGGTCAGCGTTAAACTCCAAGGTGTCTTCTGGTAACTTTGGAAAAAGACATGTTGGGAAGGAAATTGCCTCCAGTTCCTGAGGGGTTGAAAAGGTCATCTCTTTTTTTTTTTTTTTTTTTTTTTTTGAGTCTGGACATAATTGAGTTTGGTAGCAAAGGACAAAAGACTCATCATTTTTTATGGTGCTAGATTGTCAGATGGATAATGAGGCCCTTCATTTCTCTGCAGCTGGTCACATGCTGCTGGTTGAAAACCGAGCCCTTAGCTCATGGGGGAGCCATCCATGACTGCTCTCAGAGGGCACGTACCACGACCAGGAAGAGCAGGAATAAGGAGCATGCACAACATGCTTGATGAAGCAGCTTGCTGGGTGGACAGGGCATCCAAGAAGCCCACGTGCAGTTGTCCTCCCACTGTGGTCAATGCTATGCCCTTGAATAAACCACATTATCTTCCAGGGCATTGGTCATAGGCTCTTTCCACTTGGTCTTGTTGTCCTGTGGGACTGACTGTTGGGAGGATCAAGAGGAAGAGACCATCTGAGGGTTGTCTGGAGACCATGCCATGGACTCAAGTTCCAGTACCCTCAGTGATCCAGCATTTTTGATCCTAGAAGCAGTCTCATTTTGCAGATAAGTAAACAGAGGCTCAGAGGTTTTCATGTATTTGAAGAGTGATACTCTGGCCTCATGTGGCTGGTTTTAGTAAAAAAGAAGGAATTGTAGTCAGCTTTGGTCAGTGTGAACCTCTGAAGCTGCTGCTTAAGGCCTGGAGAAAGATAGTAGGAACCATGGTGAACCAGACTGCCTGTCCCCATCAGGCCCTATTGGTGGACACAGACCTTGAGACTGGTTAGAGATCTGGCAGGCCAGGGCATCCCTGATTATGTGGGATGGGTTTAGGCAAATAGGCCCCTGGTGGCCTTTGCACACAAAATAACAGCCTTTGTGCCGCTTTTCCCCTGGGGCCTTGCCTGCCTGCTGAGACCACAGGCTCTTGGACACACAACTGTTTTCATACTGTAACCTTGGGCTGGGCCTGACTTGGGCCTTGATTCCCAGGTCACCTACCCTCAAATTGCAAATGGGCAATGTTCTGTTTTCGTGAGTTCAACAAGCAGAGGGGAGCCAGAGGGTCTGGAGTGAACATGTACAAAACTTGGCTGGAAAGTTTTTAGAAAAAAGATTTCTGTCAAGTATTTGATACTAAAAGTGTATAATTTCAGACGTGTCCACATTGTGACTGTGCCCTGGCACTGTGTTCTTGTCCTTGCCAGAGAATTTCCACACTCTAATGATCCAGGGTCATTGTTTCCACCTCTGCACCCACCAAGGCTTCTGTTTTCTCTTGATAGTGGTATCAGGTGCCAGAACTTTGAACAGGAATATGTGGCAGAAGACTTAAATGTGGAAGCTCTTCAAATTAAAGGAACAAACAAGCAATAAAATGTTGATAGTCTGTGGCAGATAACTTATCCGTGTATTGTGCTGGGTTTTATACAGTGAGATCTTGGTTTGTTCAAGCCCCCATAGATTCAGCTGGGAAAGGAACAAGTACCAGAAGCCCTGTTGCCTGGTCCCAAGACAGATGCTCTTTCTGCTCACCCATGATGCCTCTCTCATACCCATCATCTCCTCCTGACCCCCAACATCTACTCCCTGTCCTGGAGACAGACAACACACCCTGGTGGCTGACCACACGGTGCCTATGTTCATCTTCATGCCCTTGTCCCTTCTTTTCTCCTAATTCTGCCACCACCCATCTATCAGTTTAGAAGACTGAGGGAGTGTCTTACCTCCCCTGCACTCTGCCTTGCTTTCCTCAGAACTCCTGAAGTCTGCCTTAGGTTGTAGCTCTTTTGATGGTGTCTCTGTCCATAATGTGGTATTAATTTCCATCTTGAGAGGCCTGATAAAATGTGTAATGCTTAGTAAATGGGCCATGTGTTAAGTTAGCTTTCTGTTGCTATGACAAAATACTGGAGAAAATCAAATTAGAGGAGAAAAGATTTATTTTGGCCCCTGGTTTCAGAGGCTTCAGTCCGTGGCCCCTAGGCTCTTCTGTCTCTGAGCCTGTGGCTAGGCAGAACATTATGGTGGGGAGCACGTGATAGAGTCAAGCTGTCACCTCATGGCAGCCAAGAAGTTGCTTTTATAGCAAAGCCCCTCCCACCAAATCCATTAAGCAATGAATCCATAAGTGGATTAATTTATTTATGAAGTCAGATCCCTCGTGATCCAGTCATTTCCTCAAAGCCCCACAACTGAATACTGCTATGCTGGGGACTAAGCCTTTAACACAGGAGCCTTTGTGAGATATTTAAGATCCAAACTGTAGCAGGTTGAAAGTGAATAAAGAAAGTTAAAATGTACCAGATGTTGGGAGGTGGTTTAGTGTCTTGTATTTTGATGCCCAGCTCTCCAGGTGTCTGTTTCTTTCCAGTTAACTGCTTAGCACCAAAAGGGCAGAGAGCCTGGTGAAGGTGTGTCTCACTGCACTCCTTGGTAAAGTTCTTGTTTGGTGATAGGCTATAGAATCAATACTTAATTTTTCTGCCGTTTGAATAATAGATTCAGTTTAAAATAGATGTTTGCTTTATTCTGAAGCCTCATGTCTTCATGGCCTCCTATCATCTCCTCCTGACCCCCTTGGTCTTATGGTGCCTATCATTTGGAAGATAAAGAAGCCAATCATGGTGATTAGTTTACAGATTTCCACACTTGGAAACTTTGCCACTTACTTGTAATGGCAAGATGGCACAGTGTTGGCAGCCACAAGCCAAATAATAGTTAGAATCGCAATGAAAATTGAAGGGGAAGCAATACCCACCCTGGGCTAGCTCTTTACAGCCAGACGACCAGTGGTGAAATTTTTGTTCCAAGGTCATTAAAATCCCCAGGATGCTGCATTTGCTTCTGGATACTGGTAACATCTATTGTTCCAATATCTCAAGCCTTGCAGTAAAGAATTGCTGATAGAAAGGAGCCAGTAAAAAGGAGGAAGCAGTTATTCAGATGTTGTGAAGTAAGACAGATTGTGTGGCATTTATAATACTAGCGTGGTTTGCTTATAAAAGAGAATGCCTAACTAAAATTAATCTAGTGAAAATTAAGCCATTAACCTGTTGAAATGAAAAGCAGTGAATGTCTGCCAAATAAAAGAATGATCACCATTTAAACTGAGCTTCATCTGGGCTCGCCATCCACAAATGGCAGCGTCTCCTTGGAGAGAACGCTCCCTGATTTCGGTTTTTCTCACTGTTTTCACAGAGCCTGAGCCCTAGTGAAGCCAGCAATGACAAGTCTGAATGGTCGCCATGCCGAGAAAACCATTGACATGCCAAAACCATCAGCCCCCAAAGTGCACGTGCAGAGGTCCGTGTCCCGAGACACCATCGCCATTCACTTCTCGGCATCTGGGGAGGAGGAGGAGGAAGAAGAGGAGGAGTTCCGGGAGTACCTCGAAGAGGGACTGGATGACCAAAGCATTGTAACGGGGCTTGAAGCCAAGGAGGACCTCTACCTTGAACCCCAAGGTGGTCATGACCCCGTGGGCCTTGCCACCTCACCTATCCTGGCAGATGGACTGTCTGGGTCCCAGGCCCCTGCCATTTTGCCCATCTCTGAGAACACTGTAAAGCTGTTGGAGTGCCCTGCTCCGGCAGTGCAAGTATTAAGTACAGTGCCATTGGCTCTGTCCCCAGGGTCATCTTCGTCAGGGCCCTTAGCTAGCTCTCCCAGTGTGTCGTCCCTTTCTGAGCAGAAAACCAGTTCTTCCTCCCCATTGTCCTCTCCTTCCAAGTCTCCTGTCCTCTCATCCAGTGCCTCATCCTCCACCCTTTCCAGCGCAAAACCCTTCATGAGCCTAGTAAAGTCCCTGTCAATCGAGGTGGAGCCAAAAGAATCCTCACACCCCCCAAGGCACAGGCACTTGATGAAGACATTAGTCAAGTCTCTGTCCACAGACACTTCCAGGCAGGAGTCGGAATCTGTGTCCTATAAGCCCCCCGACTCCAAATTGAACTTACACCTGTTCAAGCAGTTCACACAGCCGCGAAACACGGGTGGAGACTCCAAAACTGCACCTTCTTCCCCGCTGACTTCTCCTTCTGATACTCGCTCCTTTTTTAAAGTGCCCGAAATGGAGGCGAAAATCGAAGACACTAAACGACGCCTTTCAGAAGTCATATATGAGCCTTTTCAGCTCCTTAGTAAAATTATAGGGGAAGAAAGTGGCAGCCATAGGCCCAAAGCCTTATCTTCAAGTGCTTCAGAACTCTCCAATCTGTCCAGCTTGAACGGGCACTTGGAAAGCAATAACAACTACAGCATCAAGGAGGAGGAGTGTGACTCTGAGGGGGATGGTTACAGCAGTGACTCCAATGTCCCCAGGAGCGACCTTCCAAAGACCACTGAAGAGCCTGCAAAAGAGGCAGAACTGCGAGTTTCCCAGACGAGCAGTCTGAAGGATTTAGGCCTGAAGACCAGCTCACTGGTTCTTGAGAAGTGTTCTTTGTCTGCCTTAGTGAGCAAAGAAGACGAGGAGTTCTGTGAACTGTACACTGAGGACTTTGACCTGGAAACAGAGGGGGAGGGGAGAGCCGATAAGCCCCCAGATGTCGCTCTCCAGCCAGTGGTGCTTGCAGATGGTGGGGTGGCTCCAGAGAGTGAGGACGAGGTGGACTTGGCCACGCAGCACCCAGAATTGCCTATGAAGACGCTGGGCTTCTTTATAATGTGTGTCTATGCGTACCTCATCCTGCCCCTCCCCTACTACATGAGCGGCCTCTTTCTGGGAATTGGCCTTGGATTCATGACTGCAATTTGCATGATCTGGTTTTTTACACCACCAAGTGCTCATAAATGTCACAAGTCACATAAACATCTGCAACACTGGCACACAAGATCACTGGACATCAAAGAACCTGAAATACTGAAGGTAAGCCTCTTCCGGGCCGCCAGCAGGTACGCACGTGCTTTCATAGTCTTATGCTATAGCCAACCGCGCTGTTTTGGCTAATTGTTAAAGATTTTCACCCAAACAGTGTTTCAGGACACTCTTCAGACAGCCAAGACACTCATCTGGTAAATCTCACTCTGGCTCACTTTTGCTGATGTACCAGGTAGTTTTTCAAAGATCTCCATGGCTCTAGAAAGTAGTCTCTAAACTTGCCAGGGATTTGCTACTTGTGGAGGATTTTGTTATAGCTGGGTCTTTTAGGGTTAAATATTCTTGAGACTCTGGACTCCTAGAACTGCAAGAAAAGGCAGAGAGGGAGAAAAGACAAATTAATATCCACAGGTGGTCTTTGCTGGCTGTCCTCTCTCCTGTACACAGCAGGGCATAGGCTAGAGAAAGAGATGTCACTTCTCCCCATGCATGTTGGGTGTCAGGCTCTGGGCCTTCTGTAGGTGCCTGAGACGATCCATCAGGATACAAGATGAGTCTATCAGAACTTATATTTATATTTATATATTTGATTATGGAATTTTTTCTGCTTATTTCATGTGTTTCATTAACATACACAGTAGAAAAGCAGTTGTAGCTTATATAGTCATCACTATAAGACATATGTGATGATGGACTGGGGTTGTGGCTCAGTGGTAGAGTGCTTGCCTAGCACATGTGAGGCACTGGATTCGATCCTCAGCCCTGCATAAAAACAAATAAATTAATTAAATAAAGGTATTATGTCTATCTGCAACTGAAAAAAAAATATTTAAAAAAAGACATACATGTCTCTCCATATATACATTTATATGTATGTTTTTACAAATAGGATATAGAATAAAAAAATATTTAGAGTCCACTGATGTATAAAGTTGTCTAATTGTTTTGTTTGCAGTTTTACACATGAGGAGACAGTCTCTGAGAGGTGGTTATTTGTCCAAGGTGTCTTGCTATTTAATTAAGTAACAGGGGTAGGATTTGGAGCCCGGTGTGCCCTCTTGCTTTCCCCATGACACCTCTGCAGAAAGTTCGTGCCTGGACCTGCCCCAAGAAGCCCTGGCGTTATAGAAGAACAAAAAGAACTCAGTTTTGGACCTTATTGATTATAGCCTTTAGTTTTTCAAGTTCCACGCTTGTTTGATTTCCCTATTAAACTAATAGGATTTTTCTTCCACTGTATGTAAATAAGAATGCTCTAAAAGTGGCAGCACAATCTCTCTCCATTGCAAAAAAAAAAAAAAAAAAAAAAAAAACCCACAAGGGAAAGAACTCTTTCAGGTCCAAAATGCTATTATTTTATTTTTAAACTTCATAATCTTTTTTCCTAAGAGAGAGAGAGAATTTTAATATTTATTTTTTAGTTTTCAGCGGAGACAACATCTTAGTATGTATGTGGTGCTGAGGATCGAGCCCGGGCCGCATGCATGCCAGACAAGCACGCTACCGCTTGAGCCACATCCCCAGCCCCCACAGAGAATTTCTTTAAAAAACATTTTTTTATCACACCCGTGAGAGGGAATTATTGTTAATTATTTGATATGTAGACTGAGTCGCCATCTTTTTAAAGTTCCTCATGTGTGCGGGTCTATACTCATTTGATTTAATGGGATGGTGTATTAGGCAGCTGACCTTTTTTTCTTTCTTCCTCAGGGCAATATGTTATGAGACTGTTTCTTTTTTAAGAGAACTGGTGTTGAGGCGAGGATGTGACACCCTTAAGCTTAGTATTAATATATGAAGTGAAAGCAGAGCAAAGTGACTCATTATGCACCATGGCTCAGCTTTTTGGATAGGGTGGTGCTGTGACTACCTGATTTACATGCCCACTAAGTAAGTTAATGCCAACTTTTGCCAAGAAAAATGGTGCTTCTGCTAATTCCACTGCCTAGACTGGCATTTAGTTTAAACTGGGTTGAGCACTTACCTGTCTTGGGAAGATTTTAATCTCAATCCAGTCTTTAGATTTGATCCAATCACTGCTATATGTCAGGGGTTTACCAACAACCACAGGATGCCATTGGAGTGGGATTTTAATGCTGTAATAATAGTTCAGGTGCTTTGATCTGATCATTGGAACAGTAAAGGCAACACTATGAGCTGAACATCTTCAGTGGGCTAGGCTTAGGTCATTCATTACCTTACTCAATCCTCATCACAATGCTATTCAGTTAGGGTATGTGCTCATGAAGAAATGGAGGCCCATTTAAGTTATTTATTCTTTTAAGGAAGGTATCTTAGTCTGTATTCTGTTGTTAATCACATACTACCACAGACTGGATAAGTTGAAAAGAGGTCTATTTTGGGTCACAGATCTGCCCTAGGGTTGAGGGGTCACATCTGATGATGATGTTCTTACTGGCAGAGTCCCAAGGCAGCACAGGGCATCACCTGGCAGGAAACAGGGAGTGTGTGTGTGTGTGTGTATGTGTGTGTGTGTGTGTGTATTCTCTGGTCTCTCTCCCTTTTCTTTTAAAACCATGAGTATTCATTTGTAGGACCTCCACTACATAACCTTATCTAATCCTAATTATCTCTTAAAGGCCCCATCTCAAAATACAATGATCAGATTAAGTTTCCGCCCTCTTAATATCTAATATATCACATTGGGGATTAAACTCCAACATGAGTTTTAGAAGGGTCAAACTATAGCAGAAGGTGTTTTGCTGTGTCCAGGATAAACCCATTTGAATCTTCCTTTTACAGAACTAGTACTTTAATGTTTTCATAGAATGACACCTGTAATTCAAGCAAATTGTCTTAGGCTGTCTTATGATTGATTTTTCTATGGCTCTGATTGTTGGGAATTCTTTTTCATTCTTAGCCTTAACTTATTTAGAATGGGTTCATGCTAATGAGGCAAAGTACAGTTTAGCCTGAATTTTTTTGTTTGATGTGCAGGGCAGTTTTTAGAAACCGAGATAAACCCATTCTCTACTTAGAAGAGGGCACTACTTTAGGTTAGAAGGGCATGTTGTATGTTGCAAGCTGAGTATTTCAAATGCAGATGATCTTTGGGCTAATTAATTTTATTGAGTGGAAGATCATACTCTTGGGAATCATTTTTTAAATATGTCACTTTAGCCAGGTTTGGTGGTGCAAGCCTATAATCCCAGTAGCTTGGGAGTCTGAGGCAGAAGGATCACAAGTTCAAAGCTAGCCTCAGCAAAAGCAAAGCACTAAGCAACTCAGTGAGACCCTGTCTCTAAATTAAAAAAAAAAAAAAAAAAGAGCTAGGGATGTGGCTGAATGGTAGAGTGCCCCTGAGTTCAATCCCTGGTACCCAAAAAAACAACAACAACAAAAAACATTTAGTAGCGTTAATATTAAATTTAGGACCCAAATGTTCTGATTAGAAAAGGAAAGTATATTGGAATCTAACTTTAACCATCTATTTTCTTCTGTTGTATTTTCTCCCTGGGCCTCTATAAATTAGGATAATACTAGTTATTGTAAAACACTACAAGTTTATTTCATGCCTTCATTATAGATGTTCCAGGTAGGTTGGTAGCCTCCTGAGTGTGTTGAGTCAGGGGCCTAGGCCATGTGCATCTGCTCATCACCAAGTCCTCAGCACCTGCTGTGTGTTGGGCATGTGATAAGTCATTGTTGGGTGAGTGAGTGGGTCCACAGATGATGAAAATCTAGTCGGTGACTTGGTATTGACCATATCATCTCCTGATGAAATTACTTTTTAAAAGGAATCCCTTATGTCTGCTAAAATAACAACAAACTAGTTTTGGTTGATAGGAAAGATTATTTTTTGCTGGGGGAGGCGTGGTTACTGGAGACTGAAACCAGGGGTTCTTTATCTCTGAGCTATGTTGTTGTTTAGAAACCATTAGCAATTAAATCAGCTGTCTCCTGCAGTCTGTGCTCTCTCCTGCAATGCTGCCCGCCTGGATTTTGAGAGTTCTGGGAATTGAACCCAGGCTGCCACATGCCAGGCAAGCAGTCCACCACTGAGTCCCACCCCCAGCCCTGCCCTCCTGCATTTTAAAGAGAGTAGAATGGTGGGTACTGGGGGAGGATTAGAGAAATGGGCATGGTGGTGAACTCTGGGTTTTCACTCTGCCCCTAGGTTTGTGGCTGTGAAGTGATAAGGAAATAGGCCTCAGTTTCTTTATAATACAGGTCTGTTGCTGTGATTGGTTGTGGTTTATCCCTGCCAAAACTCATGTTGACATTTAATTCCCTCTGTAACAGTGTTGAGAAGTGGTGGTCCTTTAAGAGAAGGTGCCACCCTAGTGGAAGGAGTAATATAGTTCTGTAAAAGATTAGTTATCCTGAGAGTGGATCATTACAAAGCCAGCTAGGCACCTGCCCTTTTTCTCTCTCACATACATTTTACTCTTCCTCATGCCCCTGCCTCCCCTTTCCTTTTCCCCTACATGGAACAGCACGTGGCCCTATCAGAAGCTGAGCAGAGGCTTCTGCATACTCTTGGACCTCCAGAGTGCTGATCTGTCAATTTCTTTCCTTTAAAAATTACCCAGACTTGAATATTTTGTTATAGCAACAGAAAGCAGACTGAAGACATCTTTGAACCTGTTTTTGGAATGAGTCAAAAGAGCTACTTTTTGATTTTTTTTTTTTTTTTTTTTTTTTTTTGGTAATGCTGGAGACTGAACCCACAGCCTCATACACACTAAGCAAGCATTGGTTTGAATTATTTTTGTGCATTGGATCCTATTGAGTTTTGTAGAGAAAATGATAATGCAGTTCTGGAGGGCAGGAATGAAAACCTTCAAATAAACAAAACAAACCCTCCCTGATACTAGAGGCTCTAAAACTTGCTGCTGACTAAACTCCCTAATACAGAGGCGCAGACCCTCACAGTGATCCTGCATGCTTCTTGCCCTCAGTAGACTCCATCTGTGAGCCATGAGCCTGTGGAGCAGGGACCAGGTTGCTCAAAGACTATTTTGGGAGACCACATGTTTTTAAACCTCTGTTCTCATTGAGAGGTCCAGGAGGGGCTTGCAGCCTGAACAGGACTAAGAGCCTAGATCCTTTATTGGTCCCCAAAACAATGCAAAGAGCAGTTTTTCTTCTCTGTGACTTAACATGAGGACAAGGAGGGAAAAAGTAAAGTTTTTCTTTACCTTATC